>NW_006208719.1:0-243 GCF_000334495.1 Tupaia belangeri chinensis | reverse complement strand
GAAGGAGACCTCTCAAGAGGGCCTGGTCACATCACAACCCCTGCTCCTCCTTTTCTCCATCCCATCAGGATCCTGGACATGCATGCACATGCATAAGTATTTATTTATTTGTTTGTTTGTTTCAGGTTTCTGCCATAGGGTATGTGTGCTTACTAGGGAGAGACAGAAAGACATTTCAAGGGAAAGTAAAACATCACTCCACAGGGGGATAACCATGCCAGAAACCCTTCTCCTCCATTCTCC
>NW_006208718.1:0-479 GCF_000334495.1 Tupaia belangeri chinensis | reverse complement strand
TATTCATGACTAGTGTGGTCCAGTATGACATAGAAAATTGATACTGTCTTACGCAGCACCAAATTGCAAGGGTGTTCATTAGAAATCATTTCACAGTTTATCCTAATAGAATGAATATGGACAGGAAACAGCTTACATACAATAGGGTAGGAAATTGTTTATAAAACAAATAAAGCAAAACAATAATTATGTGAATTAAGAACTGTGGTGCTTTATGTTTCATTTATTAATGATTATTAAAAGAGGTTTTTGCTATAAAGCATGTGTGCTCACCAGTGAGTCAGAAAGACAAAAAGTAAGTGAGAAATCACTCTTGAGAGGTATGACCATGCCACAGTCTCTTCATTCAGGATTTTCAGCACACATGTCCATGTGCCTGGCATGAGTTTCAAGGTTCTGGGTTAGAAATTGAACTCAGGTTGACCACATGAGACAATGCCTTAACCATCATGCCACCTGCAGACCCCTATGTTTTATTT
>NW_006208717.1:0-269 GCF_000334495.1 Tupaia belangeri chinensis | reverse complement strand
GGTTCAGACACATAGGGAGGATAGCAAGCATAGTTTATTAAGAGGGGACATGAGCACAGAGCTCCAGAGCAGAGAGCGAGTCCCAGAAAGCAGGTTGTTGATGAGGAGGCATGAGGTGAGGCATTTAATATTGACCAGAAGGGGCTTGGTCTAGGCTTGGTCTAGGTGAGGCTCACACATGCATTCCCCTCCTAATGGGGTGGGGCATACACTGGGAAGGTTCCATGTTTCTCCTAATTTGGGGGTAGGAATGAAGGTCAGGAGAATCT
>NW_006208716.1:0-531 GCF_000334495.1 Tupaia belangeri chinensis | reverse complement strand
CTTTAGAAATAATTTGAGTAGGACAGGGATTTACTCTTCCTTAAAAGTTTTGTAGGATTCTGAAGTGAAGCCATCTGGATTTGGGCTTTCCTTTGTTGGGAGGTTATTTATTACTGATTCAATCTCTCGACTTGTTATGGGTCTATTCAGGTTTTCTATGTTCTCTTGATTCAATCTTGGTAGATTATATTCAACCAGGAATTTGTTCATGTCCTCCACATTATCTTGTTTATTGGCATATAGTCGCTCATAGTATCCTCTAATGGTATTATGTATTTCTATTATGTCTGTTGTAATATTACCTGTTTCATCACAGATCTGATTGATCTGGTTTCTTTATTTCTTCTTTTTTATCAGTCTAGGCAATGGTGTGTCAATCTTGTTAATCTTTTCAAAGTATCAGCATTTGCTTTCATTTATTTTTGTATGGTTCTTTTATTTTTCATTTCACTTATTTCTGCTCAAACCTTTATTATTTCTTTTTGAATGACATTTTCTTAGGTTGTTGTTGTTGTTGTTGTTGTTGTTGTT
>NW_006208715.1:0-1091 GCF_000334495.1 Tupaia belangeri chinensis | reverse complement strand
TGTGCACTTGTCAGAGAGACAGAGAGAGGGAGAGGGAGAGAGTTAGAGAGAGAGAGAAAGGGCCTGACAACAGGGCAGGACCACTGTACAATTCATTTCCCCTCCATTTATCCAGCCCATCAGGATCCTGGGTGTGCATTCACATTTGCCCAGTGTCCTTCTCAAGCTGCCAGGGTGAGATTGGAACAGTGGTCAGCCTCGTAGCATCCAGTTCCTGATGATCTTAACCACGGTGTATGGAACTGGCTGTAGATCTTTCTTTAATAACAAGCTATGGGTTAAAATTTCCCCAGGTTACTTTAACTGGCAGCCAGTATTGGGAACCCCAGCACAATCAGAGGAAAAAACTTGAAGTTGGAGAGGGCAGTGACATAATGAAAGAGGTGAGGAGGCAAAGGAGAAAGGAAATAGGAGGTTCTATAGATGCATGGTTTCCTTATTTATTTATTTAGGCTTTTGCTGTAAGGCACACACACTCTCCAGAGAGAGAGACAGTGAGAAGAAAAGTGACAAATTATCCACTGGGAGTGGGGGTGGCCAAACCACCATCAGTTCTCCTCCATTTTCCTCTTAGGATCTTGGTCATGCACGCACACACACACCCAGTGTATTCTTAAACTGCTGGGTTCAAGACTATGTGAGAATCTAGCACCTTAATCACTATGCCACCTGGTGGTTCCAACTTCCTTGTTTTTATTGGTTGACAAAAAGCAAATCTTGGGACCAGTAGTTAGCGTAATGGCTGTGTCGCTGGACTATCATGTATGTAGGCGACTGCGGTCCTAGTCCTGGACCCGGTGGTTCAAACCCATGCTGGGCGTGTGTGCGTGCATGCCCAAGATCCCGAGAGGAGAATGGAGGAGAAGGGATTGCGGCATGGCCATTCCCCCTGGGGTGGGGGGGGGGTGATTTCTCGCTTTCTGTCTCTCTGTCTCTGTCTGTCTGGCAAGCGCACGCGCCCTATAGCAAAAACCTCTCCAAAAAAAAAGTAAGTCTGCAATGTACCAGGACAAATGTAAGAACTAAGAAAAATATTAAGATGTTAGAATAAACCAAAATCACCACATCCCCGCCAACACTGTGGAGAACAA
>NW_006208714.1:0-733 GCF_000334495.1 Tupaia belangeri chinensis | reverse complement strand
ACTCACAGGAAACAGCATGATTGTCATCACAGGGTCACGGCCTATCATCTTTTTTTTGAGAGAGAGAGAGAGAGAATTTTACTATGGGGTGCATGCATTTGCCAGAGACACAGAGAGAGACAGAAAGAAAGCACCTGGGGAGGGTGGCCATGCCACAATCCCTTTCCTCATTCTCCTCTTGGGATTTTGAGCACACAGGCACACGCACCTAGAATGAGCTTTAAGGTGTTGGATCCAGGACTCGAACCGTGGGAGTCCAGCGATGTAACCATTACACCACTGCTGGTCTCTATATCCAATAATATCAGATGATATAATGTCTATACATTCAACCTTAAAATGTCAGTAAAAGTTTATGATAAACTCTGGTGAGATGGAATGGAGTCTTAGAAATCAGTTTTGAAGAACAAAACATAGTACAGGGGATAAAAAGCTATTTAGGGGCTGGCAGGTGACGTAGGGGCTGGGTGCTGGACTCCTACATGGCCGACCACAGATCGAGTCCCAGATCTGGCTGCTTTTTTTCCTTCCTCTCTCTCTCTCTCATTAATTTTTTAAAAATAGTAATAAAAAATGAAGTCAATTAAGTAATTTTTTAAAAGGCTATTTAAATAGTAGTAGTGGAAATGGCAATGAAAACACTGCACATCGGGACCAGCGATGACTGAGTGGTTAGGTCTCTGCACTCCCACGTGGTCAACTGTGGTCCGAGTCATCAGGAATGCAAGGGTAC
>NW_006208713.1:0-1022 GCF_000334495.1 Tupaia belangeri chinensis | reverse complement strand
TTAGGGTCCTTTTATATTCTTAAACTTTATTAGAGATTCTGGAACCAGCAGATAGCTTAATGGTTATATCATTGGACTCCCATGTAGTCAACTGTGGTTCGAATCCTTGACCTAGTGGCTTAAAACTCACACTGAGTGTGTGTGCATGCATGTGTGTATGCTCAAAATCCAAAGAGGAGGATACAGGAGAGATTGGGGCGTGGTCATTCCCCTGGGGGACGATTTATTCCTTTCTGTCTCTCTGTCTCTCTGATGAGTGCACATGCCCTATAGCAAAAATCTCTCTAAAACTAAACAAGACACTATTCCTTATTCCAAAGACTTTTATTTAATTGAGATGCACCTATTGATATGTACTGTATTGAAACTAAAGCTAAGAGAATTTAAGTGTAATCATACAGTCATACACTCCAGTATTTGTTACAACTGTGGCCCACCATTACAGCTCTAGGACCAGTATTTGTTACAACTTTGGCCCACCATTACAGCTCTAGTGTTATGACACATCATGTCTCAGAAAAACTCTGTCATATACTCACAAGAGAATGAAGTGAAAATGAAAAGTAGCAGTGTTCTTTGCCCTCTTGGATCCCTTGGTCATCTCTTGAACCCCTGGGTCTCAGATCACAATTTAGAAACACCTGCTGAAACCCATGTATAGGGTTTGTAGATGTCAAATGATAAAGGAAGCCCAGCTGTGGTGTACACAGGGAATGTGCCACTGCTTGGGGAGACTGGAAGCTGCATGGGAAGATCTGGGTTTGTTCCTGAGCCAACCTGACATGTGGGGTGCAGTGGTATGTGTCTGTAGTCCTAGCTAATTGGGGTGGGGGGCAGAAGGATCTGACATGGCTAGACTCTGTCTCCCTTTTACTCCCACTTTCCCTTTTCTCTCATAAAGGAAAATAGATGTGAAGGGGCCCTTGGTGATGAAATAATTTTTAAAATTTCACTCGTGTATTTCTCACTTTTTTCCTTCACTTTTCATACAAAATTTAAATGTATTTGTTTTCAAGAAAGAA
>NW_006208712.1:0-600 GCF_000334495.1 Tupaia belangeri chinensis | reverse complement strand
CGGGAGACCACAGCTGAGTTGTCCTGACCCTTAGAATCTCCCTCCCCCCAAGGCTAGAAGTGACATTGGAGACCAGCCTTCCAGAGCATTTCAGGAGAGACCCCAGGAGGCTGACCCAGGCTCAGGGCTCCCTGGGCTCAGGGTCCAAAGAGCTTTCCAGAGAACTTGCTTCTAGGTGGCTGTGAGGGGAGCTCTGTACACTGTCCCTCCAGACCCACCATTCCTCAGCTAGAGAATCCAGGCTAGTGGGGCCAGCAGGTGGCATGGTGGTTACGGTGCTGGATTCCCATATGGCCCACTGCGGTTCAAGTCCAGGACCTGGTGGCTTGAAAATCACAATAAATAAATAGATAAATAAAGAATCCAGACTAAAAGCCACACTTCTCCACAGTGGGCCAGGGTTTTCCAAGGTCCCCAAGCATCTGGGAGACCCCATTCCGGGGAGTTCCTCTGTGCAGGTGTTCCTGGGAAGTCCCGCAGTTGGGTGCCCGGGCCTGACAGCGGGAGTTGTAAAGGCTGGGCTTCCACTGCCACCGGGATCCTGACTCTGTTATCATCTGTCCCGGAGGAAAAGGAAGAGAACCTCTACGTGTAACCACG
>NW_006208711.1:0-1502 GCF_000334495.1 Tupaia belangeri chinensis | reverse complement strand
CTGTGACACTCTGTGAGGCTAACCCACATGGAACATTCCAGAATGGGAACCCTACTGAATCGTCACTGCCATTCTCCAGCCCAATATCCAGAAATCACTGGCTGTCTTCTTAGAAACTGAATTTCCTACTATTAATCTTTGTTTTTCTTTATTTTTGTAGAAATTCTCTCCCCTTAAGTGCCTGGCTTACACTATCCAGCAAATGTTAACTACCAAGTCCCAATAGATGGTTCAGCTGGTCCTAAATGAACAAAAGACAACCAATAAGATAATGGGCTTATATTGTCTAAAAGATTAAAGAAAAATTCTCTTCTTTCTTTGAACAAGAGAGGGTAATAAGAGAGGTTCTGTGCTTGTCAGAGTTTAGTCAGGCTCCTGAACCTTTCCCTGGACTCATTTGTTACTTTCTTATAAAATGCAAGTTAGCAAAGAACCCCAATGAGTCAGTTTAATAACAACACACACGTCATATCTGATTATCCTTAAAACCCACGTTCCTGGGGCCAGCAGGTGATGAGGGTCCTCTGTCTCCATCATGGCCCCGGGTGATGTCTTATTACCTTCACTGTCTTCAGAAGAATCTTTTAAAGTCATTTTAGTCTGAATGTCCCTTGATGTTTTCTCTTAATAGTTTTCCATCTGCTCACACCCTCCCTCCACACACCTTAGCTTTAAATCCCCACGCAATATTCAGAGTTCAGCCCAATTGTTTTCCCTGCTGTCCAATTTCATTGCAGTGGTTCCTATATCCACTGTGAAAGTCCCAGATACCAGAGCCTCCACACTGCCCTAACCACTTGCCTATCATTTAGAAATGTATGTGGACCAGGAAACATTTATGCAGTGGGTCCTCAGGGATTTTGTTTAATTGGAAAATTGAACAATTTGTTTCTACATCACCCAGATACATGGAAATCAGGCTGCATCAAGAACATGTATGTAACAATGCAAGGGAGAGGTGGGCACCCTGCAGGAAAGGTCTCAAAGCCTAGCTGTACCAGCAGTTAGCATAATGGCTGTGTTGCTGAACTCCCACGTAGCCGACCGCGGTTTGAGTCCCGGACCCGGTGGCTTGAACTCATGCCAGGCACGTGTGCGTTTGTGCCCAAGATCCTGAGAGGAGAATGGAAGAGAAGGGATTGTGGTGTGTCCATCCCCCCGGTGGGTGATTTCTCGCTTTCTATCTCTCTGCCTCGCTCTGTCTTTTTGGCTAGGGCATGCACCCTATATAGCAAAAAACCTCTCCAAAAATAATAAAAAAAAAATAAGAGAAAAAAAAAAGAAATAAAAGCCTAGCTGGCTCCTGGCTCCTGGCTGCTCAGCTGGCAGGACCATGAACAGAGCCCAAGCCTGGTGCACATGAGAGACCTCAGGACACAAACGTGGACCTCCCCTGTGGCTCCAGCATCACAGAGGCTGCATTACTACTGTGACACTGTAGCTTGCACCTCATACCCTTAAAGGGCTGGCTTGGGACCTGTGGACACAGGTGAGATGCCAGG
>NW_006208710.1:2116-3745 GCF_000334495.1 Tupaia belangeri chinensis | reverse complement strand
ATTTATTTCACTTGTTTTAATAATTTTTTTTTTTAAAATAACTGTTTTGGAAAATTTGATTCTTATTAACATGTGTGAGAAATGACAACTGATCATTGATAATTACTGATTACTAAATCTGTTGAAGAACAGATTGTTGTCTGCTTTCTGATTTTGAAATTACTCTAATATCCACATTGACACTACAGGAATGTACAATGTTCTTTTCAGAAAATGTAGATGTTAGAATGTGAACACATTAGCACAGTGGATGGTGCCAAGGAGAAAAAAGATCAAGGAAGAAAAACTTATGGTCTTTCTAAAATCTACCATTTCCATCAAAAGACTGGATATAATTCATTAGAAAATTAGTACAAGAGTAGAAGATAACTACTAAAAGAGACAAAATGACCTAAACAATTATTTACTAAAGAAATAAAATTATTCACTTAAGTAATGTGGGTTTTTTAAATTCATATATGAGATAACTGTTAAATCATGTATGAGGAAAATAGATATTGAATAAACAAAGAAAAACTTCAGGAAAAAATGTAATTTAAATATTTCAGCTTTAAATCGAGAAAACAATGCATAATACATAGTATTTTTTTCTGTCAGTGTTTACGGTCTAAGTTTATTTAGAAATAGTTTAACTATTTTATGAAGTTTTGTAAAATGAAGAAAATAAGGTGCATAACTATACTTTCAGTTAAAAACATGACTCTAAAATATACAACCAATCAGTTTCTGACACATTAGCAGTTATTTTTCACTATTGTTAAATAATAAATTAGGGAAGTTTGCAAAAAACTTGTATGTGTTATACTTGATCATGGTCTTTGATCGAATATTGTTTAAATGACTGCATTTTATATACTATATATATATTTTAAGTTACTTCTGTAAAGTGTATGCACTCACTGAAGGGAGAAAGAGAGAGAAAATGAGAAAAAGTTCCTTGGGGGGATGGCCATATACTAATCCCTTCTCCTCCACTCTCCTCTCAGGATTTTAAGCATGCTTGCACATGTGCCTGGCATAATTTTCAAGCCACTGGGTCCAGGACTCCAAGCACACAGCTGGTCATGTGGGATCCAGCATCTTAACTTGCTGGCCCCTGCACTATGATTTAATATCTATGTACATGAGAATTGTATTTCGATCACCATTAATTTCATGTACATTTGCATAAATTATACCTACTTGCATCATCTGTAGACACTTGTAAAAAGCTAAGAGCAATTTATACAAAACTTTTTGGGACATTGTATTAAAAGTATACTTAGAGTAATTATTTTTATAAGAATATATGTTTACCAATGTCCTAACTGCAAAATATGTTTTCTGAATGAATGAAAGTATTTTAGTAGTCATTATTATTATTATTTAGAGAGATTTTTGCTATAGGGTACATGTGCTCAACAGAAAGAGAGAGACAAAGAGACAGAAAGCAGGGGGATAGCCATGCTACAATCCCTCCTCCTCCATTCTGCCACTGTGAGTTTAAGCCACCAGGTCCAGGACTCGAACTGTGGTCAGCTACGTGGGAGTCCACCCACATAGCCAGTACACCATCTGCTGATCCCTTTTCCATTTGTTGTTGCTGTCGTTAATATAGGCCATATGTACTTGCCAGTGAGAAGTAGGGAA
>NW_006208710.1:0-2032 GCF_000334495.1 Tupaia belangeri chinensis | reverse complement strand
AAAAAAAATTATTAAAACAAGTGAAATAAATTGTCAAGAAAAAGTCTCTTCAAATTTTGTATGTATGATTGACTTCTAAAGTTTTTAGGCTTTCTTTATCTAGTCAGCAGTAGAATAATTATTCTGTCACAATTTTAACAGTGTCTGTTTCCAATACTAAAGCATTATTAATGCAAGCACAAATGACATTTTTTTATGTTTTTGCCATCATAGATTCATATGAACAATTATTAATTTTCTATTCAAAGAAGAATAATAAGTAACACCATTGAATCATTTACATGTGTGTAACTTTCGAGGTTTTTAAAATTATTCTTAAATTTTTGAAAGAAAAGTAACACTACTATTTTACTCGCCATGGGCAGTACATGTTAGTATCTTGTTTTATTCTCTGGAATACATGAGCAACTATAATGAAAGGCAAACATACTCACTGGAAAATATTTACTTTTGTAGGAAGGAAAATTAATATGAAATGATCTCTCAGGTTAATTCAAAGCAAACTTAAGATGTAAATGTTTTAGTTATATGATTTTTCTTCACTATCACATGTGGCTAAACACATGTAGATTCCATGCTTTGTATAATAAAGATTTCTAATAAATTCTTCTTTTTAATACCACACAAATTATAAAATGTTTGTCTAATTAATCCCGTCTCACAAACCTTCACAAAGATTATCCTAACTGAGATGATTCACTTGAAACTTGCAAAATATTGACTAGTTTCCAATTATTTAACAGGATCAAATGTTCTCTGTGGAAAAAACAAAGGAGATAGTGTCCCTAAGGAAAAATAAGAAAAAAAAAAATCTGAGTCTACAAAGCACCAGTTGACCTTTAGTCTTTATTAAACCAAAAATAGGCTTAGTGTTCCAAAAATTATAATACAATAACTATTCCGTTTTCCATTTTAAAAAATAATCATTTCAAGGCAATTATAGAGACACTACAAACTAGCAGGTTATTTTTGGATTATAGATAATACACATATTCCAAGATACCAGAATAATAATACCTTCATAGGATTTTTTTTAGTTCCAATATGTGAATCTATTACTAAGGGAATATAATATGAATACCTAACACAAATATTATTCTATTTCTTTTTCTAAAAATGTAATTGTGTTCATTTTTTAGAAAAACAAAACTTTTGCCTAATATTATGATTCAAAAGTCAATTTTGAACATTTTCTTCAGTGATTTAGAAATAGGTACTCAGTTCAAACTACGTAAAGCATTATTAATTATTGTAATACCTCTCATGATCTGTTACAATTTCTTTCAGTTTTTTGGAAAGATTATAATTTTTCAAAGAATATAGTGAAATTTAAAAACTCATACAGTGGGCATTTTTCTATTTTAGGGTAATTATGTTAGCTCAAAATCAAAAAGGGTTGACAATATCACCTCACCGAGAATTTGGGGAAATAAAATTCCCCAAGTGAAAAGTTAAGAAACAAATAAGGATTAAAAAAAAGGAAAAGAAAAACAAAACAATACAAAAGCAGCCAGGAGAAATGGTGTTTTAGGGAATAGGATTCCACTCGGCCAACTGTGCAATTAAAGTTCCAGAACCGGTGGCTTGGAAAACATGCTTGACATATAATAGTGCATGCCCAAAATCCTGAGAGGAAAGTGAAAGAGAAGAGATTGTGATGTGGTCATCCATTCTGGGGGGTGCTTTCTCATGTTCTCTCTCTCTCTCTCTCTCTCTCTCTCTCTCTTTGTCTCTCCTGAAAGCACACACACCATACAAATTTTAAAAACAAAAGTAACAAAAACAAACAAACAAAAAAGAGCATGTAATTCTCTCACAAATGATCACACGGAGAGAAACTTCATTCATATCCTGGTAATAAATAGCTAAGTCACTTCCACAAAATCAAAAGGAAGGAAACATGACACAGACCAATATACATTTAACTGCATAGTATAGGAATTTATACTACACCATGAAAGAGAGAATGCACTAAGTCGAGAGATAGTTACTAGGTTTGCTCAGAGTCTATACAGGTGTTTTATGAAATAAA
>NW_006208709.1:0-878 GCF_000334495.1 Tupaia belangeri chinensis | reverse complement strand
AGAAAAAGACAACCATTTCCATAAATTATATGTAAGAATTTCTTCTACACTGCTCAAGTATATTTCTAATATTGGTACTGATCTCTAATAAGAAATATATTTGTTTCTTCTTAATAAGTTATGGTAACAATTTACATTAATATTTTTGAAAGCTGATTGGTTTTATTTTGCTCCTTTATGTTTTCCTTTCCTTTAACACCTTTAAAAATATTCAAAATATCTACCATCTGTCTTGCTGTAATTTTACACTGAACAATTTTCATCTGTAATTTTTTTTCTGTTCTTTTTTTTCTTATAATGGTGGGTATTGTGTAATATTTCTTTGCTAATGAGAAGGTTTCTTGATCGTCTATTTGCAGAAGCCCAAAGTCTTGTCAGTTAAGGAGAAATGCTACTTAGAAAGGACATGTATAGAATAAAAATACATACTAATCACCATAAACATGTCTTCCCTTAGGACTATTTAAAAAATAATATATCCCATTTTTTCATACTCTTATCCCAGTAAAACATTTCTACTTTTTTTAACCTCACCACTACTCACTTTTTTCCCTCTCAATAAAATACAAGCTGTTTAAAAGAAAATACATTACACTGGTCCCTAACAAGTATGTATTATCTAACCTGGAAGGTTCTGGTTGGGAAGTTCTTCTAATGTCCATGGCTCTCCTCCTTGCTCCAACATGAAGATCACTGCAGGTTTGGCAATGCAGTGTCCTGTTAATTAGAAGCAATATGTACTTTTGCCAAATAATTATTGTTAGCTATTTGAAGAGTCACAACAGTTCAGCTTTATCAATTGTGCAATATAGGGGTGTATTTGGGCATTTTGTTAAAGAAGAGTCAACTCACATTAACCACAGAATGAAATCTCACTT
>NW_006208708.1:1177-1536 GCF_000334495.1 Tupaia belangeri chinensis | reverse complement strand
ACAGGGAGACATGACATTTAGAAACTCTATGCTCCCAATAACATAACTTTAAAACACATGAGGAAAATAGACAGAAGTACTTTACAGAGAAATGGATGATTCCGTGAACGTGATCTCCCTCTCAGCTGTTGATCAGACAACTACAGGAAATAAAGCAAGGACTCAGATCTGTCAATAAACCACACTTTGTTGACATTAATAAAATGCACTCACACGCCCACAGCAGAATACTATTGTTTCAAGTGCACATGGTACATTTGCCAGGCTAGACCATATTGTGGACCGTAAAACAATGCTCAACAAATTTGAAGATACTGCAATCAGACACAATGTATTTTCTAACCATAATGGAATTAAAT
>NW_006208708.1:0-250 GCF_000334495.1 Tupaia belangeri chinensis | reverse complement strand
TCATGTGGGCCCCAGCTGCCTTAATCACGACACTGGCTGGCCCCAAAATTAGGCTTTATTTTGATGAAAAATAAAATTTTATAATCTCTACCTAGACTGATTAAGAAGAAATAAAAAAGCAGGTGACAAATGTTAAGAATTAAAAATAGACTATCAGTCCCATCCTTTAGACATTAGAATGGTAATAAGGGGCTGTTATGACTAACTTCATGTCAATAAATTTGAAAACCTCAGGGAAATGAACATTTTT
>NW_006208707.1:0-1234 GCF_000334495.1 Tupaia belangeri chinensis | reverse complement strand
CACCTCGCCAAGTCCAACATAAATGGGGCAAAGATACTGTCTACTTACTCCATTGGAAAATGCTGCAAACTTACATACCAAAATGGATAGATGTACATTTCAGTTGGCAGAGAGGAAATGAAGAATTGGGAACAAAGTCTAATCTACTATCTACTTCCAAGCAAAACTGGGGTCCTGTTTACAAGGAAAGAAAAAGATGGCTATTGGGTAACCATCCAGTAGTATTTTCCACATTAGAGCAGTTGAAAGAACATTTTTAAACTTATTTTTCTGGTTAGTTGGCAGTAAGAAGAGGAGAACAGGAGGAAATGGTAGAATTACATATTGTTTTCTAGGGCAGGGGCTTCCAGATCTGTAGCATTGACGCTGACTCCAGAAGGGCACAGCTATTATCCCAGAAGTTGAGAGTTCTGTGTTCCTACTACCTTAAACTACATGGTCTCTGTGTTGTATCCAAAGTGTTTTTATAGCATAAAGAAAATGAGTCTCAAATTTTAGGATTTTTTAAAAATTAGGTTTTATATTATTTCTTCTAATTCTCCCATCTTGCTTTAAAAAAAAAAGAAAAACAACTTTTTTTTGAGTCAATACCCTTAGAATTCTTTCATCTAAGAAGTAAACTGAGAGAAAACAAAAGTTACAATGCAAATGCCTCCAAAGTTAGGAGATCATTTAAATGTGCTAAAGAGGCATTAATTACAGTGAGAACCAACCTTCAAAATGACCCCCAATGATCCTCTATTCCTGGTATTCACATCTCTGTATAGTCTCCTCCCATGGCATGGCAAAGTTTCATGTACACATAGTGGAATGATAGGAGATCAAACCTGAGATTAGGTTATGAGACACTGCTACTTCTATCTTAAGTACTTTCTCTATCTGTCTCTCTGTATGCTCCAGGGAAGTCTTCAGATGTGAACCTAGGACCTTCATATCCGGGTCATCTGCAGAACATCGTGTTTTACAACTGACCCATCATCCAGCTACCTAGGTTAATTTTGTAATAGAAAATATATACATATGGTAAAAGGGTCTTTGAACTTCAAAAAATATATGGAGAAAAAAATTAGTCTGTTGGAACCAGCAGGTGGTGTAATAGTTACGTCTCTGGACTCCCACATAGTCATCCATGGTTCGAGTCCCAAACCCAGTGACAGCAACTTCGTGCCAGGCATGTGTGCGTGCATGCTCAAGATTTCAAGAAGAGAGAACCAGTAGTTAGCGTAATGGCTAT
>NW_006208706.1:0-1299 GCF_000334495.1 Tupaia belangeri chinensis | reverse complement strand
AAAGTGAGAAAACAAACCTCTAGGTTCGGGAACTGACCCACAGTAGGCCATGTAGGAGTATCCAGTACCCTTAACCACCCACCATGCCACCTGCCGGCCCCGAGCAAGTAATTTCTTTCTTTTTAAAAAAAAAAAAAATTATTTAACTTTATTTATTTTAATTTGACCAGAGAGGGACATTGTGTGTGTGTGTGTGAGAGAGAGAGAGAGAAAGAGAGAGAGAGAGAGAAAGTGAGAAAGCAAGCTACCAGGTCAGGGACTCGAATCGCGGTGGGTCATGTGGGAGTCCAGTGCCCTTAACCACCACACCACCTGCCAGCCCTCTGAGCAAGTAATTTCTAATGAAGACTTAAAAAAATTCACTGTGGGGCCAGCAAGTGGCGTAATGGTTAAGGTGTTGTACTCCTATGTGGTGGACCACAGTTTGAGTCCCAGACTTGGTAGTTTGGGTCTCACACCAGGTATATGTGCATGCATGCCTTAAATAGTTCAAGAGGAGAATGGAGCTCGAGAATGGAGTGAATTATGGCCATCCTCCCCCTCCTGGGGGTGGGGGGAGGCTAATTTCTTGCTTTCTGTCTCTCTGTCTCTTTCGTGAGCATGCCCTATGACAAAAGTCCGTAAGATATCTTTTGGACCAGCTGGTGGTTTAGTGGTTAAAGTTGTTGGATCCCAATGGCTAACTGTGCAGTTTAAGTCCTGAATCTAGTGACTTGAAAAACACACTAACTGTATATGCATGCGCAAAATCCCAAGAGGAAAATTAAAAAGTAGAGAATGCAGTGTGACCATTCTCCTGCACTCTGTTTCTCATTCTCTCTTGTCTCTCTGGTGAATGTACATGTCCTATAACAAAACTTAAAAAAGAAAAGATTCACTTTTTTTTTTACCATTTCTTCTACCATTGTTTCCTTCCCTTTTTTTCTTCCTATTAAAATTTCTGTTTTGGTTTTCTAGTAGCAAGATTATACATACATTTCTCTGGAATGGAGGGAAATGAAAGAAAGAAATTGGGTATAGATTTAGGAATGATAAATGAGAAAGTATTTAGGGTATGAAGAAGAAGGAAAGATTTTATATATAACTTGAAACTTGATTACTTTCCATTTATTTCATAAAATTTAGACTAAAGAGACCACGAATAATAGGGCACTATTTTACCACTGGAGGGAAGGACCAAATCATTCTCTAAAATTTCTATTTTTTTATATGATTGTCTATATAATTATATACATAATATAGATAAATAAATATTTATTTATTTTAGCTTTTTGCCATAGGGCCTGCACACTCACCAGA
>NW_006208705.1:0-896 GCF_000334495.1 Tupaia belangeri chinensis | reverse complement strand
TAAGATATTTATAAATCAGGCTAAGAAAAAGTCGAATCTTCTTTTCTCTATCGAATCTTTATTAATTATCACAACATTTCTAGATTCTGTATCTCTCATAAGAAATACTGGTTCAGATGTCTTTGGGTCCAAGTAATAAAACCCCCAAGTCTTGAGCAATAAAAAAAAATACTACAGATAACAGAAGGGGCTTAAATAGGATAGTTCAAAGTGAAATGCAACTAGTGGCTTCTAATAGACAAAAGGAACCCATTCATTATTCATTCCATCATTTTTAGTCTGTCCCCTTCAGTATTAACAGTACTGCATGTGAATCACCATTCTAATGTCAATATTGCAGAACAATTGAAGGCTAAATGGAATCAATAGATCTGACTCTAGTATTTCCTACTTGATTGAACCTGAAGCAAATTTATTAATTATTTTTAGACTCAGTTTTTAACGTGTGTCAATTGATGCCTTCACTGAGGGATTATTAAAATAATTAGAAAGACTAGCGTACAATATCTGAGTTATGAAACATATCCATTGAATAGTAGATTTTTTTTGTTCAAAAACTTAACTCATCTTGGAAACGAGATGATGAGTTAACCTATGGCAGTGCTCTAAGAGCTGAGAAAAGCTATACAAATTTAAGATACCATATGTCATTATTTTTATTGACTGTCTCTTACTGAGCAGTTCAGGGAATCAGCAATGTTCCAAGAGATTAAGATCTTAACTTTGCATCTAAATGAAAAACAGCACTTGCAGTACTAAAAAGGCCCTCCTTGTAACATCTTGATAAACTTTACATGGCAGTGTAACATAACCACCCCTATTTAAAAAACCTTGACTTGTTCAGCTTCCACAAGTTTATGAGGGTCATTTTCTGCTTGGATGTGAATAACTCTGTC
>NW_006208704.1:0-892 GCF_000334495.1 Tupaia belangeri chinensis | reverse complement strand
TTTTTTTTTTTTTTTCCCCTACATGTAAATCTAAGTAAAAATTGTTTTGAAACAATTTTTTTAAAAAACGTTTTCTTTCCCAATTGTATTTTACTCAGGGTCTTTCTTGAAAGTCAGTGGACTGTAGTTGTATTCATATTTCTTACTTTTCTACTTTTCTGTTTCATGAACTTGTTTGTCAATGAAACTATTTGTCAGTCAATAACAAACTTTAATAGTGTACTTCAATAAAATATACTAAAGATAGGTAGTAAAAACCTTCCAATTTTTTTCTTTTTATTCAAAATTTCTTGAGTCTAACATGTTATTTTCATTTCATATCAATATAATTTTATCACCAATTTTACAGAAAATAATTAATCTATGAAATGTTTAAATTTTTATACCACATTATCCAATACATGTAGCATGAATGAGTGATCTCCATGTGCCATACCACCTCCTTCCAGCCCCATTTATAGCTCTCCGCTGCCCTGTAGTTCCCTCTATCAAACTCCTCTGTTACTTCTGGAAAAAAAAATGTAAGTTTTTGTCATAGAGCATCTACTTGCCAGAGAGAGACAATGAGAGAGGGAAAGTGATAAATCACTCCCTGTCTTCCAAAGAGGATGGCCACACCATTTCCCCTTCAAAAAATCCCTTTTGGGATTTTTTGGGCACATATGCACATGCACTGGGCATCTCTCTCAAGCCACCTGGTCTGGGACATAAACCACAGGGTTAGCCATGTGGGATCCAGCACCTCAACCACCAAGCTACATGCTATTCCTGAAATGACTCATTTTAATTCAGGTTTCCACTGATTTCACTTTAAGAATTATATTATTCTTTTGATTTTGCAAATAGTTTTGCAAATATTTGTCAAAAAGGTTTGAATTTAATTTTTCAGTTG
>NW_006208703.1:0-461 GCF_000334495.1 Tupaia belangeri chinensis | reverse complement strand
ACTTTAAGCCAGAAAACAGCCTCGGTGATCCGCACACCAAGTAAGCTCTAACCACAGCACATAACCCTGTAACCCTCTGCATAAATCTGTGACACTCCATATAGTCCAGTTACACTCACACCTTAAAGGTCCCCTGAGATAAATTCATAGAGACCCACCATTGGAACTCATGCTGTCTAGTGCACACCCCGGTTTAAGCCAGAAAAAATGCTCAGGGAACCACATCACACCTCATTGTGACCAGAGCACAAAACTTTGTAATCCAGAGCACCAAACTGTGACCCTCAGCATTCCCCATTGATAAGCAAAACTATCAGACACGGAGAGAAAAATTCATTGAGATCCATAATTGGATGTCCTGATACACAGAGCGCATGCCACTTTACGTCAGAAAAAAATCCTCAAGGACACACATTACAGTTCATTGTGTTGAGAGCACACAACTCTGTATCCCAGAGCAC
>NW_006208702.1:0-788 GCF_000334495.1 Tupaia belangeri chinensis | reverse complement strand
CCTTGCCATTCTACCCTGCTTGCTTAAATTACTTCTAGCATTGACAATCCAAGTAAAAGATTATATAAAAGTTTAATCTATGAGCTTTCAGAAAGGCTTTTGATTTTTTTAAATAAGTTTTTGCCATAGGGTGTGTATGCTCACCAGAGAGAGACAGAGAAAGGCAAAATAAGAAATCAACCCCCAGGGGGATGACTTGGATGGCAACGCCACAATTGCTTCTCTTCCACTGTCTTCTCAGGATTTTGGGCATGCATGCACAAGTGCCCAGAATGATTTTCAAGCTGCCAGGTCTGGAACTCAAACCATGATAGGCCATGTGGGAAGCCAGCATCTTAACCAACACACCACCTGCTGGTCTCAGAAAGACTTTCTTTTTTTAAAAAGTACTTATTTAATATTATTATTACTATTATTATTATTTTACTTGCTACAGGGCATGTGTACTCACCAGAGAGAGACAGAGAGAGGGAAAGGGAGAAAGCAAGCTTCCAGGTCCAGGACTTGAACCACGGTCAACCATGTGGGAGTCCAGCACCTTAAATACCTTTCTAATCAGAGAATCCCAAGAAATTTTTTTAAAACCTGCTCCCAACAGAATTTCAGATGAACATGACTACTCATGTTCTACTTTCTAGAGAAGATTCTACCAATTATCCATGTCTTATTGCTCAAATTCCGTTTTCCAATCTTACTTTTCTCCCTAATCCAAAAAGAGAACATCTACTATCCCATGAGCCACCTGGCCCAGCTAAACAATAGTTACATGTATATGGGTACATACATAC
>NW_006208701.1:0-1352 GCF_000334495.1 Tupaia belangeri chinensis | reverse complement strand
GAAACCATTTAACTTGATTTAAAATGTCTTCTTCAGCACCCCACACACCACTTTGGCAGGGGACTCTAGGATTGATCATGGGCATGTCTCTCTTTGTTGTCACATTTTAGTCACAATGTCCACAACCTTTTGTTATGCAACATGCAACTATGAAAAATGTATCTTAATTACTAAAACCATAAGGAGAATAGTAATATCAGATTTAAGAACTTCCCTAAAATCCTACAAACTCATTCAGGGGTTGACAAAAATAAATTTGTAATGGGACCAATATTTGGCATAATTGCTATGTCGCTGCACTCCCGTGCACTCAATCATTGTTCCAGTACTGGACCCGGTGTCTTAAACTCATGCTGGGTGTATGTGTGTGTGTGCCCAAGATCCTAAGAGGAGAATGGAGGAGAAGGGATTGTGGCATGGCCATCTGAGTAACATGGGAGAACAGATTAAGGGTGCTCATCCAGTGGACAGTTTCATTGACTGGAAAACATGTGGTGAGAATTCCCAATAAGCATTGTCCTTGATTTGTCTAATTCCTTAGCAGTTATTGCCCAGGGTACATTTGCTTGACCGTATATGAATATGAAAATGTCCAGGACATATCCCAGAAGACTATTGGAGGAGTACATTTGAAGGGCAGCTATTTGTAATCGTATGGATCAGTGACATCCTGACAAATTCTCAATGAAGCATCTATCTCTTGTTTTGGGGTCCTCTTGTGTGTACTGGCAAGTTCCCTCGACCCCAAAATGTCTATGGTGTTGGCCAGCATATGACGTGTAGTTTAAGGAGCTGGATTCCACACGGCCTGCTGCATAGTTTGAGTCCCAGTCTAAGGCTTCTAAATCACACTAAGTGCTTAATGTCTGTATGTCCCAAATCCCAAGAGGGGCCATCCTCCGTGGAGGTTGTTTCTAACTTTCCCTCACTCTGCCTCTCTATCTGTGTGGAGAGCATGTGCCCTGTAACAAAAACTAAAAGATACAAAAAGCAAAAGGAAGCATACATACAAGAATCAAGGGTGTGTAATTGTTGCTCCTGCATAAGTTTAGCAAAAACGTGGAAGCTTTTGATTCTCACTTGACATATAGGACACTTGACGTGCTACTCCACTGGTGATTGTGAACATCTAAACTAAACATCGGGAATACTGGGAAAATTAAAGAGTGGAAAAATAGGGATCTCCATCATCACACAGTGAAAGTGGTGCAGGTGACAGACCAGGCAATGAGTTAGAGTGGCTCCAGAGGCTGTAGATTCTGACATTGTAATGAAGGAATTTTCTCTACATGCCATCTAGTTTCAAAGGGAGAGCAGAAACTACAGAATGTCAGATGGTTATGCAGTACTTA
>NW_006208700.1:1176-2838 GCF_000334495.1 Tupaia belangeri chinensis | reverse complement strand
GTGGGTGCACTATGGCTATCATCCTAGCACTGACAATAGTGCTATCCTAGCACTGACGGTGATAATCAGCCCTGTCCACAGCCTGGAGCCCTGAGATGGCCAGGGAGGCCAAGGTTCCAGACTTAGAGGCAGAGAATCGATCTGGAACCTCCAAGGGTCCATTGCTATCATTATAGATGAGGAGACTGGGAGCTGTCCCTAGGAGCTGTTGATATCAGTGCACAGAATTGCCACCAATGTTGTTGCTGCTTCCAGTGCAGAAAATGATACCCTCTGGCCCAGGGACCCAGACCTTGAGGGCAGCTGAATCAGCATGAACTGGGCCCAGGTCAGCGGAGGTGGGAGAGACACAGAGAGGGTGATTCTGGGCCTAGAGACAAGAGGAGAAAGCAGGTCCCATGGTCTCCCCATGCTCTCCCTCTCACCCCATATCTAGTCATCTATACAATGAGACAGGAGGGTGAGCCAGAGAGGGGGCCAGGCCATGGTGGAGGGGATCCCTGAGTGCTACCTTCTGAGCCTATGGCTGAAGCAACCTCTCCCTTCTCTTCATCTTCTGAGAGGAGGAGAGGCCATTGATGTGAATACAACCCCACTCCCAGCTTTCTTCCCCCCACCCCCGCCCCGGCCTTGGGTCAGGCCCCTTTGCCTGAGGACGACAGGGGTGGGAGGAGTAGGTCTGTGGGCCCTGAGGCAGAAGGTCCCAGCTATGAGTCCTGAGCAGGAGACAGGAGGCAGGGCCAGGTGGAGGCGCCCAGTTCTGATTAAGGCGCAAATATTTTAAAGAATAGACCCTGAGTGCCCTCTTGTGTCCAGGCTAGGAAACTGCACCCTGGGACGTGGTGACAGCCCTTCAGAGACAGCCCTGCCTTCTGTGGCTCCCCATTACCTCAGGACAGTCTCTGTACTCTGCTTAGACTCCTCAGGGCTGAATATGTTCACAGCCATCATGGTTGTTCATGGGTCAGGACTGAGGTGGTGATTCTCACAGAGTCCTCTCAGGTAAGGCTCAATCCAGAGCAGTGACTACCTGTATAGATTTCCTTCCTAGCTGTACAGGATGCTGGGTCCTTTCCTCTCCTGTGGTTCCTCTCTGGTGGCCAGAGCTCTCCTTCCTCTGTGGATGCCACAGCTCTGAGGAGGATGGAGGTCTTCCTCCAGAGATGGGAAATTGATGGGGATTACACCCTTGTGTGTGTTCCTGGAGGGGGATGCTGGAAAATCTGTGCTTTCTTTCCACATTCCACCTTTTTGAAATTAGTTACCCACATACTTCAGAAAAGAGATTTAGTCATAAGAGTCCATTCTCCAAGCACAGGCACACAAGGGTCAGTAATCAGCTGGTTCTGTCCCCTCTGTTTTACATCTTTGGAGAATGTTCTTGTACGTTGTGTAGTTTGTGTGCCCCAATGCAGCATGGCTTAGAGTTTAGATAGAGAGATGTCGGTCATTGTGTGCACATCCATATGGACAGGCAGGTAGGCAGACAGATAACACTGACTTATTCACTGTTATCTATATATTTGGAGCTAGCTCAGGCTGACCATGGACACTGGGAGCAGGGAGGGAAGGGAGAGCGATGGATGACCCATCACCACTCCAGAGGCTGGGAGGAGCCAGTAGGGGGGCAAGTTGCCACTCTGCAGCCTGGGGCCCAGGGAG
>NW_006208700.1:0-966 GCF_000334495.1 Tupaia belangeri chinensis | reverse complement strand
CATCCACACATGCCCAGTGTGAGTTTACACCACCAGGTCTGGGACTCAAACTGCGGTCGACTACATGGAAATCCAGCGACATAACCATAATGCCAACTGCTGGTCCCCAAATGCTTAATTTTAATGCAAAGTTGATGTCACTATGGAAGAAAACTTATCTCCTTTACCTTTTACACTTTAATCTGATTTTTCAATATATAACACACTTCCTCAGGTTTTGATAGCATGTTGTAGTATGTATTTTAGATGAAAGGGGGTGGAGTTTTTATTGTCACCCAAATGTCCTAGATGTGTAAAACATCAATGGAATGTGAGACTCAGGTTTCAGGAATAACTGTACCTGCCAGAAAGAATTTGACATTGAACTGTTGGTTGATGAATTGTTTAATCCCATCCCTCCCAGGTACGATTTCTCTGTACTTTTCCTCCCACACCATCTCAATGAACTCTATCCTCAGGAAGCTTGGTGTTTCCCAGGATACCCTGGGTCAGAACTGATGCTGTCCCTGTTCTGGCCCTGGAGGGAAGACAGGGAGTCTCCCTGGGACAAGGTGGAGTCTCAGAGAAGAGGAAGAGGGCCTTGGGAGGACCCAGATCTGCTCCCTCATGGGCTGAACAGGAGACTTCATCCCCGGCTGCCTCGTGGCTGTGGCTGAATTCCAGGGTCATGCAAAGGACAACAGCAATGTCCTTTTCAGTTATGGCTCTAGTTTTATTGCACTGATTTGAAAAACTTACATCTTCTAATATTTTGTTGATTGCTGTTAGACTATGAGTTTTTATAATATAAGGAATATATATTTTAACATGAACAGAATGAGAGTCATAGACTAGGACCTGTAGGGTCTGAGGTTTTTGTCCGACTTCCCTAACTGCTGTATCACTGTGATAAGCACTGATGTGCCAGATCGTATAGTAAATGTCAGCTCAGACTGCAGCTCAGACTGCAGCTCAGAGGTGTGCAGA
>NW_006208699.1:0-971 GCF_000334495.1 Tupaia belangeri chinensis | reverse complement strand
TATTCATGGAGTAGATTGTCAATTCCCTTATTAGTTTCCTCATCAGAAGAATACTGATGATCTGGATGTTTGGGCATTTAAGGGTATCTAGTATTATTTTATGTTATTCTTATTCTGGGGGTTTACTTTCTCAGTCATTTTATTGAATTTTTCTAGGTCAGAGGTTCTTTCTCCTACATCTGAGATTGGATATTCTGCATGATCTAATCTGCTTTTGATATTTTCAAGGGAGATTTTTATTTCCTGAATTACAGCCTCCATCTCTAATACTTCCATTTGATTCTTTTTTATGATGGGTATCTCCTCTTTTAAATGATGCAAGAACTTCCTCATTTCCTGGAATTCATTGTCTCTTTTCTCCTGAATTTTCTGGAGTTCATTTTCTCTCTTCTCTTGCATCTCTGTTAGCTTTGTCACTATGAATATTTTAAATTCTGGCTCCTGGCTGGGTCTAGGGGGCAGGATGGTGAAGTCTGGTCAGAGGTCTTCGGTGAAGAATGGGGCCACTAAGAACTCTGAACCAGTAGATAGAAACAGACTGGCAATATTTTTGGAATGATAACTCTTGTTATTGCATGATGCCTAACAGCATTTAAGATGAAATTTCTACAGGACACAGTCAGAATATTGCTATTGGTCTTCATTTTTTTTAAAAATTATTTTAACTTGATTTAAAATTATCCTTTCATTAAAAAAAGAAGTATCTACTTTCTTTATATCATTATTATTATTCAATTTGACCAGAGAGAGAGAGACAGAGAGAGAGGGAAAGTGAGAAAGGAAGCCACCATGTCCAAGACTTGAACCATGATTGAACATGTGGGAGTCCAGCACATTTAACCACCATGCCTCCTGCAGGCCCTGGTCTCCATTTCATCTGTGAAATTTGTATGTTGTAATATTAATTTTTATGGGGCTATTGACCATAGAAATGGAAATGTTAATCTGGTGATTCATACCTTCAAAGTTTC
>NW_006208698.1:0-564 GCF_000334495.1 Tupaia belangeri chinensis | reverse complement strand
TCGAATGCCTTTTATATCATTCTTTTTTCTGCTTGCATTGGCTAAAATTTTCAGCACTGTGTTAAAAAGCAGTTGAGAAAGTGGACAGCCTTGTCTTGTACCAATTTTTTGTGGAAAAGCTTTTAGCTTTTCCCCGTGCAGTATAATGTTAGTTATAGATTTTTCATTTATGGCTTTTATTGTGTTGAGAAATGACTCTTGTATACAAATCTTACTGAGAGTCTTAATCATAACGCGATGCTCTATTTTATCAATTACTTTCTCTGCATCAATTGAAATAATCATATAGTTTTTTTCTTTCTTTCTGTTACTATGGTTTGGTATGCTTATGGTCTTGTATATGTTGAAGAACTCTTGCATCCCTGGAATAAAATCTACCTGGAGAGATAAATAATTTTTTTTATATGTTAGATATGATTTCCAAGTGTCTTGTTGAGAATTTTTGTATCTGTATTCATCAGAGATATTGGTCTGTAGTTTTCGTTTTTGTCACTTCTTTGTCTGTTTTGGCAATGTGAATAATGGAGGCTTCTTAAAATGAATTTGAGAGGGTTCTTTCCTTTT
>NW_006208697.1:0-981 GCF_000334495.1 Tupaia belangeri chinensis | reverse complement strand
TCTCCAAAAAAAAAAAAAAAAAGAAAATTCTGTGCAAAGAAATATAACATTCCATGAGATAGTTGAAGTCACATGGGAAGATTCTGGGTTCATGATCCAAGATCTCCATATACATGCTGAGCACTCCTCTAGGATGTGCTAATGCTGGGGATAAATCGCAGCATGAGGATCCTGCTGTGAAGGTGGCCCCCTGTGCTCGCTCTCTCTCATAGAAGATATAATGACATAAATATAGAAAAAATTATAAATAAATAAACGTATAGATTTTTCTTTGCCTTTTTTGGCTTCGTTTATTTATTTTTATATATTCAATAACTGTATATCATTACAGCTAGTAAAATTAATTTTTTGCCAGTAAATTTTCACGCACAATATCTTTATCCTCTGACCACATTAAATATATCACGCATGCAAACATGCATGCACACTTGTCCACACACAATATGGCAGTACTCAGCCTCACTGGATAGTTCAATACCATAATAGATACAAAGATTACCTACACAAGATTAAATACAAATTTCTAAGAACTGGGTGAACTATGAAATACCTATAAAAATAGATATGTTCTAACTAAGCAAGCATATAATGTTCTTTTCCAAACTAAGTTGAAAAGTCATAGAAGGTTATAATCCAGATAGGCATTTGTCTATAGTCACTATAGTGCTCCATTGTTAATGTTACTAAAAGGAATGTCAATAAACTTTCCTTGAACAATCTTGGATTTGCCACCAAGTAAAAATAGAGTATCACTAGAAAAGTGTATCTTTTCTCCTGTCTCAGATTTTTTAGATTGTGTAAAATTTGTATGTGAATCTTCTACATAGTCATGTTAACATTTTTTTTTTATTTCACTGTCCTGATCCACATAAACTTTACTAGACTATCACTTTTGTGGAGCATTTTGCATTAAGGCATATAAGTAATCTTTCAAACAGAATATTCCATTTTTAGTATATATAACTGTGTCCTATGATGTCT
>NW_006208696.1:0-755 GCF_000334495.1 Tupaia belangeri chinensis | reverse complement strand
GATGTTTTGATAGTTGAATGGATGGATTTTCCTATGCTATATCTTTGTTGCAAAATAGTCATGGCTGGCCAACTTAAAGATGACTAAAAAGCCAGCAGGTGTTGTGAAGTTTATGACATTAGATCCCACATGACCAACTCTGTAGTTCTAGTCCCAAACCTAGTGACCTGGAAACATGCCAGTTGTGTACATGTCTCTCTGTTTATATGTGCCCCAAATCCTGAGAGCATAAAGGGGGAGAATGTATTGTGGCATGGCCATCCCACCTAGGGGCTGATATCTGAATCAGCTTGTCTCTCTGCAGCAAGCACATGTGCTCTATGACCAAAAACAACAACAACAAAAAGTACTTAAAGATTGTACAAAAATCATACAGGCATCTCCATCTCTGCCTCGGATGCCCCTCTGGGTTCAGCTTCACAACTGTGAGGTCCCCCAACCAGGGCCCCCATCTAGACCCCAGTGCTAGTCAGGACAGAAAGCGTCCAGGCATCTCCATCTCCATCACTGTCTCTGCTGCCCCATCACAAACCACACGGTTTTCCAATTTTAACCCAATTTTATTTTCTGCAACATGATTTCTGTTTTCTCACGATGTTCTGATTCTTTCCTTCTTTTCTCTTTGCCTTTTCGTCCTATTTCTGTTTCCTACTTTCTTTTTCTTTTATCTTACTTTTTATTTTACTGCTTAGGCCTTACCCAATGCCTAGAGAAGTCTAGGTGAATAGCAGCTAAACATCCAAACATCGTGAGTT
>NW_006208695.1:11793-12615 GCF_000334495.1 Tupaia belangeri chinensis | reverse complement strand
ATATATTTACTAGTAAGGCGAAATGTCCCTCATCGGACAGTTAGAGCTGCCAGCCAGTGCCACAGCATACCTGGCTGCCTCTCCTCCGCCATCGCTGCTATCTCCCTCCACCTTGCACCACCCGAGCAAGAATTTCCTTCCGGGAGGATTTATTTGTGCTCGTCTATTTTCCCCATTGTGCCTGCACTCCGTGAAATGAGGAACAGCGTCCCAGTCCTGCTTTTCTTTCCCACCTACAGGAGATTCCTCCCGGGAAGCTGAGCCTCTCCCTGTCCACCTCCAGCCCGGAATCCTGGTGGGCTCTGGTTGCAGAGGGGGTCCTGGGAGCTGCCTCCCTTTGGCTGTGCTGGGTGAGCCATCCTTATGCCCATCCTCTCCCCATGACAAACAGGAGACCCTTTACCGTGCAGAACAGACTTCCACGGAAGGCTGATGAAGAAGGGTAGAGAAAGAGGGGAGGGGAGACTCCCATGCAATCAGATGAATTTAGAGGCGACCACCATATATTCTGTCCCTGGGAAAGAAGGCTCCATGGAGACCAAGTGAGTCCCCACTGCTCAGGTCATCATGTCTGGAATTCTCCTATCCCTCCCCACATTTAAGTGGATTCTGTTCCAAGGGCTTTTTTGGGTGTGGGTATCTCGGCCTAAGGCCAGTCCTACACTGGCTCAGGGGAAGGGTCTTCAGGATCCCAGGGACTGTGATGGCTGCCCCAGCCCTGTTCTCTGAGGCTGGCTGGCAACGCTAGCAGCCTCCTCCGTCATGAAACAGCAGGGCTGTGTACCTGTTGCAGAAGGTCTTCCCTCCCCTCCCTCTCAACCA
>NW_006208695.1:9345-11104 GCF_000334495.1 Tupaia belangeri chinensis | reverse complement strand
CTCAAGGTGGTTGTTCAAGGTCATTTCCTAGGTGAAGGCTCCCTCCACCTTCCCCCCTGAAGGCTTTGTCCCTTTCTGGGCCTACCGCCCCACCAGCTTCTCTCCCCTCTTCCCGTTGCTCCTGTGTATCCCTTCTCCTTTAAAGAGCTGATCCCTTGGCTTCCCAGGTCTCAAATCTTATTTCTCAGTGCACTCTCTTCTTCTCCTGGAGCACTTCTCTCAATATCCCCAAAAGAGTTCACATGTAAATATTTTTTCTGACACGTGGCCTCTATGGGTTTGTTTGAGTTTTACAGAGCTGGGCTCAGACCGCAAGGTCACACGAAGTGGGCACAAATGAAGCCACAGGAAGACCTCAGCAAGAGCACAGGTGACCGTGCTCCTCATCCCTGACGAGCTGGATCCCTTGTATCGGGGTTTCCCAGCAGGCAGCAGGACATGACACAGGGCTGCTGTCTCAGGACTCTCAGGGTCTTCTCAGTGTGCTCCAGCAGGGGACGCTGATGGGCCAGGTGAGCTTGGACAGGAGTCTTTAGGGCTGTCGGTGGCAGCTGGTGAGGCCTGGGAATACCTTGACCACCCACATTTGATGTTCTCACAGTTTGAACTCTTCTGTCTGCTGGGAACCCCTCACCAAGGCGGTCAGATCCCACTAAATGGAGCCAGGTGTCTGACTCTCTGACTTCGGCCGTCACCCACCCCGAGCTCTTTTTTCACTCCCTTACCTCCTGTCCTGTCACCTCTGACTCTCAGCCTCTGCCCCTGGTGATATTCTTCCCATCCCATCGTTCTTCCTCGCAGGAAGTCATTTCTTGGCCCTGTAGTGACTGACATGCTTCGAGTGACACAAACACTCGTTCCCTTTCATGCTGTCACTGAGATGTCCTTCCAGGTTCCCATCACCCCATTCTGGATTGTTTGGGTGACCCCACATGTACTTTGGCTCCTCAACCACCTTTGGTCTCTGTCCTTGTCTTCTCTGTAGGACAGACCCTTCTAGCCTGGTGGTGACCTGCAGGACAGACTGAATGGCTGACAACCCTGGGACATGACCAACTCTCTGAACCCCCCACAGTCACTACCCGTCACCATGGCACTCTCCTGGGCTCAGCCAAGTCCACTCCAGGTGTTCCCAGTCCCTGGCCATTTCTCAACCAGGAGATGACACGCCGGGACAGTTCAGTGAGGGTTCTGGGAGTCGGTATCCTCTGCTAAAGGTTCACTATTTCTCAGAAGTTCAAAAGCAAAGGACCAGGATATGAATCCCGGAAACAAGACTAGTTCTGGCATTGTCCTCCCAGGACCACTCAAATGACAACCTGAACTTGTTAGGGGATGGCCAAGTCCACCTTCACGTTGCCATTACATCCCGCTCTCAAATGTCTCCTCCCCCCGAGGCTTTCCCGGACACAGAGGTGTCCCACCAACTCCATGATAGCCTGGGAAAGTGGAAGCTGGGATGATGGCGATGTGATTTCTAACCCGGCAGACCCTGGATTTGAAAAGATAAGCACAAATTCTTCCAATGGCTGTGATGGAAAATGGCCCTGTTCCTTCTACCCATTGTTCCTGGACCCACGTCCTCTTCCGCCTGGCTACAGCCCCAGAGAGCGGTCTCTGATGAAATACGTACACCCCGTACACCGCACCGTGGACGTCAACGCCTCACCTTACACGTTCTGAGCTGCTCGGCTGCTCCAGCGACCCCGCCAGCACCCACACCCTGCAAGAACGGCTGGGGGGCGCCGAAAAGGGGCCA
>NW_006208695.1:6432-6866 GCF_000334495.1 Tupaia belangeri chinensis | reverse complement strand
CAGAGGGTAAGAGGGAATCAAGGATGGGGGGAAAAAAGCAAAACGTACAGGAAACAAGAAATGGAAAATGATTTGTTGACGATAACATGTATGTTGATGTGCTTGCTTGAGCCAATATACAGTCTGGATGAAAAATCTCATTTTGTATGCTGTAATGATGTTCAGTGAATGAATGTAAATGAATAAATTTTTTTGAAAAGGGGAGGGGACCAGCAGTTAGCATAATGGCTATGTCGCTGAATTCCCATGTAGCCGACCGTGCTTCCAGTCCCGGACCCGGTGACTTAAGCTCACGGCGGGCACATGTGCGGGCGTTCCCAAGATCCCAAGAACAGAATGGAGGAGAAGGGATTGTGGCATGGCCATCCACCCTGGGGGGGGGGTGATTTCTCGCTTTCTGTCTCTCTGTCTGTCTGTCTGGTGAGTGCACGTGC
>NW_006208695.1:2633-6411 GCF_000334495.1 Tupaia belangeri chinensis | reverse complement strand
GCAAAAACCTCACCAAAAAAAAAAAAAAAAAAAAAAAAAGAAAACCAAACACGTGATACAGGGGCCGGCAGGTAGCATGGTGGTTAAGGTACTGGACTCCCACATGTCTTACCACAGTTCAAGTTCAAGCCCTGGACCTGGCAGCTTGCTGTCTCACTTTCTTTTCTCTCTCTCTGTCTCTTTCTGGCCAAGTTAAAAACAAAGGAACAAACAAATTAATCAAGTCAAAGGGACAATTCTTTTAAAGAAAGGTGATACAAAGTGCAAATAAAGTTAAGAAAACAAGTTTGCAATATAGCATCCAACATTTAGGAATAAATTTAAGCAAATAAATGCAACATTAACATGAAAAGCTATGAAACTCTGCTCAGGGAATTAAAATGAAAATAATTGGAAGACAGGCAATGTTCTTCACTGGAAACCTCAATATTTCCAAGATGAGACTTCTCCCTACATTAATCTGTATATCAAATTTCTGCCCAAATCCTGGCAAGTGTTTTTGTACAAATCGCCTCAGTGATGCTAAAATGTGTAATGCAAAGAACCTAGAAGAGCCAGAGCAGTTTTGAAAAGGTATGGAGTAAGAGGACTCACTTCTCAGCCCAGAAGAAACCGTGAAGCCACAGTAATCAAGACGGTGTGTCATTGCCACTGAGACAGGCATGTGAGCTGCCGGCACAAGTCAGAATTCAAAAATACATTCTTCCATTGAGGGCCCAGGGCGACTAAAATTATGCTCTAACCCTCATCTTCTGGACCCCTGAAACACTCACGCAAGAACGGCGACCTCTGTCCTGCCTGTGTGTCTGTCTTCTTGTCTCACTCTTTAAATTTTTAATTTTTTAAAAATTTTAAGCCAATTCTTCTCACCTCAGGCTTTTTTCTTTCTCTTCCCAATTTAAGAAGCCATTTTAAATATGAGGTGTGCCCTGCTGCTAGCGCACCGTGCAATTTTCAATTTTTTACCTTTAAAAATGTTTTTCCTCTTTTTTTGTTGTTTTGTCTAGTTTTTCTTTTTCCTCTTTTTTTTAACCTTATTTTCCCACTCTGCTCTCCAGTCTCCACACACTGAGTGTCTAGACAGGCCCAGGTGCACAGTAGCCAAGTGTCTGAATACTGGTAGGGCCGTTGACATCCTCAATGCTTATTGAACCTCCTACTATAAGGAAGAGATCTCTTTTATAAATCTGAACTCAAAATCGCTTTCTGTGGATACCATGTTGTAAAACACAGCGGAGGATCTTGTCACAGAATGACCATAAACCACAGCAGAGGCACAAGAAATATGAGAAACCAAGAAAAGATATCTCCTCTAAGTGAAAGGAACAATCCCTCATCATCCACAGATGGTACAGAGGAACTCATGGGAATGTCCGATAGAGAACTCGGAATATTCATAGTGACAAAACTACAGGATATGCAAGAGCTGAGAAACAATGAACTCCCCAAGATGCAGGAGAAAGGAGACAGTTCCAAGAGGTGAGGAAGTCCTTGCACGGCCTGAAAGAGGAAATGCACATGAGAAAAAGCATCAACTGAGGCTGTTAGACATGAGGGATGCAATACAGGAGATCAAAACCTCCCTTGAAGAGACCAGCAGGTGGCTTGGTGATTAAGGTGCTGAATACTCCCACATGACTGACCACAGTTCAAGTCCCAGACATGGTGACTTTCTCTCTCTCTCTCTCTGTTTTTCTCTGTTCAAATTAAAATAACTGAATGAATGAATAAAATTAAATAAAATAACTCTTTTAAATAAAGTCCCAACCAAAAATACTATACCCGGCACAATTATCCTTCATATGGGAAGGAAAGATAAAAACATCCTCAGATAAACAAAACCTGAAAGAATTGACCAACACCAGACCAGCTCTTCAAGAAGTTCTGAAAAAGTGTTTCCAGGAAAAATAAAGGCATACATACAGAAATAAGAGAATAAAAAACAACCAAGAAAATGACCAACTTAATGCTAGGGACAAGAAATACCAAAAATGACGTTGAATGTTAACTTCCAGGATTTAAATGGAAAGATCGGCCGACAGTCACTATAAATTCAACAGAAGGGAGTTTGAACATCAGACTGAACTGGTGAAAGAGAGTTTTATGACTTTTGAGTCAAACATTACTATCTTTTTCTTTCCTTTTTCTTTACTATGCTTTGTTTTCCCAATTTAAGGATTTTGCTTTCTTTTGAGCTGTTGATAGGTTCAGCAATTTGTTAAAATGGTTTTTCTTCTTGTTTGTTTCTTTAAATGGAAACATAACCTTTTCTCCCTTCTTGACCCTTCTGGAATTGGAAAATATTTGGGAGTATTTTTATTTTGTGGCAGAATGGCTATTTGCTTAAGTTCAGTAATACCTGTTGCCTAGAATAAGATATTGGAAATACTTGTTATTGGACAAGGCTCTGACTGGAATGTCAGATCTGAAGATTAAGCCAGAAAATTACAGAACTAAGGTAGATCTCATGTAAGCCAACAGAAGCTCCTGGAAAGATGGCCTGGCACCATAAATAGTTCTGCCTGGCAGAGAGAATTAGAGAAGCTATGTAAAAGAATTCGTACCGTAAAATAACCTGGACTTTTCCAGCCCAGCACTGTAGTCAGTAGAGACTGCAAAAAACAGCCCCAGCCAGAGGATTACCTTGAGGAAGACTTTGAAAGAAGAAAGCGACCGATGATTGCTAGCAGGTGGTATATCACAGAATACTGGGCAGGCAGGGCTGAACTGAGAAGGTTTATGTGTGAACTGTGGAAGGTGTTTGCTTTCTAACAGTTTGAGTAGTTGACATGTAAATATTCTCAAAAAACTATTTAAAACTATACTGTCTCTGTTATAGAGTCACAAAATTATAACAACTATTTTCAACATTATCTTTAAAATTCAGTTTTTTGAAATTTTGGAAGTTGTTTATTAGCTGTCAAGAGTGGCTAAGAGCACTGGACTCCCACATGGCCAACCTCAGTTCGGGTCCCGGACCTGGCTGGCGGCTTGCTTTCTCACTCGCTCTCTCTCACTGTGTCCCTCTCTGGTCAAATTTAAATAAACAAGTATGAGTTAAATAAAATAATTCTTTAAAAAAAGAAAGTTGTTTATTAACTGACAAGAATTATGGAATATGAACAAAAAATTTTTGATATTTAAAATAAACGTGGGAAAATAAAAAATTAAAAAATTTAGAATAATAATAATTTAAAAATACATCCTACCATTTATGGTTAAGTCACTTTCTTTTCTTTCTTTCTTTTTAACAATTCTTTCTTTAATTGTATTCAGCATTTTATAATTTGACCAGAGAAACAGAGAAAGTGATAAAGGAAGCCACATGGTCCAGGACTCAAACCATGGTCAGCCATGTGAGAGTTCAGAACGCTATCCACCACGCCATCTGCTGGCTCCTCTTTCTTTTTTTAGAGAGATTTTTTGCTATAGGGCATGTGCACTTGCTAGAGAGAGGCAGAAAGGAAGAAACCATCCCTCTCCCCACCTCCCCGCTGTCCAGCAGGATGGCCACCCCACAATCCCTTCTCCTCCATTCTCCTCTCAGGATTTTGGGCACACACATACATACACACATGTGTCTGGAGTGTTTCCAGCCACCGGATTTGGGAGTCAAACCGCTATTAGCCATGTGGGAGTGCAACGCTTTACCACTACGCCACTGAGCACAGAACAGAACAGTCGTAGACCAGGCCAGATCTCCAAGGTGAGGCTCCAACCTTCTCTGCGGGTGGAGACAGACATCAGACAGTCACGAGTCATGCTGCTGGTTTCCCGA
>NW_006208695.1:0-1419 GCF_000334495.1 Tupaia belangeri chinensis | reverse complement strand
ATGGTGGCTAAGAGCACTGGACTCCCACATGGCCAAGCTCAGTTCAGGTCCCGGGCCTGGCGGCTTACTTTCTCACTCGCTCCCTCTCACTGTGTCCCTCTCTGGTCAAATATAAATAAATAAGTAAAAGTTAAATAAAATAATTATTTTAAAAAAAGGAAGTTGTTTATTATGTGACAATAATTATGGAATATGAACAAAAATTTTTTGATATTTAAAATAAACGTGGAAAAATAAAAATTTTAAAATAATAATTTAAAAATACATCCCTACCATTTATGGTTAAGTCACTTTCTTTTCTTTCTTTCTTTTTAACAATTCTTTCTTTAATTGCATTCAGCATTTTATAATTTGACCAGAGAAGCATGGGATGCCTGGCTGAGGTCACTGGTGTGAATGGCTGGGTGTGCTTGCTGGAGTCCCTGCCTGAGGCCTGCCGCTTTCTGCTGAGGGCGCTTTCTTTTTTTTTTTTTAATTTGCTATAGGGCATGTGCACTTGCTAGAGAGAGGCAGAAAGGAAGAAACCATCCCTCTCCCCACCTCCCCGCTGTCCAGCAGGATGGCCACCCCACAATCCCTTCTCCTCCATTCTCTTCTCAGGATTTTGGGCACGCACGCACACACGCACATGTGCCTGGAGTGTTTCCAGTCACCGGGTTTGGGAGTCAAACCGCTGTTCGCCATGTGGGAGTGCAACGCTTTACCACTACGCCACCTGCTGGCACCAGGTTAATTCATGTTATACAGAGGCACCAAGGAGACTTTTCAACACAGGACTTTTCAACACATGTGCTTGGACTTTTCGATATCCACATGCAAAATATCACCCCAAAATCCAGAGACAAGGTTGGAAGGGAAGGGACTGGTATGGCCATCCCCCTGGGAGAGATGGTTTCTCATTCTTCCTCTGTCTCTCTCTGGTGATCCTGAGCGCCCTATACTTAAAAGAAGTTTCCTCTGAGAACGTTGTTCTCTCATGCTTCCTGTCACTGAAAACGGGCTTCCCAAGGTGGCGGCTGTGCAGCGGTAGGCCTAATTTGGGCACAGAAACTAGCAGACAGAACCATCAAAGTCCACATGGCACTGTCACGGCCCTATCCCCTCCCCAGAACTCCCCCTTTCCCTCTGTGCAGTTTCCAGTGTCCTACACATAGAAGGACGGGGCTGTGTCCTGGCCTGGATGACTTTCCAGGTCCTGTTTCCAGCTGGGCTGCTGTCTGCTGCTCAGTCAGGGCCCCACTGTCTCACGCCCATGTTCCAATTTCTGCTTCTGTGCCTGAGAGCAGGGGAGAGGTAGTTCCTCCAATTAGTAAGTGAATGAACAAATGCTTTGAAAGTGTAAATAAATTAATATATTATACTACTATGGAGATTAACTAGACCCTTTCCCCCTCAATAACATTCATACTCTTTCTTTAA
>NW_006208694.1:0-620 GCF_000334495.1 Tupaia belangeri chinensis | reverse complement strand
ATCTCCAAGGAAGAAATAAATTTCGTTGAATGAGGTTCCCATTGAGATTTTTCCTGTCTTTCATCTCAGGGCTAACTAGAACCATGGCTAAGAATGGGAGATCTTTATGTTTCAGGCCCAATAATCTCATTGCCCAGATTATGTTTCATGCCCAGTAGCATATTACAGAAGCTACCAAAGATAGCCTGATATTTGGATATCTGAGCAACAGTTAATACAGTGTGCTTCCAGGAGGAGAACGGAGATAGAATTGCAGCATGGCCATCTCCCATGAGGGATGATTTCTCACTTCCCCTCTCACAGTATTCTCTCTTTCGCTTGCTCGCTCTCTCTCTCTCTCTCTCTCACTCTCTGTTTCCCTGGAGAGCAGCATATGCACCCTATGACAAATAATACTGAAAATAAAATATATACACATGGGTTTCAAAAATTGAATTATCTTTTAATTCCATCTTTCCATGGGCTTTTTGAAGTCTCCTTATATTTCTCTCTTCTGGTTATTTTTACCCTTGGCTACTGCCACCTCTCCACAATTTGGTCATCAATGAAAGTTGTGTGTGTCTTTCTTTGGCATAGATTTGTTATAGCAGAAATACAAAAACCAAGAAATGTCTATAGCA
>NW_006208693.1:0-1255 GCF_000334495.1 Tupaia belangeri chinensis | reverse complement strand
TTAAAAACACACCTGGGAGTCAGCAGGTGATGGAGTTGTGAAGGACCTGGACACCCAATTGGTGGATTGTGGTTGGAGTCTCAAACTGGCAACCTGAAACTCATGCTGGACATGTGTACATACATACTCCATATCCTGAGAGGAGAATGGAGGAGAAAGAATTGCAGCATGGCCTTGCCACTGGAGGGTGATTTCTCACTTCCTGTCTCTCTGTCTCTCCAGTGAAAACACATGCCTGTAGCAAAAATCTCAAAATAATAATAATAATAAAATTAAAACTGCATGATTGGGAGATTCTGTCTTGAGAATCAGAGCCAGAGCTATAGTCCAGTCCTTCTGCAGCTCACTCTCTCACAGCTATTTCCTCTTCTGGTAATTTTTTTTTTCCAAATTAGAGTATTTTTTTTTCCAAATTTGACTACGTGCAAATTGAACAAAACAGTTATAAACAAGTAAAACTTCATTTATTTACTTATTTATTTTATTATTTATGGAGTTTTTGCTATAAGGCGTGTGTGCTTGCCAGAAAGACACAGGGAGACAGAAAGCAAGAAATCAGACTGTAGGGGGAATGGTCACGCCACAATCCCTTCTCCTCCATTCTCCTCTCAGGATCTTGGGCATGGATGCACACGCACCCGCCATATTTAAGCCACCGTGTTCAGGACTCGAACCACAGTCGACTACATGGAAGTCCAGTAACATAGCCATTATACCAACTGCTGGTCCCCAAGTAAAACTTTAAAGAAAAATTTACATGGAAAATTTTTAAAAACACCTTGAATCTGGAAATGAAACATGCGATGGGCTGCAACAACATTATCAGAGAGGAATTTAGGCATTTAGAAGGATTTTTAAAAAAGAGAAACTTATAAAATAATCTAATTTTACACATCAGGAAATTACAATAGAACAAACTAAACCAAAAGGTAGCAGAAGGAAAGAGATAAATATTAGAACACATAACAATGAAACAGACAATATAAAATCTATAGAAGCTATATAAGAACTCTCTGGTTATTGCAAAACAGTAACAATCTGACATAGTTTTACTTAGATTGATATAAAAAATAGAGAGAGCAGATACAAATCAGCAAATCAAATATGTAACTAGAAACAGTACCAGCCTTTATGGAAGTAAAATGAAAAATAGGAATAACAAAGTGTATAATAATTTTTAACAAAATTTAAAAATTAATTCAACATCAACAAGTTCAAGGTTAGCCATTAACTTGAGATGACATTTGCATCTGCC
>NW_006208692.1:0-1539 GCF_000334495.1 Tupaia belangeri chinensis | reverse complement strand
AATTGTTTAAAAAAGAATTTAAAGGTAAAATTTAACATATTAAATCGAGTTGTCTAAAGATAATCATGAAACAGAACTTATTCTTACATAGACACTAAAGAATTCAGGGACTGACAAGTGGCATGGTAGTTAAGGTGCTGGACTCCCACATGTTCAACTGTGGTTCAAGTCACAGACCTGGTGGCTTGCTTTCTTACAATTCCCGCCCCCCCTTTCTCTCTCTCTAGTCAAATAATAATAATAAATAAAGTAAATAATTCTTTAAAAAAGAACTTAAAGGTAAAATGTAACATACTAAATCTCATCACACTGACTTTCAAAAGCATCTGATCTTACAAAGCATTTATAAAAATATGCAAAATATTTCATTTTCTTTATTTCATAGTATACACAAACCACACTAAAATGTCTTTCAATGAGTAAAAGGCAGTATTTCAGATACAGGGAATTCTAATTACACTGACATAGCTAAGACCAAAAATATAAAGTAGACATCACTACCTTATCTTCAGCCCTTGCCTTTAATGGGTTAATGAACACAAAATAAAAAGCAGGTGAGTCTGCTTGGTTTTGAGAAGTGAAGGCATTTCCAGTATTTATATATTCATATAACCAGGTATATGTAAGCCCAAGTAAAAAATAAAACAATCTATTAGTATAAGCATGGGGAACGTAACTCATATTTGAATACCATCTATTCTAATATTGCCAAGGGAATATGATACTTAAGTTCTCATCACAGAATATGTGAAACATTTCAGGTGACATACATGTTAATAAGACAAATCATTTTCCATTTCTTGTTTCTGTATATTTTGCCTTTTTTCCCATCCTTGATTCCCTATCTCACCTTCTGCCATCTCCCACCCTCCTCCCACACTGTGTCTGGTATCTATATATACATTTCTGTAATTTTTCTATATTTAATTTTAAAATGTATAAAAATAGTCAATGTGTGCACTCCTCATTCACATCCATAAAAATATTTGTTGTCTTCTCCATATATTGATTCTCCTTTAAAAGCACTTTTATTCAAGTAAACCATCATCATCGTCATCCAGCTAAATGATACCTAGTCTCAATCACAAGGCCCTCACAACCTCTCTTTATTGTTTGGATACACTATGCTTACGTGGAGAGAAAAAGCTTTTTGAGGTCTTCTAGAGCCCTGGGAACATTATTCACAGGACAAGAGAATGTCTGAATGGTGGACTGGGCCTAATTCTTTATGTTTTTTGACTGGGCTGAATTGTTTGCCCTGAATCACATGACTTGACTGAATTTCCTAATGTTGTCCTCTCTGTTTAGGTATCAATCAATGAATGAATATGTATATTGGCTATGTGTGTTCCCCAAATTCTGAAAGAATGGAGAAGGGGTTTAGTGTAGCCATCTGCCCTGGGGAATGACTTCTCACTTTCCCTTTCTCTCTATACCTCTATGCAATGAATGCATACACCCTATAGCAAAAACCTATAACTAGGTAAAAAAAAAACTGGGTTAGCAGCTTGCCTAGTGGTTAAGGCACAAGATCCCTTA
>NW_006208691.1:0-1515 GCF_000334495.1 Tupaia belangeri chinensis | reverse complement strand
TGATGTTTTGGCAAAATGTTTTATAACTGTTTGCTACTTGACTTGGTTTGTGGTATCATTTATCTTTTGTGCCTGTTTATTTTTTTTGTCTAGATGATACTCCATGGATGACAGTAGGGTTCATACAAATTAGTGTGTCACAATCAGTCTGTTCATATCTAGCAGTCTTTGTTTCTGATGTTGAATGCATAAATATTTATAATTTTCATATATTCTAGGTAAATCAACCTTTTTAATATGTGGTATAGCCTCTGACTCTATTTACACTTTTTAAAAAGTTTTTAAAATAGGGTGCATTCACTCACCAGAAGGAGAGAGAAGAAAAGTGAAAAATCATCCCCCATTGGGGAATGGCTACACTGCATTCCCTTCTCCTTGACTCTCGTCAGGATTTTTGGTATCATGTACATGAACCTGGTGTGATTTTTCAAGCTCCAAGTCTGGGACTCAAGCTGCACAGTCAGAGATTTGGAATCTAGCTGTCTTAACCACCATGCACCTCGTACTGTGCACTCACTCTGTTTCTTACCCTCTTTCTCTCTCTCTATTTAATTTTTGTTATTATTATTATTATTTAATTTGCTATAGGGAACACACTCTCACCAGGCAGTGGGTGAAAGGTTGCATAAAGTCAGCCCCCAGGTCCAGCTCCAGAACTCGAACCATGGTCAGATATGTGGTATTCCAGCATCTTAAGCACCACACTGCCTGCTAGTCCCTCTGCCCCCATATATTTTTGAATATCTCTTTTTAATTTCAGTCGACTAGTACCTCACATATATGGCTTAGTTATTGTGGTAGAACATCCTTATCCTTCCGTGATTCTCTAGTAACTGTGATACTGTCATTTACAGCAAGATATATGTGCATTATGCTAAAGAACAATATCCTAAATCACCTATTATTAAGGGTGTTAATATAAATCAGTATTTCTAAATATGTCCTCTGTGGATGGAACACAAAATTTCTTTTGATAGAACTGTGAATATTATAAGATATATTAGCATTGAGTCATTGTTTAGAATTTCTAGAATGGTAAAAAAATTGAGAGCCTACTTCCACTTGTGTTGATTAGAATAGCTTCAGTTACCACTTGAATTTCTGCTGCTTTCTAAATATTTGACTACTGAAACATCAAAGATGTTGTGCCCAGGATTCTACAGTTTACTGCTCGTTTATTTTTATTTTTCTCAAATTTTAATTTAAACAGAAAGAGTTCAGTTAAGTTTCTCTTTGGTTTCAGTGCCAAACAAATTAGTACCAGTTTATTTTCTTGAACAATTTTCTATTTGGTATTCTTATTTCTCTATTGCCTGATATAGGTGGTCACGTCTCAACTTGATTTTAACGCTGTTTTATCTCTTAAGATTATCCGCAGTCTGCAATCTGTGGATAGCTGTTAAACTCCAAATCTGGTTATATAATGTGTCACTTCTTTTGGTCTCTTATTATTTATATTCTGTACTTTACTGAATAAGTGATATTCATCTTTATGGGGACACTATCAGTATTTCT
>NW_006208690.1:0-691 GCF_000334495.1 Tupaia belangeri chinensis | reverse complement strand
CCCTCTTCATTCAGACAGGAAGTTTGGGGGAGTGTGCAAGTGGGTAACTCCCTGGCCTCAGGAAGTTTAGCTATGTTAAAGTCCTGACCAGTTTTGTTTTGGGAAAATATTTTCTTCTGAAGCAGGGCTCAATATGAAGAGAACTTCCTAGGCATGTTTCAAAATGGCTACTTACTCCTACTCCAGGAGGAAATAAATTATTTGCTCTGATCTTCACTGTGAGAACTAGTAGGGTGTCTGGATCTAATTTTTAAAAATTAAGGAGGGCACCCTAACATTTGGACCCTCTGGAGTTTTCAGATCTTGAGCATTTACAAAATCAGTCTTTGCCAAATCATTCATTACAACTTAGGATTTTATATTTTCATTTATTTTTATTATTCCTATTTTTCATTTCCTTTAGTCAGTGTACATCTTTACAGCATATAAAATTAATTTTTCCAGAATAAATGAACACCGTATAATAGTCCATTCAACGATATGACTAAAAACATCACCAACAGATCATTTGCTTTTGAGGCCAACAGGTGCCATGGTGCTAAAGGTGCTGACTCCCATGTGGTTGACTGCAGTTTAAGTCTCAGACCTGGTAGCTTGCTTTCTCACATTTCTTCTATCTCTCCATTTCTTTCTAGAGAGCACACGTGCCCTGTAGAAAAATTTAAAAATAAATAAAATAAATAATTCTAAA
>NW_006208689.1:0-3980 GCF_000334495.1 Tupaia belangeri chinensis | reverse complement strand
ATTTCCAGCCATAATTTTTTTCCTAGCATCTTGGCTGATTCTCCCAGAAAGAGAATCACCTATGGAACTGTTTATCTAAGTCAACTGCCTTCTGCTGTGGCCCGAGAACAGTCAAAGCTACCACACAGTATTTTAAAGGGCTTAAATAAATGACCCTAGATTTTATTGTACTGTTTTTTGTTAATTTTGCCTCCCAGATCAAATACTATCTCCTTGTATATATTTAGGATAATCATCTCTTCCTCTCCTTTTTACCTTTTCTTTCTGCAACACATATGTAACATTTGCTTAATAATTCTATTTTTATTTTTCCTGTCATTTTTATATACATCCTCATGAGACTTCTCTTTTAACCAGACTTCCAGGATGGACCTTACCTGGTCAACTCTGTTCCTTTGACACTTGAGGTCCAGCAGGTAGATCTAAAAGCATTTTGTAAAATCAAATTTCTTCTGCTTTTTTAAAGTCTTGAATTCCTTAATTGCCAGTAAAAACTGTGAATCCAGTAATTACCATTGGTATAACGTTCATCAAGTCATGGTAAAAGTCTACCATGGAATCCTCCACTTAAACCTTGCCATCTAATCAATCTCTTCCTACCAAAACATTTACTGTTGTCCATAGTGTTATCATTTTCTTTACCTGGACCTCCAAAAGATAGCCAAAGTTCAATCAGGAAGTCTCCCCACCAAATTTAGCTCACAAATCTCTCATTCTCAGTCCCTCTGTTTTTCTCTTTTCCCCCTCTGTTTCTGTTTCTAATTATATTTTTCACACACACCATTTTTTCATACTGAAGTATTTGTTCATATTTAGTAATACTGAACAAATGCATGCATAGGAATGCATATTTTCTTGGATTTTTTTTTCTAGAAGAGCTTTGTTGTTTTAAGTGTGCTACAGTTCCTACTGTTCATTTGTATTTCAACACGTGTTATCAGTGGTCAGCTCACTTTAACATGTGTTTTCTAATTTCTGGGCATCTCCATTTCTTTTGCCTGCTTGATTCCTGTAGCTATCTGAGTTTGGAATGCCTGGCATAGATGTTTGTATAGTAGAAAGCAAGATAGGATTCATTTTTAGAAAACTGAGGTCAAATCGTTAATTATTCCACTCTCTCCTTACCCAGTGCCTAGTCTTTGAGTTTAGTCCAGTATGTTTTTTTAATACTGTATTTTCTCAAACTTAGTGTGTATCAGAATCACCTGGAGACTTGGTAAACAGATGGTAAGGCCTCATCCTTGAGTTTCCAATTTATTAGGTCTGCATTAGGGCCACAGAATTTACATTTCTAACAAGTTCCAGTTGACCCTGGTTAGGGAATCACCCTTTTGTGAAATGCTGTTAGGCTTCTGAGTTTCCTTTCCCTGAATTTCATTTAGATTACTGAACATTACCCTGCCACATGAGGTTGTCTTGCATTCCAAATGATTGCACACTTTAGAGAATGCTACAAAATAAATATAAATGTGTCTCCTTCATTAGAACAGAAGCTCTATAAATGTTAAGACATGATTGTCTCGCTCATTTTAATGTTTCCAACCCCTGATATTTTGTAAATACTTTCTGATTTTTTTGTTGTTGTTATTAAATTAGTGAATAAAAGATGAAATGTAGGACTTGGTAAAAATTAAATAAAAACAAAAGGAGAGACATGGTCTCTAACAATTTTAATTCAAAAAAAAATAATGCCCAAGGAATATCCATGCTTCTCTGATTTATTTGGTAGCTTAGTTATGCTTGTGTTAAGAACACAAAAGGAAGCAGTGTATCACTTGCTGATAGAATTCATTGTTCCTCTCAATAGGAAGAGTTTCCACATAAACATTCAAAGAAGGGTAATCACTAGTCCTAGACCGAATCCTCTGCCCTGACAGTAGGAAAATGACTCTCTGTGCTGGCAGCCCTATAGGGTGGGGACCCGATAGGTCTACTACAACTGTGGAATGTTGCTAAGCTTAATTGAGTGCACCTATAAATCGGAGAGAGAGAGTGCTTAGTTCATTCTAATCTTAAATTACTGTGTGGACCAACTTTCAGGACTCGTACTTTAAATTCCTCATGAGCTGGAGGAATGGAGGAGAATTTATGGCATGACCAGGTCCCACTGGTGGAAGCTTTCTTTGTGTCTGGCAAGCAGGTGCTGCTGAGAATTGAAGAGGATAAAGAAAAAAAAAGACAGTTATTGACAGTTACCAAATAAAGAATTTATTTTTCAGATGTGAGGGTTAGTCGAGCCTTCCTAAATACTTTTCCATGGCATGAGTTCTCAGAGGTAGTGACAGAACCTCATAAAATTCTCCAAAATTCCTGTTAGCCATCTCCTCTTATGTTTCCATAAAAAAATAATAGAAATAGAGATTTACAGCCATAATTTTTTTCCTAGCATCTTGGCTGATTCTCCCAGAAAGAGAATCACCTATGGAACTGTTTATCTAAGTCAACTGCCTTCTGCTGTGGCCCGAGAACAGTCAAAGCTACCACACAGTATTTTAAAGGGCTTAAATAAATGACCCTAGATTTTATTGTACTGTTTTTTGTTAATTTTGCCTCCCAGATCAAATACTATCTCCTTGTATATATTTAGGATAATCATCTCTTCCTCTCCTTTTTACCTTTTCTTTCTGCAACACATATGTAACATTTGCTTAATAATTCTATTTTTATTTTTTCTGTCATTTTTATATACATCCTCATGAGACTTCTCTTTTAACCAGACTTCCAGGATGGACCTTACCTGGTCAACTCTGTTCCTTTGACACTTGAGGTCCAGCAGGTAGATCTAAAAGCATTTTGTAAAATCAAATTTCTTCTGCTTTTTTAAAGTCTTGAATTCCTTAATTGCCAGTAAAAACTGTGAATCCAGTAATTACCATTGGTATAACGTTCATCAAGTCATGGTAAAAGTCTACCATGGAATCCTCCACTTAAACCTTGCCATCTAATCAATCTCTTCCTACCAAAACATTTACTGTTGTCCATAGTGTTATCATTTTCTTTACCTGGACCTCCAAAAGATAGCCAAAGTTCAATCAGGAAGTCTCCCCACCAAATTTAGCTCACAAATCTCTCATTCTCAGTCCCTCTGTTTTTCTCTTTTCCCCCTCTGTTTCTGTTTCTAATTATATTTTTCACACACACCATTTTTTCATACTGAAGTATTTGTTCATATTTAGTAATACTGAACAAATGCATGCATAGGAATGCATATTTTCTTGGATTTTTTTTTCTAGAAGAGCTTTGTTGTTTTAAGTGTGCTACAGTTCCTACTGTTCATTTGTATTTCAACACGTGTTATCAGTGGTCAGCTCACTTTAACATGTGTTTTCTAATTTCTGGGCATCTCCATTTCTTTTGCCTGCTTGATTCCTGTAGCTATCTGAGTTTGGAATGCCTGGCATAGATGTTTGTATAGTAGAAAGCAAGATAGGATTCATTTTTAGAAAACTGAGGTCAAATCGTTAATTATTCCACTCTCTCCTTACCCAGTGCCTAGTCTTTGAGTTTAGTCCAGTATGTTTTTTTAATACTGTATTTTCTCAAACTTAGTGTGTATCAGAATCACCTGGAGACTTGGTAAACAGATGGTAAGGCCTCATCCTTGAGTTTCCAATTTATTAGGTCTGCATTAGGGCCACAGAATTTACATTTCTAACAAGTTCCAGTTGACCCTGGTTAGGGAATCACCCTTTTGTGAAATGCTGTTAGGCTTCTGAGTTTCCTTTCCCTGAATTTCATTTAGATTACTGAACATTACCCTGCCACATGAGGTTGTCTTGCATTCCAAATGATTGCACACTTTAGAGAATGCTACAAAATAAATATAAATGTGTCTCCTTCATTAGAACAGAAGCTCTATAAATGTTAAGACATGATTGTCTCGCTCATTTTAATGTTTCCAACCCCTGATATTTTGTAAATACTTTCTGATTTTTTTGTTGTTGTTATTAAATTAGTGAATAAAAGATGAAATGTAGGAC
>NW_006208688.1:0-576 GCF_000334495.1 Tupaia belangeri chinensis | reverse complement strand
TTACTAAAAATATCCCTGGTGTCATTTTCTTTACATGTATTTACTTCATCTAACACAATTTTCTAACACAATTTCAATGCAAGTTTTTACATGGTAAAGACTCTGAAAAGTTGTGTTCCCCCAAGAATATTTATACTATATTCTCATATCTGCCTGAATAGAAAATATTAGGTTCTGGATTTTAAAATATCTAATACTACTATATGTAGGTACACAATAAAAAGTTAACTTAAAACTAATCAGCCAACACATAAATTATGAGATTGTGATTATTCTGTTTCTGGGCTTCTGAGACTAGTTGAGCACTGCTTTTCATATATGAACACAATACATGTACAAAACATGATATTTGTATAAATTTTCTATGTCATCTAATTCCTGGAGATTATAGTCAATGCTTTGAGATGTTTAGTATAATGAGGAATGGTATGCAAAATGTTGGCAGTTGGTGTGGGGGTTAGAGCACTGGACTTTCACAGGATTGACTATGGTTAAAGTCCAAGACATGGTTGCTTCCTGGTAAAATGGAATAATAAAAATAAAAATAAAAAGTAATAAATAAAATAAATAATTCTT
>NW_006208687.1:0-700 GCF_000334495.1 Tupaia belangeri chinensis | reverse complement strand
CTGTTCTTTTAAGAAACTGCAAAAGATTTCAATGTCTCTCTGAGCATAGCTTTAGTAGCATTCGAAATATTTTTGTATGTTTTGTTTCCAACTTTGTTTGTCACAGGTATTTTTGTTAGTAAGTTATGTGAGAAATTATTTGCATTAAAGTATGTAGTATATATAAAGCTTTTTTCTCAACGTATATACTATTTAACTTACCTTTTTGCAATATTTACAGTAATCTTTTTTTTTTTTTGAGAGGTTTTTGCTAAAGCGTGTGTTTGCTCGCCAGAAAGACAGAGAGATAGAAAGTGAGAAATCACCCTCCAGGGGTGATGACCAGGCCACAATCTCTCCTCCTCCATTCTACTCTTGGGATCTTGGGCACACGCACACACACATGCCCGGCGTGAGTTTAAGCCACGGGGTACAGGACTTGAACTGCGGTCGGCTACATGGGAGTTCAGTGACATAGCCATTATGCCAATTGCTGGTCCCCCAATATTTACAGTAATCTTGCTTAAAGTCTCTAGAAATTCCCAACGATAGCTGAGAAAAGTCAAGATCATTTAAATGTACACAGTTCTAACAATAGACACTTCATGCCGCCTCAGGTGTGCGGGTACTGTGGACACTGCTGCATAGCTCTGGCAACCACAGAGGGCTCTAGGTTTGCATCCGGGTCTACCTGAACATGCCAGGTGTGTGCATAACCCTG
>NW_006208686.1:0-1136 GCF_000334495.1 Tupaia belangeri chinensis | reverse complement strand
CCCAGTTCTTTATGATGGTAAAGTCATATAACAAGGTCCCAAGTTCACACCCCAAGATCTCTCTGTACATAGCAGACACACATATGTCTGCCTGTCCTGTCTGATTTTGTCTGAGGGTAGGTAGTTGCAAAACCATGTTAGAGAGTGTATCTCTTTCTTCTCTGTCTGTCTGTCTCTTTCTCTCTGAAGAAATAAAAAAAAAAAAACCTTAAAAATAAATGTCCCAGTTTCATACCTCTCTTTCAGGTAGATGGCCTCCCTGGAGTTCTTCACCATTACCTGCTCCAAAACATGAACCCTGAGTTAGAAAACAGAAACATGTTTGTGTGGAGTCAGGGTCAACTGGGCATAGAAGAAAGAAAAGCCTTCTGAAAACAAAACTAAACTAAACTAAAAACATCAAATAAAAAATGTTAATTTCTTTTTTTTTTAAGAATTATTTTATTTAACTTTAATTATTTATTTATTTTAATTTGACCAGAGAGAGAGACAGAGTGAGAGAGAGAAATAGAGAGAGAGTAAGAAACCAAGCTGCCAGGTCTGGGACTCAAACCACAGTGAGCCACGTGGGGGTCCAGTACCCTTAATCACCACGCTGCTTGCTGGAACCAATATGTTTAGAACTGCTGGACCCAATATGTTTAGACCTTCTAAGGGCCATTATCTTCATCTCTGTGATGGAATCGAGGATTTGGCAACTGTTGAGCAGAACACAGGTTACCTGGTTTAGAAAGGTGGTCTCTTTTCTCTGCTCTTCTTCTTCAATTTCTCCAACTCTTTTCCTATGATTTAGAATTACTTTCATCAGACATAGCACAACATTAAATATAATTTTCAATAATGTTCTACGTTCCTGTAATCCTCACAACTGTATCCTTACACATTTTATGCACACACTGAAAGCATAGTTTCCATGAATAAGAGTACAGTAGAATCCAAGCTAAAAACAGATTCCTTATCCATTATGGAATCCTGCAGAGTTCTCAGCTGATATAATTTCCTTACTCATCTCAGTTTTTCTCTACTTTTTCCTCTGTTGGGTATCATTGACCATCAATACTATTCTTCTTGTACTTAAGTTTTTACCTTATGTCACAAGGCAGTCACAATTGTTCTTATAAAGTGACAAAATCATT
>NW_006208685.1:2919-4231 GCF_000334495.1 Tupaia belangeri chinensis | reverse complement strand
ACAGATCAAGGAAGTAAAAGCTGCACCTTTTCTGGCTCAGATTATCAAAAACTAATAATGTTCAGGGCTGAACAGACAACCAGAAATTTGGGGAGAAGATCGTAAGTCCTAGAAAAGAGGAAGCCAAAGACTATAATCCTCTGGATTTCCACATAAAACTCATCAAAATTGCTGGTGAACTACTAAATACACATTTACAGAACTCAGAGGAACCTACTAAACAGCAGCTATTAGAAACTGAAAAAAATCTGAAAATCAGCTCCTCATCACTGCAAGGGATATAAAATCTGGAACTTGAATCTAGCCAGTTGACCAACACGTAGAATAAAAATTGATCCTTTGAGATGTGTAACAATATTCAGAAGCTCCATTAAGTATAATTTACAATATCCAAGGTAGAATTTAAAATTTATATTCCATCAAATGAAAGCAAAATGTGATCCATATTTCAGAAATAAAATTACTCAAATGATAGATATTTCAAGTAGCAGGCAAGAAAGTTAAACTATGCAGAAACAAATTTATGGACTTAAAGGAGATGTACAAATGTTACAAATGAAGATTGCTGGTAGTAAAATAAATTTTATAAAAAGGGTTTTCAGAAACTTTCAAGAATCCATGTTGAGAATTAGAGGAATAATGGCTGCCTGAGCTGTCAAAAGCTAACTTCTCCTGCTCTACCTTCAGCCCACTCACTGGCAGTAAGAAAGGGTAAAAGAAATCACTTCATATGATGCATTAAGGGTCAAACCCAATTCCACCCAGGAAGAATTTAAAAAGGCTTATTGGAAACTGGTTATGGGGGATTCTTTCTCCTTTCCTCCTCTATGTCTCCAGTGAGTGAGCTTTCCCATAAGAAGAAAAAAAATGACATAAAACAAAGACATTTGGGAATTAAAAAGAAGTTAAGATAACTCATCACTAGATCTACATTAAAGAAAGCAACTTATCTAGTATTAAAGAAAATAAAACCAGAGACTGATATGAATGTGCAAAAAAGATGCAAGGAACACCAAAGTAGCACATGTGTATGAAAACATAATATAGGGCCATATGTCATGACTGAAACAAATCCAACAACATTTTAAAAATATTATACATTATGACCAGGTAGGACTTATTTCTGCAATACAAGAATAATTCAATATATATAAAACAACAAATGGGGGAACCAGCAGTTAGCATAATGGTTATGTTGCTGAACTCCCACGTAGTCGACCGCGGTTCGCATCCCAGACCCAGTGGCTTAAAACTCATGCCGGGGGGAACCAGCAGTTAGCATAATGGCTATGTCGCTGGACTCCCACGTAGT
>NW_006208685.1:0-2877 GCF_000334495.1 Tupaia belangeri chinensis | reverse complement strand
GGAGAAGGGATTGCGGCGTGACCATCCCCTCTGGGGGGTGATTTCTCACTGGTGACCACATGCGCCCTAGAGTGAAAAACCTCTAAAAAAAAATGTAATAGATTACATTAAGAGAAGAAATGACAAAAATCCTATGGTCATATTAATTGACACATAAAAAACATTTGATAAAATATAATAGTCCTTGATAATTAAGAATCAATAAAATAGGCATAGAAAATACATTTCATAACTAAATAAAGGCCATATGACATTCCTACAGCTAACATAATATTGAACAGATAAAACTGGGAACATTTTCAACTTCAATCTAGAACAAGACAGAGACATACACTTTCTTCTCTCCCATTCAAAATAGATACTGGAAGTACTAGCTAATTCAGTCAGATGAAAGAACAAAATAATGGCATATAAATTGAAAAAGAAAAAATTAAATTGTTCCTACTTATGGCTGACTTGATTATATAATGGTTCATCAGAAAAGTCATGATGCATTTTTCTACTTTTTTTTTTTTTTTAACAACCCAATATGTGGGAAAACCTGAAGAATCCACCAAATAACTCTTAGATGAAATAAACAAATGCAGTAAAGTTGCAGGATACAAATCCAGCATACAAAAATCTGCAGTAGGCTATCTCCATAGCACAGGGCTTAAATACTATGTGTAGGGAGCCAGATCCCACATAATCACCTGTGTTTTGAGTCTAGGGCCCTGTGGGTTTGGGGAACACATTGAGTGTGTGTATGTGTGCATGTGTACAAAATCCTGATGGGAAGAAGAATTGGAGGAAAGAGATTGCAGGATCCCCTGAGCACCTCCTGGCTATGTCAGTTTAATCCAGAGGATAGTTCCCAGGTAGTTTTATAGCTCATAATGGCCATTATATGTTTCATTTTGAGGTGCTTTCTGTCTTCCTGACTCTTCATCTCTCTATCACTCTCTCTAACAATTACACAAGTCCTTCGGTAATTAAAAATATTTATAGCATTTTTCTACACTAAGAATGCATAAACTGAGAAAAAAAATGAAGAAGGCAATCCCATTCACAATAACTACAAAAAGTATTTGGAAAAAATCTCACCCAGAAAGTGAAAAACCTCTATAAAAATAATTATAAAAGCTGAACAAGTGGGACCTGCAGTTAGTGTAATGGCTATGTTGCTGGACTCCCATGTAGTCGACTGTGGTTTGAGTGTCTGACCCAGTGGCTTAAACACACGCTGGGCACGTGTCTGTGTGTGCCCAAGATCCTGAGAAGAGAATGGAGAAGAAGGGATTGTGGCGTGACCATCCCCCCAGGGGCTGATTTCTCGCTTTCTGTCTCTCTGTCTTTTTTGTCTTTCTGGTGAGGACACAGGCCCAATAGGAAAAAAACCTCTACCAAAAAAAAAAAAAAAAAGTTGAACAAGTTACTTGAAAAATATACAAAAACCAAGAAGACAGCTCTTTTCATGAATTTGAAGAATCAATAATAAGTGCTATGCCAATATTATGCCAGTGATGTACAACTTCATTCCAATTCTTACCAAAAAAACCCAGCAATATTCTACACAGAAATAATTATAAAATTTATGCATAATCACAAAAGACCTACATAATCAGATCAATTCTGTACAAAAGGAGTGGAGTTGGAGGTACCTTACTTCCTGACTCATAAATGTATTATAAATCCTTAATCACTAAAACAGCATGATACTGGCACAAACATAGACATATGACAGGCCAACTGAATAGAATAAACAGAAAAAAAAACTTAACATACAACCAACTGATTTTTGACAAGGTCACAGATCAAGCCTATGGAAAAAAAGTTTTTAATAAGTGCTTCTGGGAGGGACCAGCAGTCAGCATAATGGCTATGTCGCTGGACTCCCATGTAGTCGACCATGGTTCAAGTCCTGGACCTGGTGGCTTAAAACTCATGCCAGGCACGTGTGTGTGCATGCCCAAGATCCCAAGAGGAGAATGGAGAAGGATTGCAGTGTGACCATCCCTCCTGGGGGGTAATTTCTTGCTTTCTGTCTCTCTCTGTCTATCTAGTGAGCACACGTGCCCTATAGCAAAAACCTCTCAAAAAAAAAAAAATAAATAAATAAATAAATGCTTCTGGGAGAACGCAATATCCACCAACATTTGAGTAAAACTAGATCATCTCTTACCAGTTACAATTAACTCAAAGTGGATTAAAGACTTCAATATAATGCACAAATTTATAAATCTGTTAAGGAAAATATACAAGAACATGTTGGAGTGGGTAGACTACTTAAATAAAACCCATGATGCATGGAAAAAACACCAGAAATAGAGAAACTTGATTACATAAGATAAAATGTTTCTGAACAACAAAGAAAACAAAAAACAGAATAGAGAGACAATGATACTATAATATAAAAAACCATAATCCAGCAGTGGTGGCTAAGTTCTGGATTCCAACATCACTGACTGTGGTTCACCCTGGACTAGGTGGCTCAAAAATGACAACAAATAAATAGATAAGTAAAAACAATTATCTTAAAAAATACTGTATTTCACAAAGGTGTACAATGATTACTTATAAACCAGGAATGATTTCAAAATGGAAATATATGTATAATTATATTCATTTATATTTATAAGTATACATACTTAATGATTATAATTATATGTATATACTCACATGCAACTGGCAGCACAGTAGGTTTATTTTCACCAGCATTACCACAAACATGTGGGTAATGTGTTACTTTACAAGGTTATGACAGCTCTAACCATGCTAGATTAGAGATTTAGGAGCTTCATTATAATCTTCTTGGGCCACATTAATACATACAGCACATCACTGAAATGCTATGCAGTGTATTACTTTATTGGTCAGGAAATATAACTTTGGACAGTT
>NW_006208684.1:0-1199 GCF_000334495.1 Tupaia belangeri chinensis | reverse complement strand
GTTTGGGACTGAACCCAGGACTCCCATGGGAATTCAAGTCTACCAAGCAGAGTTGCTAGCTCCAGTATGCTCCTCTCCCCTATTTCCTAGACTGCCCTACCTGGACTCTTGACTCCTTTTCCCACACCTCAAAAGTAGTCCTGCCTCTATGGTGTGGTGTGGAATAATATGGAGAGGTGTATACTTTCCCACCAAAACTTCTTCCCTTGAGAATTCTATGGAATATACTCCTTATGCTGAATTTTCTCAATATATGAATATTTTTAGTTTTACCATTTCTTGGGGATAATTGTTTACTATTGTGTACAATACTCCATGGACTATTTTCTTTTTAAAAAATAGTTATTTATGGGGCCGACAGGTGGTGTGGTGGTTAAGAGCACTGGATTCCCCCATGGCTGACTGTGGTTTGAGTATCAGACCTGGCAGCTTGCTCTCTCACTTTCTCTCTCTCTCTCTTTTTCACTGTGTCCCACTCTGGTCAGATAAAAATTGAAATAAATAAGTAGAATTAAATAAAATAATGATTTTTTAAAAAGAGTTATTTTAATTCAATTTTTTTTAGAGTGTTTTTGCCTTAGGGCACTTGTGCTCACCACAAGTTTCCAGTATAGCAGAAAGGGAAGTCCTAAAAGGAAGTCTGAAAGTTTCAGGCTCTGCTTATGATCTACCAGTTGCTACCCATATGTTTGAATCAAAATTGACGTTGTTATAGTGGCTTCCAAGGGAGGCCCTAGAAGATCTGTCACTCCTTAGCTCTCCGATAGCTTCTCTTTGGACATTCCTTTATTAATTCACTCATTCACTCTTCTTCTGTTCAGCTATACTTGTTTTCTTGCTTTTGTTAATAGTGTGGAAATATTCCTACCCCAGGATGGTTTATAGTCTTTGCTGATTAAAATATCCCCCTCTCAGATATCTGTCATAGCTAATTCTCTCACCACGTACATGTTCCATTTAGGAGTTCTATCAGTTGTTCAGAATGGGGTGCTGAGTGTCTCAACTATATTTTGTGGGTTTTTCTATTTATTTTTTCACTTCTATCACATTTCTTCTTGTATTATTTTGAAGCAGTGTTGGTATATACATACTCAGTAATTCTATGTCTTCATGATATGTTAGTCTTTTTTATTATGTTGTGATGCTGCTCTTTGTCTTTGGTAATTTTCTTTGTACTGAGATCTACTTTATGTGATATT
>NW_006208683.1:304-722 GCF_000334495.1 Tupaia belangeri chinensis | reverse complement strand
AAGAGCTTCTGTTAGCTTACTTGAGATCCATAGTTTTCCGTAATTTTCTGATTAATCTTCAGATATGACCTTCCAGTCAAAGCCCTGTCCAATAATGAGCATTTACAATTTCTGAATCAATTCAACACACATTATTGAACTTATGCAAATAAACCTTTTGCCACAAAATAAGAATATTCCCAAATATTTTCCAATTCCAGAGGGACCAGGAAGCAAGAAAATTTTATGTTTCCATTTAAAGAAACAAACAAGAAAAATATTTTAACATATTGCTGAATCTATCAACAATTCAAAAGAAAGTAAACTGTTTAAATTGGGAAAATAAAGCACAGTAAAAAAAATCAGTAATGTTTTACACAAAAGTCATAAAATTCTATTTCGCTAGTTCAGTCTTATGTTCAAACTCTCTTCTGTTGAA
>NW_006208683.1:0-215 GCF_000334495.1 Tupaia belangeri chinensis | reverse complement strand
CTTGGTTGCCTTTTATTCTCTTATTTCTTTAAGTATTTTTAGTCTTACTGGTTGAGCAGTCCTTTCAGAACTTCTTGAAGAGTGGGTCTGCTACTGGCAAATTCTTTCAGGTCTTGTTTATCTGAGAATGTTTTTATGCAAAAATCTCTCTTAAAAAAGATTGTTTTCCTGCCTCAATTCATATGATCATATTATTTTCTTTAGCCTATTGATAT
>NW_006208682.1:432-676 GCF_000334495.1 Tupaia belangeri chinensis | reverse complement strand
AAAAAAAAAGGTGTATATATTGTATAAAATACTATTTAGCCACAATGAGCAATAAGGTCCTGACATTTGATACCAAATATGGAGGATTTAATGTTAAGCAAAGCAAGTTAGACTATAAAAGGCAGGTACTGTCTATCCTCAATGTATACTGAATGTCTGAGCTCTGTAGCAGAAAAAAAAAGATGAAAGGTACAGGGTATATTGGATAGGAGATGCTATAAAAAAGAAAATTATAAAAGGGGGG
>NW_006208682.1:0-367 GCF_000334495.1 Tupaia belangeri chinensis | reverse complement strand
CAGGACTCTAAGGAGAAATAAAGACCAAATGTGATAGGGTATATTGGATAGGAGATGCTATAAAAGAGAAAACTATAAATGGGGTGAATAGGAACTCCATGTGCTAGATTTGCCATAGTTTACCCATAAATATAAACATTCTTCAGAGAAGTTTTATAAAATGTAAATGTCCCATAAGCAGTGAGCTCTGAAATTGAATACAAATTCCATCACATGTCCTTTCATAACTAGGCAACATCACCGCTGTACATTTCATATTTTTTACCTGTAAAATCAGAATCATGCCAATTTCACACAACTATTGAAAGAGTAAATAAAATGATGAATATACAATGTCTTCCTATGACTTGCATTGATCAGTCATTTT
>NW_006208681.1:0-1407 GCF_000334495.1 Tupaia belangeri chinensis | reverse complement strand
GGTGGGTCTCCATGGAATGCAGTTTCCAGAATGCGGTTCCGGTAAGCAGAAGTGATTATCAGCTGATGTGGCACAGCAGCCATCTTGTGATTACCGGGAATGGTACTGAGAAAAGAAAGTCTCAAGTATAGATATTAGTTCTTATGGATCTTAATAAGGAATGATACTTATACAGTTTTGTAGGGATCTAAAACTTAATTTAAGGAATCCTAATTAATATATTTGTCTATTTTACTTGGTGAGGGCAGGAGTGTCCTGGGCCAGTTTCAGCCTAATCCTATTTTATGTATTAAGTTTACCTTAAATGTATTTTGAAGGGCCTTCCAAAGGTCAAGATTATTTCTGCCTAGATAGAACTTCAGCCTACCCTCTATTGTGACCATGGAGATAAAGCATTGTAATTAATAGTAAGTGACCAGAGCAAAGGGGAGTGGTCGGGGGACTTCCTGGAAGATTTTATCGTATACTCAGGATGTATAAGAGAGCTATGTAATTCTTTTATAGTAGTATATTGGGGAGTCAGAGGGGGTACGCTTCCCAGCAAGGCTGCCACAGTTTCTGGAGCAAAATCCTAGGTTGGGGGGAGGGGGGTCGTACAGTAGTGGCCTTGCCAATGTATTGAACTGACCAGAAGCGAGGGGGCTCAGACAGATCCTGAGGCCCTGCCAGGACTGACTCCTCCACATTTACTTTGTAATAAACAACACAGTGTCATTGTTTTCTTATGACTGAGTAGTATTCCAAAGTGTCTATGTGCTATATTTTCTTTTTTCAATCTAGTCACCTATTCTTGGTCATTTGAAACCTTTCTCTTTTTTATATTAATTATTAGGCCTTGAAATAAGGATGTTATTTCTTTGGATTAATGGGCTTACTATCATTGAAGATGTTATTCAGACCTTGTCTGATAAAAACACCTTTTAAAAGCCAAGCTATAAATCAAAAACATGTGACAAAAAAGTTTAGTATGGAAGGGAGGGAAAGGAAAGGGAAAGGAAATAACTGGTAAAAGTATGTTTAATTGACAAAAAATGAGAAGCTATTTGCTGATGATAATGTATATAGTAATATGTTTGTCTTGACTTACATGCATGGTATTTGTCCTAGAAAAGAAATGTTGTATATTGTAAAGACATATGTGATTAAATGTAAATAAATTAAGAAAGAAAGAGCACCAAAAAAAAAAAAAGCCAAGCTATAAATCAATAAAATGTGACAAAAAAAGTTTAGTATGGAAGGGAGGGAAAGGAAAGGGAAAGGAAATAACTGGTAAAAGTATGTTTAATTGACAAAAAATGAGAAGCTATTTGCTGATGATAATGTATATAGTAATATGTTTGTCTTGACGGGCATGCATGGTATTTCTGTTGAAAAAAGTATACTATAAAGACATGTGATTAAATGTAA
>NW_006208680.1:0-1408 GCF_000334495.1 Tupaia belangeri chinensis | reverse complement strand
TGACAGCGCGCAATGGGGAAGTGCATTCTCCTTCCTGTTTCTGTCTCTCTCTAGGCTTCAGCCTGCTGGGAATAACAGCTCTCAGCCTTTAGGTAGGCCCAGGAATTGAACCCAGGCCTCCCATGTGGTCCCAGTCTACGTAGCACAGCATTTCAGCAGTGTGCCTCACCATGGCTGGGCCTGTGCTTACTCCCTTTTTGCAAACTGTAAAAAATAGAACCTAGCCACTGGAGTGCAATTGTAACGCCATGCTCTGGAACGCAGAGGCCATGTGGGAAGGTCCCCAGTTCGAATCCTGTGGTCTCTCTGTACACACCAAGGATGAATGCACTTGCCCATGATACTGGCTGGCTGAAGCTAGGGGTAGGGTCAAAGTGTGAAGACCTTACTAAGGGACCTCATCTCTATTAATTTATCATCTATCTACCATTTTTCTATCAATCTCCTTCTCTCATAGAATATAAATAAAGATATTAAATATATATATAACCTAAATGTTGCCATTGTAGCCATTTTTGAGTGTACAATCGGAGTGGCATTAAGAACATTCACATTGGGGCCAGTAGGTGGCATGGAGGTTAAAGGGCTAGATCCCACATTGCCCACTCTGGGGTTCGAATCCTACCAAGTGGCTTAAAATATAATGCTGTACATGTGCGTGTGTGCTCAAAAATCCCAAGAGGAGAATGGAGGAGAAGAAACTGTGGCATGACCATCCCCTAGGAGGGGGATGGTTTTTCACTTTCCCTCTGTCTCTGTCTCTCTCCAGCAAGCACAGGTCACCTATGGCAAAAATCTAAAAAACACATTTAATTTCAGCTGTCATATGACTTTATCTTTCAACCAGAACATGGCACAAATGAACACATCTGCAGATGGTACTGCCACACAGGGGTTCCCCTCATTCTAGGACCTCCGACACCCCTACAGAAATCTCTACTGAAATGGGAAGCCCAGCCAGTGACCAGAAGGTATTTACCCAGGGGCTCAGCAGGAGGGTCTTCCCTTCCCCCTCCAGACCAGTGCTCTGTTCAAATGCATTGGTTAGAAAAATCAAGAGCCCATCTGTCAGGGACTGGGCAGTTACCAGCTCTGGAGGCACAGGTAGATCAGAACACCCTTTGCACACCATCAGAACTGCCCAGGCCTCCTGGCTAGCTCACTGCTCCCTGAAAGCATGCTTCATGGAACAGTAAATGTAGTCGGAGGTAGCTTGACAAGCAGGAAATCAGGACAGAGGACGTGACTGGGTTTGAACACTAGAGGGCAGAGTCAGACCTTAGTTTATGCACCATGAGTTGAGTCCTTGGCCAACAGCTCTTAGCTGGACACATGAGGTGGTCCCCAGACTCACCCCAACAGTTCCTGTTTCTGCTACCAGTTTTGTGTGGATTTCACAGCCCTAATG
>NW_006208679.1:0-831 GCF_000334495.1 Tupaia belangeri chinensis | reverse complement strand
AATCAGTTCTCCATTATGGTATTTTCACTTTGAATAAATTGTGTCTATACTGATTATTTTGTTGAGAGAGTAATAATAAATCTTACTTGGTCTAAATACATCTTTGTTTTAGCAATTGTGTAATTATTTTTTAATATACTATAATTTCAGGTTATGTCCTAAGAATTCTATAGATCAATAAATTCTTACATGCTGGTAGTAAGTCTTCAGCATGCATTTTGGAGTTACTTCCCCATTCTAGAATTCATAAGAATTGCCAAATGCTACTTTATTTTCATGAAACATATCCTCACACACTGAGATCGATCATGCTTCTCAGCATGGTTTTTACTTTATCTGTACCACAAGTTTTCTTCCCCTATTTTTTGTTGTTGTTGTTGCCGCATTTCAGTCTCAGAAATTCGTCAGCTTCATTCTGCAGCTATCAAATTTATGGAAAGTGTTTTCAAGTCTCATGAACAACAAAATTATAGCCTAGGAAAAGGCAACCAACATTATACTGACTGTTTCAAGACTTGAAAAATTAGCCATCTTTGGAGATTTTTCTGATGTTAGATCTTTGCTCAGATCCTACTGTGACTTTTTCCTCTGTCTATAAGTAAAAACCTGGAATTTGTATATATTATTCCTCAAAATCTATACCTAATGAGGAATCCCACAGATAGAAAACTATCTTACTTTACCTCTGTTCACATCTACTTCTTATTCATTTATTTTGTTTTATTCAGTTTTGTTCTATTTGTTTATTCAAAAAACCATTGAAAGTGCAAAATACATTCTGTCAATGAAACAATCTTTCATCAAGCACATTTTCTTATGAATTCATCAGAA
>NW_006208678.1:0-410 GCF_000334495.1 Tupaia belangeri chinensis | reverse complement strand
AGGCTTTTGTTGAAGTACAGCGAGCTCTGCTCTAGTACAAAGGTGAATGGAGACTAAGGCTTAGAAGATCCACACCATGGAGTCAAATGGAAGAAAAGCAGCCTGGAAGTCTACTTTCTACGTAAATGCTTTCCTTAGCAATAATTTAAAAACTCAAAGAAGCACTTTGTAGCTTTGATCAACATAACTTCCGAGATAAAGTCTTTGTAAAATGTGCACCTAGGGGGCCAGCAAGGGGATAGTAGTTAAGGTGCTGAACTCCCACATGGCCAACCACAGTTCGAGTCTTGACTTGACAGCTTGAAACTCACTCCGGGTGCATGTGTGTGTGGACTCAAAATCCCAGGAGGAGAATAGAGGAAGAGATATTGCAGCATGGCCATCCCCCTTCTGTCTGTCTCTGTCTCTCT
>NW_006208677.1:0-1242 GCF_000334495.1 Tupaia belangeri chinensis | reverse complement strand
CAGCAATACCACTAATGGATATATCCTTAAATGATAAAAAAAAAATAAAGATCAACTGAAAAAAATGATCACTGGGGCCAGCAAGTGGCATGATGTTTGAGGCACTGGACTCCCACATTGCTGACCACGGTTCAAGTCCTGAACCTGGCAGGTTGTTTTCTCACTCTCCCTTTCTCTCTGTCTGTCTTTCTCTGGTCAAAGTTGAAGAATAATGATAATAATAAAATTAAAAATAAATCTTAAGAAAAAGAAAACCAATTACCATACATTATTATCAACAGATGAATTTTCCATTTTTGTGTCCCTTAAATATTTTGCTTCTTGGGACCAACAGTTGGTGTAATGGCTATGTTACTAGACTCATGAGTGGGTGATAAAAATGTGTATTTTGTGTTTGTTGGATGGAAGATTCTAAAGATGTCTGTCAAGTCCCCTTGATTTTGTTATTGCTTAAACCCTGTATTTCTTTGCTTAATTTTTGTCTAGTTGATCTGTCCAAAGAAGATAGAGGGATGCTGAGATACCAAGAATTAGTATGTTGCAGATCCTTTCAGATCTGTCAGTCTTTATTTCACATTTTGAGAGCACTCTCTCTCTTGTTCTTGTGTGTGTGTGTGTGTGTGTGTGTATGTAGATATGTAGGATAGATATCTGTAATTGTTAAATCTTCTTAACAAATTAGCCTTTTTAGTACCATATAGTGTCCTGCTTTGTCTCTTCTTACAATCTTTGTCTGAAATGAGTATTATGACTCTAGGTTTTTTGTTTTTTTTGTTTTTTGTTTTTTTTTTCTGATTCTGTCTTCATGGAATGCCTTTTACAGACTTGTCACATTTAGTCCATGTATGTATTTATATATGAGTTTCTTGTAGGCAGTAAATAGAGAGTTTCTGTTTTTGTTTTCTTGTTTTTTGTTTGTTTGTTTGTTTGCTTTTTAAATCCATTTAGCTAGTCAGTGTCTCTTGACTGGAGAATTCAATCCATTAACATTTATCACTATGTTTTTAATTGAGAGAGCTTTTGCTCTAAGGTATATGCAATTGTTGGAGCGGTAGACACAGAAAGACAGAATGTAAGAAATCACTCCCCAGGAAGGATGGCTATTCTGCTCTCTTTTCCACCATTTTTATCTTGGGATTTTTGAATATGCACACACATGAATATGGTGTGATTTTTTAAAAAGAATTCTTTTATTTATCTTTATCATTATAATTATTATTTTCCAATTTGAAAGAGAGCGAC
>NW_006208676.1:0-815 GCF_000334495.1 Tupaia belangeri chinensis | reverse complement strand
TTTCTGCAGCACATCAGTATCTTGTATTACTACTCTGTTCCAGGTCTGATTGACAGTGTGCTGGGCAACACAAACTTCTCCCTTTACAGGGATATAATCTTCTTCATGCGCCATATTTGCATATGTTTCTTTTAAGCTCACAGTGAGCTGGCTCATGTATTCTACCACTTCTGAAGAATACAACTGCACATAAAAGTCACTCGGATGCTTGAATTCAGTAACTGTACCCTTTATCTCCATGGCTTTCTTGAGATGTAGATTTCTCAATTCTGAAAGCATAATTTTCTCAGGACAAATGGCTGTATCTTTAGTAACTCCAGGTGGATAGTTGCTATCCTCGTTTTTCCCTTCCATGTTCTTTTTTTCAAATGGCAATTTATTATTTTCAAGTTTGTGACAATTTTGCTGAACAGGCTTGCACACAATGCTGTGTGCTGACCAGTCTTTTCTCTGACATGCTGTGGAACAGTAGTATGTTTGCTTGCACTAGGAACACCTCAGCGACCCAAACAGGCCACAGCGATGGCAAGTTGTTGACCTGAGAGGAGGTCCTAAGGAGTTGAAGAGCACTGGATTACTTGTGGACAAAGAATTCTCAACCAACTTGTGTAATTTTTTTGACTTTGTAGGAGACACATTCTTGCAAGGCTTAGAAATTACTTCCTTGGGTGGTGAATTTTTTTATAACATTTAATGGTGACACTGAGTTTCATGAAACATGAACAGGAGTGACCCCTATCTCGTTGGGCAGAGTATTATATATACCTGATGGCAATGTCTTCCTGTCTCCTTTGGATCCAACCACATTTCCACTG
>NW_006208675.1:954-2800 GCF_000334495.1 Tupaia belangeri chinensis | reverse complement strand
AGGAGCTAAGACAACAGTTTAACTTTTGGTCTGAGTCTGAAAGACCAAAAAACAGAAATACAAGTTTCTACAGCCAGGAGACAGTGGATATCTCAGCCTAATTTAAGCCAAAAAATAAGTAAATAAACAAGCAAATTTGCCTTCCTCTGGTTTTTCTTCTGTGCAAGCCCTTAGCAGATTGGATGATGACCACACATTGGTGAAGATCTTTTCTGTGTTTTCTATTACTTTTACTACAGGGTGTATGAACTCGCCAGAGAGAGAGAAAGAAGTGAAGTAAGTGAAGTGAAGTAAGAAGTCACACTCCAGGGGACATACAAGCACAGTACCCAGTATGATTTTCAAGCAACCAGTAACTTGAACTGAACTGCACAGCCATGTGGGATCCAGTTGCCTTAACTTCCATGCCTCTTGCTGGCCCTTCCATGCCTCCTGCTGGCCCTAGGAGATCTTTACTCAATCTATTCAAATGCTAATCCATTCTATAGGAACCCATGGACATATCCAGATATAATGTCTTACTGGCAATCTAGATATCTCTTAAACCAGAAAGGTTGACACATAAAATTAACCACTATATAATTCAATTTAAAACTGGGCAAAGGAGTTGAATAGACATTTCTCCACAATAGATATACAATTGGCCAACCAGCACATGAAAAGATAGTCACTGGAAAAAATCAAAACTATAACGAGATACCACCATTGCTGAGTGGGTACTTGGTGGCCCATTATACTTTTCTCTCTGCTTTTCTTCAGGTTAGACAATTCCACTATAAAATGTTAAAAATAATTCATGGATAACATTTACACTACTCTGAAAGCATAACATTGACCTAAGTATTAAGTACTTACCATTAAAAATTATTTCTCCTTCAAATACATTCACTCTTATTCAGAAAATGGCAAAAGTATTTATATTATAATAGCTATGTCTCTGAAAAGGCTCCCAGTAGCATTCCCATAACACATCATCTTTGTCCCTCCTATAGAAAGCTTCTGGCTGCCACTGAAACAATGTCCTCCCTATTTCTTTCTTTTTATCTTTTTTATGCCAAAGGGTACATGTGCCCACATGTGAGAGAGTGTCAGAGAGAAAGTACCCCCAACAGGACTTGGTCACACCGCCATCCTTTCTTTCCTCCAATTTTCCATCCATCGAGATCCTAGGACCATGCATACATGTCAGCCTCGAACCCTGGTCAGCCTATGGGACTCAGCTTCCTCTGTACAGGAACTGCTGTTCTATGGCGCCAGTCCTCATCCCTATTGCTTATCCAACCTCCTCAACAGACTGCAGTTCTAATCGAGCACCTCAGTAATTAATTCAACCACAGGTCCAACCATTAGTGTAGTGGCCCAGCAAAAGAACTTTCTCTTTTTGTTCTGTCTTAATAGGAGACATTCATTCATTTATTCATCCAACATACACTTATTAAATGTCTACAGTATGTCAGCCACTGGGTGAACACAGAGAGAGAAAATACTCAGAGATGAAGAGTACTGGTTCCAGCCTCAGAGCTTATTAGAAGAAAAGCCATTTGAATATCCAACAATAATTTCTAGACAGAATCTCTGTGCAATATGTAGTAAAATCGCCTTAGTATAACTGAAGCCTAGCTGGAGTGAAAGGGAAGAATAAGCTTTAGAGACCTCCTTAACCATCTGCAGTAGTCCCTTTCTGACTGAAATGTTCTCCTTTTCCTTTCAATCAAAATAAGATGCTTTCTTCTTTTAAAATACTGTTTAAGTTACCTCCTACCTCCTCCAATACAAGCTACACTACTTCCTAAATATCATAGGATTCTTAAAGAAAACTAAGCAGGGTCAGTTGGTAGCATGGCAG
>NW_006208675.1:0-760 GCF_000334495.1 Tupaia belangeri chinensis | reverse complement strand
TCTCCCTCGGTTTCTCTGAGCACATGGGCCCTAGTCTAGCAAAATTTTAAAAAGATAGAAAGAAAACTAACCAGCCAGCCAGTCAGTCAAATTTGTGAAACTCAAAAGCAAGCAACTAGGAAGAGAACAAGTACTCACTGACTGACAGTTCTCAAGTACAATAGTGAGAAGGTACTTCAATCTTTTTCTCATTGTGCCTTGGTACGCTCTACTAACTCTTTTATACATAGCTTACATTTTAACCTATTTCCCATTTGAAATCGTGCATTTTTCTAACGGTGAAGGTTTAGACTGCTACTGCTTTATAATGTTCACAGCAACTAGATTCATATTCCTAGATATAACCAACGGGCTAGAAGGTGGATACGGGCAGCCGAGGGGAAGGCAGGAACTCCTACAGCTCTCCCTCTCCAATCTGACTGCACTGCTGAGCAGTGCCAGCAGTCTGCTACAACTTAAATCTCCCAGTTTCCTTATCTTTAACTTAATGCGATCAAAGGAAAAACCATCAGCCAGTGGTTCTTTGTAGTCTGAGTGATTCTTTTGAGGGAGTAGGGGAAGGCTTGGAAATGACAATCATGTCCAGCAACCTCTGAGAATTGGATGGAAAAATTAAACTCCAAGCAAGTTTTGGATGAATAATATTCTAAAACACCATACAATCTCCAAAAGATACATTAGCTATTCACAAATTATACCTCTTAAAAGACAATACGTATCATGAAAAAAAAAAAAAAAAAAAAAGTGGACGGTTTGTGAA
>NW_006208674.1:0-636 GCF_000334495.1 Tupaia belangeri chinensis | reverse complement strand
AATAAATAAATAAATAATTAAATAAATAAAGAGAGAGAGAGAGAGGAAGAGGGGAGGGGAGTGACTGGGAGTTCAGAAAAATATTATTATTATTTTTTGATTTGTTATAGGGCACAAGCACTCACCAGAGAGAGAGAGAGAAAGAGAAAGAAAGGGTGCTGATTCTCCTTTCCTGAGGACTGCCCAGGACTGAGGGGCCACATAGGCTTCTATTAATAATTACCCGACACTCTCATCGCCTTGTGTGTGTGCATGTGTATGTGTGTGGTTTAGACAGGATCTCACTGTGCTGTGATCCTCCTCCCTCAGCCTCCAGAGCAGCTGGAACTTGCACATATACAGCACCTGGCTTTTAGGGCAAATCAGAAATGGAGCAAGTCAGAAATGGACCCTGGGCTTTCCACATGCCCTCCACCTGCTGAGCAGCCACCAGCGCGTGGTACATGGCTGGGCCTCACTGTCTTTTAAGAAAAACTTAAGATTCTCTTCAACATGTTTAGATTTTAGAAAGAAAAAAAGAGGACTGACCTGTGGCCTGCTGGTTAAGAGAACCAGATCCCACATGACCAACTGCCATTCAAATCCCAGCCCCACAGACTTGAAAACACATTGGGCAGGGACCAGCAGTTAGCGTAA
>NW_006208673.1:0-1436 GCF_000334495.1 Tupaia belangeri chinensis | reverse complement strand
TGTTTGTTTGTTTGTTTGTTTAAGAAGTTTTCCCTATAGGGTACTTGCACTCGCCAGACAGACAGAGAGAGACAGAGAGACAGAAAGTGAGAAATCACCCCCCAGGGGGGATGGTCACGCCATAATCCCTTCTCCTCCATTCTCCTCTCAGGATCTTGGGCATGCACGCACATGTGCCTGGCGTGAGTTTTAAGCCACCAGCTCCGGGATGCAAACCGCGGTCGACTACTTGGGAGTCCATCGACATAGCCATTACACTAACTGCTGGTCCCTGTTTTTCTGTTTTTGAGGCCTGTTTACTCTTTGCCTATTCCCTTTCCTCTCCTCTTCTCTTTGTTGTGGTTCTCCTTTCCTAATTTTCCTGGCTCAGGACCCCTTACTTTCACACAGAGACCAGTAGGTGAGGCATTTATATGCTTTCTGCAGAACACCTTCCAACCTAGTGAAACCCACACTTCAGAGTCAGTCCCAGGTCTGTGACTGGGCTAGGGCCCTTTCCAGATACAGACCCCACAGACCATGCCACTCTCTGCTGAGCTCAAGCAACCAGGAAAAGGAGGCCCAAGCTTCTCCTCTGTCTTGCTCCTGAACTTCCTAGCCTCCCTGTGCTCTGTTTCTTTTTCCAATAAGCTTTACAGATCCACGTGCCCTCCTCACTGCATAGATTCTTCTATGTTTAAATACTCCTGGCTCTCCTTTACTCAGGATTGTCCCTTAGTATGTATCAGGGATGGCAGGGAAGAGAGTGCAGAAGGCAAGTAGAGCAAAGCCAGCACTTGTGGAAGATTTAAGGTCATAATTTATACTCTGAGCAAGAGATATTTTTCTTTCATGATTTCAATAACACAAATCTCAAAAGTTTTTTAAGAAATTGTTTGATTTATTATTATTTAATTTGCTATAGGACACATCCACTCATGAGATGAGAGAGAGAGAGAGAGAGAGAGAGAGAGAGAGAGAGATCGGCCCTCTTAGAGAGATAGAGAAAGCTGCCAGCTTCAGGACACAGACTATGGTCAGCCATGTGGAAATCATATCCTTAACCACCATGTCACCTACTGATTTCTCTCAAATGTTTAATAACTCTTTTCTAGAGAATCATATTAAATATATATAAAATATAAAACTGAGAAAGTCTGGGTACAGTGGTACCCACCCTATGGCAAAAATCTATGAAGGCTGGAGGATTGCAGCATCGATTCCATCTCACTCTCTCTCTCTGTCTCTCTCAACATGAACAATTTGTTGTGCTCCCAAACACACACACACACACACACAAACCTGAGAAAGTCTAATTGTTGACAATGAATAACATGAAACAGTGTTAGCTGTAGAAATAACTCTGGGCATTTCATTCATCATGAACAAATGGTTTCTGTTGGAACAAAGAACAATGTCAGTCTACCCCTACCTTCAACATCTGCAGAGAAAGACAG
>NW_006208672.1:0-742 GCF_000334495.1 Tupaia belangeri chinensis | reverse complement strand
AATACATTGTAGCTCCCCTTAATCTATCAATGTATCTCGCAAGTCTGACTTAACTGATTCAGTGTCACCATAAGAACAAAATCAGGGTCACAAATGTCATGTGAAATGAAACAGTGCATAGAATAAATCTAGGAAAATCACGAGGGTAAGAGGAACACAGGTCTAAATTTATGTTATACAACAGATAACAGTGAATAGAGCAGTGTAACGGTATGTATCGCTCTGGAAATTTCTGTCTGGGAGTTGGTTGTGATCTTGGTAGCTCTCGGCCACTCCCTGTGCTCGGACACAGCTAAGTAAACCCATTTCTCTCTTTGTTTGCCTCTCGATTACTCGCAGAGACGGCTGCTGGATTTTAACTGGCAACACTGCGTTTTTCTCTCAGATTTTGGGCACACACATACACACACACGAGACCAGTGTGATTTTTCTACTGCCAGGTCTGGAACTCTGAAGCAGGCCATCTGGGACCAGTGGCATTACCTCCACATACCACCTGCCAGCCCTGAGGTCAATAATTTGTAATGACCTAACCAGGAAATGCTGAAGTGAGACTGACTATTTTTTTTTCTTAAGTTGTGAAGGATACAATAGCTATGATTGTAGTTTTTTTTAAAAAATTTTTAATTTTTTAAAAAAAAATTTTAATTTTTTAACTTCTTTTTTATTACATTCTATTACCGTTTTTAGCTTACAAAGTGAATATATCTGTATGTGAATATTTCTCCCTAGTCCAGTTGGT
>NW_006208671.1:0-850 GCF_000334495.1 Tupaia belangeri chinensis | reverse complement strand
AAGAGCTAGAACCAAATATCTGGGTTAAAGTTAGGAATAGATGATGCTCAAGACAGCTCCATGATCCATTTGGTATTATTGCTCATAATACAAGGGTAGGAATGTGAGCTAAGCTTGGAAAATCAGAGAACAGCATCTTTCTGACAATAGTGATTGTTCTGGGGAGGAGTACCTTACTCATATAAAAGGCAACCTCTACATTTCCTGGAATATCTGAGTAAAATAACCCCTTCTTTTCTGATAGTTTGTTTATGTCATACTAGTCTGGAGTCTCAGGGTACATCTAGGATGCATGACACTTTGTTATTCCTTAGTCCAGTTATACTCACCTGTCATTCTAGCTTCTGATGCAAGCCTCTGCTGACTCACGTGGAGAAAGTGGGTGGGTGAGAGATCTCTGAACTCCCTCAGATTCCATGTCTGGTTGTCTCCCTCTCAGATCTACCTAGCTATTAGTTACCCAAGTGTTTGAAATGACTGATGCCATCAGCACTACCTATGCCAATGGTAATGATAACCAAGTAAGGATATTCTTCAGAATTCTGAAATTCATTTTCTGTGTGTAGAAGCCTCACACCTGATGGCAGGACTAGGAGAACTGAACATGGCTCCCTTCACAGTGAGAATCACAGTGGGCCTTGTAGGAACAGTGTGAATCTTACATGGGGCTACTTCATGATTTCTTTTTTTCATTGCCTAGTCATAGATTGATTTTTCTCATCTCTCTTTTTTTATGAATTACTTTATTTAACTTTATATCATTATTTAATTATATCAGAGATGGAGTGACAAAGAGAAAGAGAGAGAATTGTAAAGTCTAGGACTTGAACTGCAGTAGACCACGTGGGAG
>NW_006208670.1:2694169-2730806 GCF_000334495.1 Tupaia belangeri chinensis | reverse complement strand
CACCCTATTGCAAAAATTTCTCTCTCTAAAAAGAAGAAGAAATAATAATAATACTGGTCTTGGGTCCTTCAACCTTTGCAGTAGGAGCCCTGTGGTCAGCAAATGATCTGGCCATGCAGAGACTGGCTACAGACAGAAGAAAGAACCAAGGCACAGGTCCCTGGGACGAGAAGGAGCTTGCTGGGCTCCTGTAACTAATAACGGCTGTCCATGAGCAGGAATCAAGAGAGCATAGGCATGACATTGACGATATGGACAGGAGTCGTATCACGCAGGGCCTTCTAGGCTGTGGGTAGAGGTCAGTTTTTCATCCAAAGAACACTTGGAAGTCACTGTAAGCTTTAAGCAGGAACATACAATGATCTAATTTTGATTTTTTTAAGAAAATCACTTTTGCTGATGTCTGAAGAAGGATTTGGAATGGGAAGAGTCACATCAAAGATATCAGTGGGGAGGCTGTTGTGTTATTCTTGTGGAGAAACAATGGCCCCCAAATAAGGAGGTGACGGCAGAGGGGGGAAGAAAGTCTGGGTCAGACATACGTACTTGGAGATGAAGTCAAGGACCTCGTGTTGGTAGGTCAGGGAAAAGGCAAAATCATGACTATTTGGGGGGTTTCTGGACTCAATAAGTGAAGACGTAGTTGTGACTTTTATTGAAATGCCAAGTGTAAATCAGAGATGGTGGTCAACGTTCAACAGTCCTAACTGGGACACAGCCACTGTCCCAGGTCGGCATGCCATTGCTAGGCAGGGCTTCAACGTGCACTGGTCAAGGGCCTCAGGATTTGCAACAAAGCAATTTGCAAACGTATCAGGTAAAACCAGTCTTAAACATTCTGTGACACTTGAACTGCAGCAACATCTTGCTAGCTTTTGTCTTTGTTTTTCTTCTTCTTCTTCTTTATTTTTAAAAAATAACCAAATGTTCAAACATACAGAAGAGTACAGGAATTAAAAAAACCTCAAGACACCTGTATATCCCCCATCCAGATTTAACAAATGTTAACATTTTTCTCTATTCATTTCAGAGCTTTTTTTACACAAATAGCAGAGTGCATACACACCTCTCCTTCTTCACCCCAATCCTCTTAACCGTATGATGCCATTTATATAAAATTCTAAAGCAATTCTGTGTATGATGGACCTTGGCAAATGCAGTAAAACTATTTTAAAAAGCAAGCATGGGAGGACACGCCAAGAGCAGAATATAATTTGGGGGGTTTTTTCTAATTTACATTAAATATAGCACAGTCAGGGCTTCCAAGAAATCACACCTTAGTCATTTTGGAGAGTGACTCTCCCTCACTTGAAATCTTACAAGAAGTCTACTGCTATGGCAACCCAGGAACATTGGCAGAAACCTCGTTTTCGATACTGGGTCCCATCTGAGATGTTCATTGCCCCAGTCCACCCAGATCCCTTACAAGCAGGAAGGCTGGACCTTGGTAGCATCTACTCCCTGTATGTCAAGCATGCCTCTAGAATCTGTCACAGCTCTGAGTGCCACCACACTGGTGTGAAGGCCTTGACTCCAATTCCGGGGCACAACACAAAAGACCTACCTCTGCTACCCCAATCTTTCCGTTTCAGAAAATTTAATTTTTGATGAGCCAGGTGATGATGTGGTGGTTAAAGTGCCTGGATCCCACATGATCAACTGTGGTTCAAGTCCCAGACCTGGTGGCTTGAAAAACATGCCAGGCATGTGTGCTTGCATACCCAAAATTCTGAGAGGAGGATGGAGAAGAATGGACCACAGTGTGGCTATCCTCCCTGGGAGGTGATCTATCTATCTCTATCTCTCTCTCTCTCTCTCTCTCTCTCTCTCTCTCTTTCTCTCTCGCAAGTCCAAGTGCCCTATAGCAAAAAGTAAAAAAGAAAGAAAATGTTATGCCTCCCAGAGTAGCCTTCTCCTCTGCCCCTTCAACACCCCTACCTCCAGCTTTGGGATGGTGTGAGTTTCAGGCACCAAGTCACCAGTGTATGTGTTTCTTCTCTTACCACTAAGGACATTAAGCTCTGTCAGCCCTCAGAGAAAAACGAAAGTCTCTCTGTTCATCTTTCACAGTGAGTTTGTAGCCCAATCAGTTAGAGGTCATTTGTTTCCCAGACAGATGATTGTCTTCCTCTTGTTAGTTTTTTATTTGTGTTTTTCTTATGCATGAGGCTGGGACCATGCTCTTCACAGGGCTCACCCAGAGTGCTCCTGGCAGACACTACTAGGAGGGTTTTTCCTGCCATCATGTTTTGCTCTCTTACAAAGTGGTGTACAAATGCTGGGCCCCTGGCATCTCACTAGTCTCAGCACTCACTCTTCCACAGTTTCATCCTTGCTTTGCTTTGCTTTGCTTGCTTCTTTCCTCCCTCCCTCCCTCCCTCCCTTCCATCCTTTCTTCCTTCCTTCTTTCCTCTTTCTTTTTTAATTCTGGAGGGCACTCATAAAGAGAGAAAGCACCCACAATGAGACCTGATCACACTGCGACCCTCTTTCTCCATTTCTGCATCCCAGCAGGATCCTAGGCACACACTCCTGCTGGGTTTTCTCTAGGTCCTGGAGCTAGGACTTAAATCCTGGTTGGCCATGTGGGGTCTGGCTTCCTCTGCCAAGTTCTTAATCACAGCACGACAAGGCTGGCCCTCTTGCATCCTAATCTCTTCATGCCAATCATTTTCTATCTTGCTTCTGATGTTTCCTTTTTGTTTTCTTTTCCTGCCCTTTAAAATTGCATTGGCAAACGTAAATTTACCTGATGAATAAAAAGATATGTCAACCAATACAACAGCATAAGGAAAATGAAAAGAAAAAATGTATTTTAACCCAATCCAATTGAGCACCCATGTCTCACAAAAAGAAATAGGAAACAAATGCTCTCTTTGTTCGAGCTGGTGCTAGAATGGAATGATCCATCTCCAAATTTCTGCCAAATCTATCTATCTACACCTACATCCTCTTGTGTATTTCCTTTCCTTACATATTTATTTATTTATTTATTCATTTATTCATTCATTCATTCATTGACTGGTCTCCTTTCTTGAATTCCCTAGTAGCTGGGACTACAGGGGTTTAGCGCAGCACCTGACCTGTGAATTGAACCAGGAATGAATCCCAGCATCCCATTTGGTCTCAACTTGCAGAGCCTAGCATTTCAGCCTCGGCGGCTCCTCCGCTGAGCCCTAACCTCCTGCACTTTCTAATGTTACCCACTTTTCTTCAATCACAGCCAAGCCAAAACTAAAAAATGATTTCTTACTTAATTTAACTATTAAAACATATCCCTTTTTTTTAATGGTACTTAATTTGTTGGAAAGCTGTAGTACAGGATTTTGTGGACTAGATCGGAAATCTACTATGTATCGCACTGTTTATGTGACACAATGAGGTGCCCAACTCAACTTCATAAGGAACGGGAGTGAAATAAGCCATCGCAACTCGGCATACACAAGGTCCAGGGGTGAGAAATAACTCAGGCTGCCACTGTGGGGATAGTGAATTTTTCTGCAAATGCTTCATGTACTTTAGCATAACTTTAATTTCAGTTATTAGAGACTCATCTAAAGGTCTTCTGTTTTCATAACTCTCTTACTTACAGGGAAAATAATTATTGAGGACATATTTAAGGCAATTATGTAAACAGGACAGGCCAACTCCAGTTGTACACAGAGTGTTTCTTATGCTCATGTGCAAAGTAATAAAAGTAGATTATTTAGCTACTCTTAATCTGAGTTCAAAAGAAGAGAAGAGCCTAACTCCTGAAATGCCCACATATTTGAAAGCTTTATAAAAATGAGATACCAACGCTTTGGCCTCTCTCATGCTAGACTATGCATGGCCTACAGTGGGCCTGCAATAAATATTTGAGAATGGAAAATTATCTGTCTAGAATACTGTTAGATATAGCGCTGCCTAAAGGAGAAACAGGATGATTAACAATCTCTTTGAATCCTCAGAGTGTATTTTCTCAGCAGCATGGTGGGATTCCACGTTCCCTGTTTCCCACACTCTCCCAAACCCAAATCCCTAAAAGGCTAAAATCAAGGAAGGCAGGACTGGACACATCAAACGCCTCATTAAGAATGCCTGAAGAAATATGCCTAAAGATGAAATTATAGCTCTTAGACCAGCACTCAAAACCCTGGAATAAAAGAAAAGAGAGAAGGAGGGGTGGGGGGGCACAATTATGCGATTTGACTGTGGTTACTTCTCCAGCAAATGTTTCTGAAAGCTACTAACTACTAATTGTGGGAAAGGTTTTTAAGCCGGGAAACCGTGAGTCTCTCTCGTTTTCTCGCTCTCTTTCCCCGACTCTGTAATTCAAGTGCAGTTTGGGGATAGCACTCTGTCTTAAATACAATAATATTTTAGAGAAATGTGAACACTCCAAGTTAACAGGTATGCCAATTTGGAACCGTAAGAGATGCAACTCCAGAGATTTCAAATAATTTAATAAGGCGTTACCATTTTTCTAAAGTTCTGTGGTATTTTTTTTTTTTTATCAACCTAAAAAGCTCTGCCATGTGGCCTAATTCAAGACTGCAAGCAGGAGAAATTACTGACTTCATTATGCCTGCCTGGTGCTCTCCAGTAAAAGCATTCGGCACCAGGCGATCTCATTCTGGGAGGCTCTGTAGAAAGCTTTTGCCCTGACAGATCTCCACTGGCTTCTCATGAAAAGCAACGGAGAGAAAGAGCTTATGTTCTATTGTGTGTCAGGCTCAGAGGTTTGTGTCTCCCTCCCCCTTACGCCTCAGAGAAAGGTCACAGCAGGGCCTCGTCACACCCAAGTCATAATGACCCTCAGGACACTGAACGGCATTCAGGGCCTGCTGAAGAGAGATTAATGTTTATTATTATTGCCATTAATGGTATTACAGTTATTGTTGTTATTATCCATTGCTTATTCGAAATGAGCATTCTGTGGTCTTTTGAAACCTTCCGCAGCCTTCCCTGCCGTGCATAGAACTGCCGGTTACATATCTACATGGGAACAAAGAGTCAAAGGAACGCCATCACTTTTCCCCGCACTTCTCTGGGTGCTGTGAGACTCCTATTTTTCCTTGCTAAGAATAAGAAAGGAGGAAAAAATAGTGAGCTAGCGAGGGAAAAGCTGACCTGTGTGAGACAATAACCCCCGATTTCACTGGGTCAGTGTGATACAAGTCCTCACTTAACCAACATCTAAGCTAGCTATCACTAGTAAGCAAACCATACTCTTCCAAACACCGATCAATAGACTTGAGTGTCTTCCATCTTGAAGCTACTGAATTCACCTCAGTGACTGATTCTCCACAGCTCAGTGAGGGAAAAATCATACATGGGAGGGCTTGAAGATGCATCCTCTCCTCCTCTCATGTTCTACTGGCCCAAGTTAGCCATAAAGGAATCTGGGAAAAGCAATCTAGCAAGTAGTGAAGATAAGATTGGAACCTGGGATCAGCAGACTTCATAATGGTTATGTCTCTGGACTCCTACATGGCCAACCTAGAGGCTTGAAACTCACGCCAGGTGCATGTGCGTGTGTGCCCCAGATCCACAGCAGACACTGAAGGAGAAGGGATTGTGGCATGGCCATCCCCCTCGGGGTGTGATTTCTCACGTCCTCTCTCTTTGTCATTCTTTCTGGTGTGCACACGTGTGCTATAGCAAAAAATCTCTCTTATTCTCTTATTAAAAAAAAAGTTTGGAACCTGATCAGTCACACATCAGAGACTTGTAAAATGTTGGTGTTTTGGGTCAAAGCACATGGGAGCGGGTCCTAGGTAACCTTCCCAGAACAGGTGGTATTTATATGAGAGTACACATCAAATAGCTATTTGTAAGTTGGAATATATCTGGAATCTTTTAGCACTCTTTATTGTTTTTGGAAAGTCAGTAAGAGCTCTCCAACAAGATGAGGTCCTCTTTAAAGCAACTTTCACATTTCTGAGTGACTGTGACAGTGCTGACACAAAGCAGGCACTCAAGCGCCCACGTATATATTATATTATCGAGGGTCACTGAATCTCTCTAAAGGAAAGTGCTCCAATATCCTACCTGCGGGTGTATATTTCTCTGCCTGGAGTCTGCATGCTCTAGTGGAAGGGAGGGAGTACAATTTTTCTAAATACAAATTTTCATCCAATTTCTTTCTGTTTTAGCCCCACAACTCACTACCCAACTGATATGCCTGAGCTATCGTACACATCATTTACCCCCGTTTTGTTCTCCTCTGTAAAAATCACCTCTATGCTGTGTCTTGTCCACTTTGTCTTATCAATTTGCACCCCTCCATACACTTTCCATCTGAAGACTTTTGAATATCTCTTAGGCAATATTTCTAATCGCTTGAGAGAGTTATTAAAAATACAAATTCTGGGAACCAGCAGTTAGCGTAATGGCTATGTCACTGGACCCCCACGTAGTCGACCGCGGTTCGCGTCCCGGACCCGGCGGCTTAAAACTCACGCCGGGCGCATGTGTGTGCGTGCCCAAGATCCCAAGAGGAGAATGGAGGAGAAGGGATTGTGGCGTGACCATCCCCTCTGGGGGGTGATTTCTCGCTTTCTTTCTCTCTGTCTCTCTCTGTCTGTCTGGCGAGCGCACGCGCCCTATAGTGAAAAACCTTTCAAAAAAAAAAAAGAATTTAAAATATTAAAAAAAAATACAAATTCTGGGCTTCAGCTTCATACTTAGAAATTCAGATAAAATAAATCTGGAAATTATTTGTCTATTTTATATTGCAAAAACGTTAAAATGCCCCCCCCCAAAAGAACAACAACAAAAACAAAGGGTAATACAACAAAATCCCATGTAAACCTCACCACGACCCAGCCTCAACAGTTATCTAGAGTTTAGATATTTTCTCTTTCCTGAACTATTTTAACGTAAGCCCAGAAATTGTGCCGTTTCTTCCTATGTATTGAATCACTAAAAGTTCATTTTAAATGCACCACAGTACTACGAAATTAACCATATGTCTCTGAAATTATCCAATGGCTAAGCTTATAATTTATATGACTGTTTCAGAATTTATGAATAATTGGTATATTTTTCAAAACATCAAAAAAGAAGAAAAACTTTCTTTTAAGAGAAAAAAAAAGCAAGTATAACATTAATGTCAAAAGCAGTCAGAGTTACCCAATAAAAGAAAACTTGTAGAGCAGCCTCATTTATGAGTATTGATTGAAATAATATGTAACCAGCAGCCATAAGAAAGCTGGAGTGGTTATACTAAAAATTAAACTAAACAAACATTAAAATAAAAATGTTATTATAGGGCCCAGCAGATGACATAAAGGTTACGTTGCTGGACTCCCACGTGGCCAACTGCAGTTTGAGTCCCGGACTCAACAGCTTGAGACTCAGGCCAGGTGCATGTGTATGCATGCCCCAAATCCTGAGAGGATAATAGAGAAGGGATTATAGCATGGCCATCCTCACAGAGGGTGATTTCTTGCTTTCTGTCTCTGTGTCTCTCAGGTAAGTGCACGTGCCCTATGGCAAAAATCTCTCTTAAAAAAAGATATTATAAACAAAAAAGAATGTATTATCATAATAACAAAAGAGTCATTCTTCAGGAAGATTTAATAATTATAAACACATATGCAGCTTACAATAGAGCTCCAAAATAGATTAAGAAGTGACAAAATTGACATTAAAAATAGACTAACAATGTCAAATAGTAATAGCTGAAGACTCTAAGATCCCATCTTAAGTCTCATTCTGTAATGAGCACAACTAAGCAACAGAAAAACAAGAAAATGAAGATTTAGCTAACCCTATAAACTCACCTATTGAACATTTATACCCCATAAGAGCAGAATTTACATTTTTCTCAGGTACAATACAACATTTTCCAGGATAGACAATACTCTGACCATAAAACTTACACTGTTTTAAGGCTTACTCCTTTTTCTTTACCATGCAATCAGATAGAGTTTGAAACAATTCCAGATCAATATTTGGTACTTACTAATGTCATTAGATGTATGAGAAACCTGTTGCTATGATATCTATCTATCGATCTATCTATAGATCGATAGATAGATCGATATAATCATAGTATCCATTATATTTAGTATATAATAGTATATAATAGTATGGATTGCAGCATGGGGACCTTAGTGGGGTTGCCTGTCTCTTTCTCATGGAATAAATAAATGGTTAATAAAATATAATAGATATATACAATTGTATACTATTATACAATTTCGTGTGTGTGTGTGTACATCATCAAGGAAAAGAGCTCTGTTCGTACTAAATGTGAATATGTCTAGCCATTTGATTTTAATATATGGTAAAAAAAATTTCAGCAAAGATAAGGTAGACATAATCTGATCTAATACAGCTTGTTTCTAATGTAAGGGTTAATCAAACTGACAATAATTGATTTGATGGCACTCAAAGTTTTCTTTGTTTTGGTTGTCCACCACTATCACCACCTTCCACTTCATTTACAATAAATATCATCTCTCAAAATTGCAACAATAAAAATTACTTTTAGAGGTGGTACCTTCAAAAGGCTATAGATAGCTTCAAATTCTTATTTGTTTTTTTCATAGCTGATCTTATAAACAGAATATATATATATATATATATATATATATGGAACCAGATCATACCACCCATAATAATTTCAAATAAAATTTATTGCTGTGGCTATTTTACATGAATTCCCTGATCTTCATCTTTAATTTGTAATTCCATTCAAATTTTAACACCTTGCAAGCTTCATATAAATGTCAGAAAGACTCTACTACCCACTGAGTTCTTGAATTTAGAATGAAAAAACATGTAGAAATCAACCAACAACTGTTTTTGAAATGTTCAAAATAACCAGGATTTAAGCCATAGAAAGACAATAGGTTGCATCTATACCATTCCATTTTGACTGCCCACATTAGACCAATACAAAGCCTGACAAATACAGTGTTCTCCTTTGAGTCTGGACATGGCTTTAGAACCCTTGGCAAATACAGTGTTCTCCTTTGAGTCTGGACATAACTTTAGAACCCTTCTCATCCAAAGACTACAATTAGCTTCTAATTAACTAGAGTTAGCACTCATGATAAAATTATTTCCCATCACTGAGTCAGATTTTGAAAAACAGAAAAGGACTTGGTACTTTGATTTCCAGTTACATAGAAGAGGAGATAATTGACTAAAACTCCTGTTGAAGAAAAATACTAAAATATAATGAACAAAATATAGGAAAACATCCATGATATGGCAAGAGAATGTGAGCATTTTAGGCTTAAACTTAACAGAAGGGAGAGCTGAGGAAGGTAAGAAAGGCATCAAAACCAATTTGCATCTTGAAACCACATACCAAATCAGGTACACCTAAAAAATAAGTTTTCACAATCTAGATAACTTCTGGGACAGAAAACACAGTCCAGAATGAGAAATCTACAAAGAGATTCCTATACGGGCTCTACAAAGACTTACATAGTTAATGTAATAAAACTTTATCCACTTCAAAGCATCTAAAAATATTGCCTGTCTTAAATCTTGGTGCTAAGTGGAAAGGAAAAATATATTTCCAAAGAACTCAGAATCACAAGTTATCTGCCCTGAATTTATGCCCTTAATTCCTACAACCAGTCTGACATAAAAAACTTCAAGTAAAGACTCAGTTTAAAGTAGCCCTGGATTGGTAATAGCATCAAGCACCTGACAAAAATAAATACAAAGTCTCTGTATATGACTCTATTTTCATCTCATTTCTCAAAGAATTTCCAGAGATGGAGTTCCAAGGCAAATGAGTAGCTCTCAGTCAAAAATTACTAAACACACAAGACAAATGGTCACCATTACATAAAAAGGATTTTTTTTAAAAAAAAAGTATAGAATTGGACAGAAAACATTACAATAAGTATATTCCATAAGGTTCAAAAATAAAAAGGAACTTGAAAATATAGTAGCAAGCAGAGCTGAAAAGAGCCAAGCAAAACTTCAATAAATTAAACATAAAAGTGAAATTATATTCTTAATGACACATTTAATAGCAGAATGCACAGAGCCAGCAGGGGTGGGGAAGGACAAAAACTTGAAAACAGGGCAAAATATATAATCCAGAAAATACACAAGAGAGACAAAAATACGGGAGGGAAAAAAAGATATTAGCATAGGTGGAAAATAAAGTAAGAAGTTAGAATACATGTAGAGTTTTCAGAAAAAGAAATGAAAATGGTAGAGAAGCAATAGCTGAAAAGATAATGATTGAAACTTTCTAAAATTAATGCTAGTCAACTGTGCATATTAATGAACCCCACCAAACCCATAAATCATAAGAGAAAGCTAACCACGGACAGATTACTGTGTATCTATAGAACACCAACAAGATGATCTGGAAAAACAGTCAACAGGAAAGACAAATTAGCATCAAAATATTTAGCATCAAAATACTTCTAAGAACCAATCAAGGCCAAAGGTTAGTGCATTTTACTTGCAGTTTGTCGAGAGAGCATAATCATCAACCTAAAAATTCTATACCGAATAAGAATGTCTTTCACAAATTAATGTGAAATAGGGCTAGCTCCCTGGCAGAGGGTACTATACTGCTCAAGAAAGGATAGATCCTACATGGCAACCACAATTCCAATCCCTAGCCTGGTCAGCCCAGCCAGTCTGAGCATGCCCAGTGAGTATGCTAGTGCTCAAGATCTGATGGACTGGGGGGACCAGAAGGTGGCATAATGGCTATGTCACTAGACTTCCATGTAATCGACCACAGTTTGGGTCCCAGACCTGGCGGCTTACACTCACACCGGGCATATGTACGTGCATGCCTAAGATCCCGAGAGGAGAAAGGAGGAGAAGGGATTGCAGCGTGGCCATCCCCCTGGGGGGTGATTTCTCGCTTTCTGTCTCTCTGTCTCTCTCTGTCTTTCTGGAGCGACCCCTACTCGCAAATTCTGTTCCACAAAAAAAAAAAAAAAAAAAAAAAAAGCCAGATTTGATGGACTGGGCAAGGAGGTTTGCAATGTGAGCAGATCTCATGGAGGTGCCTCTTTCTGTCTTTCTCTTGCACATGCATGTACTCTAACATGAATAAAGAAAATAAAATTTAGTTAATGTAAAATAAAAGACACCTATAAAAGTAAATTCTAAAGGTTATAGTTTAGAAAGAAAAAAATTATCTCAAAGAGAAAGTCAGAAACAAAAAAAAAGTTTTTTAAAGCAAAAAGGTATAAATACAGGAAATCTAAAGAACTATTGACTATATTAAACAATATAATAATAGTGCATGGCAGGTATAACCAGTAATTGTGGTATTGGAATGGAAATTTTCTAAGGTTCTTAGATTGCTCTGGAGTTCAAGAATAGTAATTAACTTAAGATTTTGGTAACTTAATCTTCCATGTTAGAATTTCTAGAATAGAGGGCCAGTCAATGATGGGATGGTGGTTCAGGTGACCGGATCTCACATGGTCAACTGTGTAATGTAGTCTTAGATGCAGCAGCTTGAAGAAAACACCCTGGGCATATATGTGTGTGTGTCCCAAATCCCAAAATTTGAAATGGAGTTGGGATTCTGGTGCGGCCAGCCCCTGTGAGAGGTACTTTTGCTTGCTTGCTCTCTCTGGCGAGCACATGCACCCTCTAGGAAACTAAAAATAAAATAAGATGAATTTAAGAAACGACAAAAGAATTTCTGGAATAAAAATTGATTATAAAACTTCTGAACTAGTAGGTTAAAAAAAAAGGGGGAATAGAAATATAATCAATCAGGGCCAACAGGCTGTGGGGTGGTTAAGGCACTAGACTCCCACATGGCCCACAGCAATTGAAGACCCAGACCCAGTGCCATGAAAATCACACCAGATATGTGTATATGTGTATGTGTTTCCAAAATTCCAGGAGGAAAATGGAAGGGAAGAGATTGCAGTGTGGCTATTCCCCCTGGGAGGTGATTTCTCACTGTCTGTCTGTCTGTCTGTCGTCTGTCTGTCTCTCTCTCTCTCTCTAGAGAATGCATATACCCTATGGCAAAAAACTAAAAAAAAAAGTATGTAATTAACTAGTTCAAAATAAGATAAGAAAGTAAAGAAGCAAAACAGGTGAAATAAGAGAGAGTGCGGTTTAAAATACAGTAAGCCGATATAAGTACAAATGGGATAAGCCCTTCAATTAAGAGTTCATTTTTATGAAAATTAAAAAATCCACCTGTACGCTATTTGTAACATCCATTTAAAACATAAATTTAAACTTTTAAAACATACATTTTAACTTTTCTTACAAAAAGTTTGAAACTAAAAGGAGAAAAAAAAAATACATCAACTGTAAAAGAAGATAGGATAGCCATATGAACATCAGATAAAACAGACCCCAAAACAAAAAAAGCACTACTAATTATAAAAGGATCTCCTCATAATGTTTAAAAGTTGCAGTTACAGACATTAAATCTGAAAGCATCTAAGAACAAAGACTCAAATTGTAGAAAAAAAAATTGATAAGAAAGTAAATCTAGCCTCATAGTGGGAAATGACGTACTTCCCTCAGTCATTGGTAGGTCATAAAAGAAAATAAATAAATGAACGAATGAATGAATGAATCAATACGTTTGAGGAAATGAACATGTAGTACATTCTGCAATCAGCGGGCCACATTTTTTACCCTACATGACATTTACAAAATTTGTTCATTTACTTAGTCATAAAACAGGTATCAACAAAACTCACAGAACAGAAATAAAATGATGCTTTCTCTCATGAATCTATAGGCTAATAAATAAAGGATAACAATGAAGCATCCATAAGGTGGAAAGTTAAGGACCACATTTTTAAGTAACTCAAGGGTCAAAGAACAAATTGCAGTATAAATGAAAAATTATTAGAAATGTAGAATTCTACCAATTAAAATCTGTAGGATTGCAGCAAAAGCAGTATTTGGAAGCAAATGTATCATCTTTAATGCTTATGTTGGAAAAATAACACAGCTAAAAATTAATGAGATCAAATTCATCTCAAAAAGTTGACAAACACAAAGAAATGAAAAGAACAGACTTGAAAAAACAGTAAAAGGGAACAAAACAGAAAACAGATGATTCTGTAATAGAATGAATCGAAGAAGCCAAAAACATGGCTCTTTGGTGGTTTTTTGCTTTCTGTGTTTAATTTTATTTTTATTCATGAGAGCGTGTGCACACACAGGAGAGGAAAAAGAGAGAAGCCCTCTTGACAGCATCTCATTATACGATGATCCTCTTTCCCCAGCCCTCCAGCTTGTCAAGATCTGGGCACACACACGTGCACTGGGCATGTTTCAGGTTGACTGGGCCAGGGAGCTGAGCCTGAAGCCAGCCTCATAGATTCCAGCAGCTGCAGTTCATTCTGCTATCAACTGCAACTCTAGACTAGGCCAACAGTGGTTATTTGTATAGATTAATAAAATACAAGAATGTGTGGACTTACCAATGAAAGAGAAGACACAAATGAACATTATCAGACACAAAAAAGAAGCTGTAACTACACATATTACAAATATTACAAAGACAATCTCAAGACGACGAGTTAAAAAAAAAAGTTTAAATTCCTAGAAAATGAAAATTAGTTCAGAAGAATTAGAAAATCTGAATCGTTCCATAATTGGTGAAACTGAATTAATAGTTCAAAATTTTCTGATGATACAACTCTGGTCCCACAGTTGTTTTTCATTGGTTTTACTGAGGCATAATTTACATAAACTAAAATTCATACATTTTAAGTATACAGTTAAATGAATTTTGACAAGAATAAACAGCCTTGTAACTCTTTACGATCAGAATATAGATATCTCTAAATCACCCCAAATGATTCTTATAGAGTTTTTTGTTTGGGGGGATTTTTTTTTTTTTTTTTTTGTTAGAGAGGGTTTTTTTTTTTTTTTTGCTGTAGAGAGCATGTGCTCACCAGAGACACAGAGAGAAAGTGAGAAGTCACACACACACACACACACCCAGAGGGGATGGCCACACCACAATTCCTTCTCCTCCATTCTCCTTTCAGGATTTTTGGCATACAGGGACGTGCACTCAGTGTGAGCTTCATGCTACCAGGTCCAGGACTCAAACCATGGTGACCTATGTGGGAGCCCAGCACCCCAACCACTATGCCCCCTGCTGGCCCTCCAAATGATCTTTGAAGCATCTCTGTGGTCCACTCACCTCTCTACCCCACCTCCTGGCAACAACTCTCTTGTTTTCTGACCCCATAGCTTTGCCTTTTTCACAATGTCATACAAACAAAATCATATAACTTGTAGCCCTTTGTCTGACTTTGCCAGTTAGCACTGAGTCTGGGGATTCTTCCATGCTGCTGTGTCTACCCAGGGGTCCATTGCTTTTAATGCTGACTCTGCTATCATATGGATGCAATTGGTTTATCCATGCACCAGTTGATAAACAATTGGATTGTTTCCAGTTTTTTGACAATTATAAATAAAACATCAATACGTATTCTTGTACAGTTCCTAGTATGGATATGTTTTTCTTTCTCTTGGGTTAATGGGAAGTGTATATTTAACTTTGTAAGAAATTGCCAAGGTGTTACACGAAGTGGCTGTATCACTCGGCACCTCTCTAATAAGGATATGGTGCTCAGGCTCATAGAATGTTTTTGGTGAGTTCTAAGCAGTGAGAAACGAGAAATTTCAGCAATTGACATGATCTTGTAGCGAATAAATGGAAACACACTCTTCGGTTCCTTTTACAAAGCTAATATAACCTTGATGCACAAGCATGAGGAGGACAGAACAAAAAAAGAAAAATTGCATAACAAATGTATTCATGATGTAAATGAAAACGATCTATTCTAAATATTAACCAACCAAATCCAACAATATATAAAAGACAAAATACATGAAACTAAGGTTAATCTAAACTTATAACGGTGTTTTAAAATTAGAAAATCAGTTCATATCAATTAATCCAGTAGCTAAATTGAAGGCAAAAATTATGTAATCATATTAATAAATTCTGAAAAAGCTTCGCTAATATAGGCATTCATTCATAGTTAGAGAAGAAACTGTTTGCAAGCTAAAACTAGAAATGACCTCTTTTCTTTTTGTCTTGTTTTAACCAGGTAGAGACTATATTTGGACAAGGTATAGTGAATATCAGACCTTAATGAAACATCGTAGGCATTTTCTTTAAGATGTGGCATTAAAAAAAGGATGTAGGCCAGCCTTACTTCTGTCTGATATTGCACTGGGGTCTTATTTAGTAAAGAAAGGAGGCAGGGGGAAAATAAGTATTAAAAAAAGGAGAGAGGGAGGGGAGAGAAAGAGAGAGAATGTCAGCTCATGAAAAGTTCTGTGAGTAAATGAAACAGAGACGCGGGGGAGAAGCGTGAGCAGGGGATGAGGAGTAAAGTTTTAACATGAAAGTTTTTTCAGGAAAAGCTTCATTGACAAGATAAAATTTGATCAAAAGTCTGGAAAAAACCTGAAATTAAATAATGTATTTCAAAAATATTCAAATATCAGAGAAACTAGATACTAGTCAGTCAGGCAAAGTTAACAATGTGTGTTTGGACACACCTGTAATTCAGTAACTTCAACTCAAAGAACTGAAATGAAAATTCCTCTACCTTCTTTTTTTTTAAAAAATCTTTTTTTGATAAGTCATTTCTTTACTTCTTTACTTTTTACTTACTTTAATTTGACCAGAGAGGGACAGAGAGAGAAAGAGAGGGCAAGCAAGAAAGCACACTGCCAGGTCTGGGATTCGAACTGCAATCGATCATATGAGAGTTCAGTACCCTTAACCACCCACCATGCCACCTGCTGACCCCTCTTCATCCTTCTTGACCACAAAGGAAGGGGGAAGTTCTTGGGAATGGGTCTGGGATGTGGGCCGAGACTGGTAGAGAACACAGCACGACAAAGGTGGGGATAGGCGTGCGATAATTGAGACCATCTGCATTTATTAGGTCTTGCCTTGGGTTGAAGACACTTTGCACATCTCCCTCAGCTTCCTAACAGCACAGTACTCTTAGAAATATAGAAGCAAAACACTTCAGAGGCTAGAAAATACAGAAGCTAAGACTGAAGTGTATTAATCCATGCCTAGAGACCCATGGACACCCATTTCTACTCACTGACTTAGAGCCATTCAAATTTCCTCTGCAAGCAGATTTTCTCAGTTTGGATTTTCCCAGAAGCATGTACTGAGACAAGGATTCAGGTAAAGATAACTTATTAGGGAGATGATTCTAGAAGAATCCAGAAGGGGAAAGGAGTAATAAATAAAAAGTAGAATGCCCAAGAGGGTTCTAGAACAAGTTCCCACTGGGTCAACGAGTTTAATCCCACTGGGGATTAAACTCTGAGATCCAATGTAGAATGTATCTTCAAATATATCTCACCTAAACGACAAAGTTAGCTATCCACCAACTCCTATCAGTCATTGGCTGAGTGCTGCTCAAGTGGATACTAAATCCCAAGCACTTATGGCTACCCAACGTCCAAGCAGAGTGGTCTCCACCTAAGAAAGTGCTCAGGCACATAGTTGTAGATGCCAGCAGTTGGATGTCAATTAGTGAGCCCAAAAATATACTGAGAGGATGTGGGTACCCATACCAACCAATAGATTGCTTAGGAGATAAGATTCTAGGGTTAAAATACTATTGGTCATTCTGATTCCTTACTCAAGGGTACAACAAATATGGTGTGGGGGAGTAATCACTACGCATCAGGCACTAGGGTTTAGAATGTGACTAAGAAGATAGGGGCTTACAACTCATTGAGGAACTATGTAGGGAAGACAGACGAATATATCATCTCTGAAATAAATAATTGCACGTGATGGGCACTAAATAAAAGTAAGGTGCCCAAAAGATGCAGTATAAGGTAAGTGGCCTCTAGCCTCAGAGAATCAAGGAAAGGAACAAAAAAGAAACAAAAGGAAAGTGATGTAGAAAGATAAGAAGAGTAAGAGTTTATTAAACAAGCGAAAGAAGGGGAAACAAATGAGAGGTAGGGTAAAAGCAGCTTCTCCCCCAGCCAATCTAACAGAGCAGGGCATTAACTGAGGGAAACAAAAATAATGACAGCAGATGGCATAATGGTTACATCGCTGGAGTCCCACATGGTTGACTACAGTTGAGTCCCAGCCCCGGCAGCTTAAACCCCACGCCAGGCACATGTGCCCAAAACCCTAAAAGAATAATGGAAGAGAAGGGATTGCAGTGTGGTTACCCCACCAGGGGATGATTTCTTGCTTTCTGTCTCTCTGTCTCTCTCTCCTGTGAGCACACGCACCCTATAGCAAAAACCTCTCTAAATCATCATCATCCTAATAACTTTGTTTTGTTCGATTGTTCATTTTGAATAACAGTAAGGAAAACTTCATATAGCCCATTGTCTATGGTCACCTCAAAATTTCTCCCTGCGAAGAATTAGCCATCGGTCAGCTTCAGCAGAAAAGAAGACGGACACCTTCCTGCCAGCTCACGTGGATCTCTGATGAGCCACTTCCTCTACTGGCCTGGGCTAATCCTTTGACCTTCCCTCCTCCATGCTCTCCATCCACAGGTGCCACCAACACCCTGATGCCACCAGCACAGCCTCACTAAGTCCCCGGCAGTCTCTGATCAGGCTCACTCACTTGACCTGTGATAGTTCCATATCAAAGCCAAGATTCGGGCTAGTAGTTGGCATAGTGGTTAAAGGCACTGGAGTCCCACATGGCCGAGTGAAGTTTGAGTCCCAGATCTGGCCGATCACTTCCTCACTTTCCTTTTTTCTCTCTCTCCGGTCAACTTAAAAAAGTCATGAGAACAACAAATGGAAATAAATAAATCTTAAAAAAAAAAAAAAAGCCAAAACTGCAAAATCCCCAACTCCTGCTCACCCTGCTTTTCCCCTTAACCACGGGAGGATCTTTCTAGAAGTGGGAGATAAGGATGCAGAGTACTCTGCAAATGACATGCTTTAACATATCACAACCCTCAAGAAGACTCGGCTAATGTAACCTGAAAGATAAGTGGTGTAAACATCTCACTTTTTACTAAATATAAGAGCCTTGGAGGTGAGCGAGAGGATTGCCTTAACCATCTCTGTTAGGGACCCATCTCTGTGAACGGGGTCCTTTACTATATAGCTCAGTTGATAAACAGATGCAAATCATTCATGTTTAGGGACACAGGAGTTCTAGCAGTCATTCTGCAGCACGTTCACCCAGGCACCTGTGAGTAAATACTAAGTTAACCAAGATACTTTATTACCTAAAATGCTTCTATTACCAGAGGTCATTGGACTCCCCGGAGAGAGTGAGAGAAAGAAAAACACCCGCCATGGGGTATGGTTTATGCTACAGCCCTTTTCCTCCATCCCTCCATTCCACTGGGATTTGGGGCATTCACAAACCCAGGCCTAGCTTGTTTTTCAAGCCACCAAGACCAGGATTTCAACCGTAGTTAGCCATGTGGCATCTGGGTCCATACGCACTACGCTTAACCACTTTTCATTTGAATTTTGTCATAAATCAGATGCAATTGTTACTATAAATGTTGGTGAACCCATCCGAAGTGCTTCTGGTAGTTTGGTGAGGATTTGATCTGAAATATTACTAAGAATGGCAGTTCTTGGGCAGATATTATATTACTTTTCTTGTTCCATCTTAATGACTGTAGCCCCTGTATCACAGAATTATTATTTTTGTTAGATTTTGGGCTTACAATAAAAATTAGCGATCGTTAATACAAATTTTGTACTTTACCATCTTTGTGTTTTAATAGCAGAGCAGTAACAAGTATTGAGCAGCATTAACAAACTTTTCAACTATTCATCTCTTCGTGTTGCTTCTATTTTTAAAGTGTACTGATAAAACTGGGACAAGCAGATGGTGCACTGCTTACATTGCTAGGCTCCCATGTAGTCAACTGCAGCTCAAGTCTTAGACCCAGCAGTGTAAAACCCACGCCAGGTGTGTGTGCATGTGGGCCCAAAATCCTGAGAGAAGGACGGAGGAGAAGGGATTGTGGCGTGGCCATCTCCCTGGGGTACACCGCTTTCCGAGTTTCTTTGTCTCTCTGGCAAGTGAATATGCCCTATAGCAAAACTCACTAAAAAAAGTATACACACGCACACACGCGTGTGCATGCACACACACACAGATAAAATTGATTCTCAATAAGATTGTATTTTTTTTACTTAAAATTTATCATAAATAATGAAGATAAGGCAGAATAATAGTGACTATGAAAATGTCCTGACCATAAATGGTCATATTTCTCTCTCTTTTTTTTTTTTTTTGGCTTTGTCATCATAAGACCCTGGATCCAGCCCAGTCACTGTGACTTGAGTGATAGGGTATTGCTTGGCAAGGCTGGGGCCACACAGAAGGCCCGAATTCAATTCCTAGACCAACCTAAACAGGCCAGGCTTGGTAGTATGCACTTATAATCCCAGCAAACTGGGAGGCTGGAGCTAAGGACCTGGGGACTGAGACAAGGCGAAACTCTATTGGAAATAGCTCTTTCTCTGTCTCTATCTTTCTCGCCTTTTCTCTCTCCCTCTCCCTGTCATTCAATCAATCAATCAATCAACCAACCCAGGCTCTACGGTAAGAAAATAAATGGAATATACAATCCTGAAATTTGAGGACCACCCTTCTATACAACATGCCTGTCTACCCAACGGGCAATTCTTATCCAAAGGAAATCACCAAAGGTTTTTTTGGTTAATTGATTAATTAGTCCAATCACCTCAAGAAATGTAAGCCCACATGTCAGCCTTGTGATTGCTTAGAGTTTTGAAGGATCTAAGTTCCAAACACTCTGCCTGCACTAGGACCTGTGCTCTTCAGGGAAGCCGGTCTATGTACCCTCCCTTAGCCCGCCAGATCCACTCTCCAGCCCCCACAACTCTGCTTTCTGTCCCAGGAGACTGGTCCATACAGCCTGCATCAGCTGCTTCCCTCGTCATCAGGCTGCCCCATAAGAGGCACCACTGAGAGATCGGAGGACAGGAAAGAGGCTGGAGTCCCTCGCCTGGGAGTCACTGTAAAGATGCTACCTCTCATTTTGCAAAGCCACAGATGCCCTTGCATAGGTCTCTTCTCCAGCTGCAGGTGCTTTTACTGGGTTCTGCTCACCATTTCCCTCGCTCGTTCCCGAGATGTAGGGGTGGCAATGACTCCCCAGCACTGCCAACCTTTGACAAGTCTACCTTTCATCCCTTGAGTAATAACTGGCATGTGCATGCACAAATCCAAAGTGTCCCCAATCCTCTTATCTAAAATGATAGTTCCACAGATGATAAAAACAGAAAATGTCTTACTCCAAAATACAATTGAATTGGGTAACTTAAAAATTCTTACAGAGAAATTCATTTGAGAAATTTTGTTTCACCAGTAATTACCAGTGGTCAAAATGATTCCTCTATATTTTTTTGCCAAGTGATTTCCAAAGGTAGCAAAACAAACAAACAAACAAAAGACATAGACTATTGTTTTGTGCCTTCTGATCTCCAGAATTTTCTCTTTAAAGATCTCAAGGATTTCAGAACCTTTTAAAAACTTACCGGAGGATGTGTGTGTTTGTGAGAAAGAGAGAGAGAGAGAGAGATTGGAGGAGAGAGAGTGAAAGCACCCCTACTGGGATGTGGTTATGCCACAGTCCTTTTCTCCCTTTCTCCACCTGTCAGGATATTGGGCATACGTGCACACACACATGGCATGTTTTTCAAGCCACTGGATTTAGACCATGGCTGGCCATGTGGAACATGGCTTCTTGTGCATCTCAATTAACTGTGCTACTGTTCCAGCCTGGGAACTATTTTATTTTTTCTTAAATTCACTCATTTCCTCTGCAAGAGAGAAAACTACAAAGAGAAAGCCAGAGACAGAGAAACAAGCACCCCAGCAGGGTCTTCATGGCATAATCCACCCCTGGCCTCAGCCAGACTGGATGAAGAGCATGGACACTCAGCAAATGTAGAGAGAGGTCCTGAGACTGAAACCCAGGGCCTTCCCAGGTGGGGCCAGTTGTATCACCACTACCCCACCGCAGAGCCCTCCGAACTTATTGCTAAGTGCAAATTTAATAACGAGGGAACACTTTAAAATGCATTTCACAATCTTAAGTGCTACAGAGTTTAATTTCTAGCTATTGGGCTGACAGAAAAGTCATGACACATTTGATGTAGAAAAGCATAGAAACATACATCGTGGCTTTTCTGGCAACCCCATAGATTCACATGAGGATATGTTTTCAGTTTCACTGAGGAATATGGGCATAAGAAAAAAGAGATAGAGAATCCTAATATGGAACAATTTATAGTGTTTAGGAATATACATTTATCTCTAAACTATAATGTGAAATTATAAATCAGAAGAAAGAAAGATGACTAATGCTATTTTATAAGCAATAGTAACAGGGAGACAGCTTTTACTTTTTCTTATTTTTAACATAAGCTCTGAGGAAGGAATATTGTACCCCAAGAACCACTTGGGGGAAGGGCAGTGAGGGAGTAGACCAGATGATCTTTAAGATCGCTTACTTTGCCAGAATCAAATGTATTCTAAATCTATCATAAGTTCCATTTTACACACATACGAACACACAAAAGAGATAAAAATGCCAGTTGTTATCTTTTTCCTAAGGCTTTGGTTTTGTTTCAGACCTTATTTTGGAAAGGAAAAAAATCACAGATGAATCACTGCAAATTATGATACCAGTCATGGATCTTATCAAAATTGGCGACTCATCCATTTTCAGCAGTTTTGCTAGCCATGGGAAAAATGCAATTTCTTTCTCTTCCTTCTCCAAAGGCCAAAGGAACATGATTGCATATTTTCTCCAATGTGTAAAAAAGGTGATGTCCATTCTTTACTGTTTTGTACACTTTAGTGCTTAATTCATAGAGATGAAATTTACCAAGTCCATTTTGAAAGTGATCTTTTCTGAAGATTAACATTCTTGTTTTCACCTTCTGTCTTTGAAGTAGTAATATTTAATATAATTATTACTAATATGTTTTCCAATTTATTATTATTATTTATTTAAGCTCTGGTTTTATTTTGGTTCTTAAAATGCTACTTTTATGTAGTGCATTGAATTTTGGGTCAAGAACATATATATTTGTATCCATCATTGCTACGTAGAGCCATGTGACCTTAGATTTGTCATTAATCTCATTTAGACTTAATTTTCTCACTGATAAAATGAGGAAACTGTGAAAACATGCCAAATAACTTCTCAAATAACTTCTTTAAAAAAGCAAGTAAAATAATTATGCGAAACCATTTTAAAATGGCAGAGTATAATACAACCAACTTTGATCCTAATTATTATTCTTCTACTTATTTTTTATTCCAAATGATTTTGTATTCCATGAAGTAGAGTCCTACACATATTTCAAGTCAGAATTTACTATTAATTTTAGAATTTTTGTGTATTTTTCAACTTGTGGCATTCTAGTTCTGCATATATAAATTCTTATAAACTCTAAATGTGTTTTGCTAATGTCGAACCAGTATTAGCATAAAATTGGAAGAAATATTTTGACTGTCTCAGGTAGCATGCTGATTTTCAGTGTCTTCAGCACAACCAAATGCCATGACTCGTGGTTTGTTAACATGTATGTGGGGACCAGAGGTGGTAGAATGGTTATGTCACTGGACTCCCATGTAGTTGACCACAGTGCAGTCCTGGACCCGGTGGCTTGAAACACACCAGCATGTGTGTGTGTGCCCAAAATCCTGAGAGGAGAATGGAGGTGAAGCAATTGTGGCATGGCCATCCCTCCTGCAAGATGGGGGTGTTTCCTCGCTTTCTGTCTCTCTGTCTCTCTTATATATATATAAAATGTGGAGACATCTTCCTGTAACCAAAATCTCACTCTGCTAGAAGTACTACCACTGCAATGGCAACAATTTAAAGAAAGAAAAAAATTTCAAATATAACCATTAGCCCAGTTCTGTCGAAAACTTCTATCTTTTAAGTTAAGCAATATGACTATTTTTTAAGTCTTCCTGAGCCTCCACAGTAGAAAAAGGACTTGGCTATTTGAGTTCATTACTAGGAAAAAAAACCCTGAGTTGAGATTGCCAAAGCCAAAGGGATGGAGAGATGAAGAGGTGGGGAGGATGGCGGAAGACCCTATAAAGTGTGAGTCCCTATACACAAACGTGGTACACAGGGCTGTTTTTGTCTTTTCAGATTTCTCAAAGTCAATCATTAAAGTAACCTGGAAATTTAATAAAGTTCCTTGAATGTAAGCAGTCGGGGAATTATTGGTTTTGAATTACCGGCAATAGTGAAGAGGGTTCTATACAGTTTCAGAATGAAAGTTACTTTTCTTTTGTCAGGAAGTGAGTGAGCAAAGAGGTGCAAAGAGAAGGAGGAGAGATCACTGGGACTGATACCAAAAAGTGCAATATCAATTCAGAGATGACAGAGCAGGTGAAGATGTGCAGTGTGGCCACCACGGTGTCACCTAGAGCTGAGAATCGGGGGGTGGGGGGGACAATGACCAAGGAAGCCACAGTGCAAAGGTGGAGTGAATTCAGTCACCAACTTCACTATTGGAGATTTGAATGAGAGCTGACCTTTTCTTGCCCACCCCTTTGAGTACCCTCACTAAACATAGCTGAAAGGATAGAAGCTCTTACATCCATAGTCCCCTCTTTCTTACCAAAAACTTTGCTACAGTTCAGTGTTAGCAAAACTGAGGTTCATCTGTTTATACGACTAAAATTGCCCATTATGGCATGTGGGAATCAGAATCCTGAACACCAAATGCTAGGATACTAAGAGTGGAGTTAAGCAAGTTGCTTAATTTTTTTTAAGGTGTTTGAACTTCAGAGCTCTCATCTGCAAATAAAGATAAGCTCATAAGTTAAAGTTTCATTTCGGGAATTATGTGAGATGCGATAATTAAGTGTCATAAAAGATATTAGGTTACATGTTGGCTATCTTCACCCCTGTCTACTATACCTTCACCCAGAGTTTTCTATATTCAAAAGCACCTAAAGGTGGAAATCCACACATGCAAAATAAACTCGAATAAAGTACTTTAGAGATAAATAAACCAGTTTACAATCCTGGCTTCATCCTTACTGATCCTAAACTTTTTTGGACTCTTAACTTCTCTGAGCCTTAGTCTCCTTTTCTGAAAAAGGGAGACAGTAACTTTTATACACTACATTTCATTTTTTCTGCCTTTTTTTTTTTTTGAGTTTCAGGAAGATCATTTAGTCAATGTATTACTTAATTCTTGCATCAACATATTTTCTGAATAGTCGTTCTTTCTGGCACTGATCTGGGTCCTTGGCAACATATCGGCACAAAAGAGAGAGAAATTTCTACCCCGGGGGGTTTTAGTTATTGTAGAAGATAGACCATAAAAAAATCAGTAAAAAAAAATGATTTATAGGGCATGATAAAAGGTGACAAATGACGCAGGACTAAGACGAATAAAGGGGTTGGGAGTTTGGCAAGAAGCGTGGTGGGTGGAAGGAAAGACAGACATGTTGCAGGGCTCAGTGTGATGAACAAGGTGTGACTCACAGAGGAGGTGGGATCTGAGCAGAAACCTGAAGAAGGTCAGTGATGGGGTCATAGAGGGGCAGAACGTAAGTGTCAGAACCGTCACCATAAACCCTGGCTGCAAGGAGGACAGTGAGGTTGGAAAGAAGCAAGCCATGGAGAAACCAAGGCAAATGCAGAAAAGGCAACAGGAACCCGATGGCAGAGGGCCGTACGGGCCATTGTGAGAGCTTTGACTTTTACTCTGAAGGAAATGGGAACACACAGCAGTTTCCAGCCCGGCAGTGACATAATCCGATTAGTGCTTTTGAAAGGATCCTTGGTCACTGCGTGGCTATTTCTCTATGTGAGGGCACAAGATAATAGCAGGACCACTAGTTAGGAGGCAAAAAATTAGAAGAATATGAGAGACAAAGGAAACAAGTGGTAACAGTGGAATAATAAGTTGTAAAAGTGTATATATAAACAAGGGAAAGCCCACAATACTTCCTGGATATTAAGTGTTGGAGACAGCGAGGAGTCAAGGAAGACCTCTAGATTTTTAGGCTGGACATCTGGGAAAATAGATTGGTCATCAGCTGAGATAAAATACATGATGCACTGAGCAAGTTTTGGGGCAAAAAGAGCAGGAACTCAGTTTAGGCATAGCAAGTTTCAGATGCCTATTAAACATTTAAGGAAAGATAGCTAGTGGGTGGTCAGTTCTATGAGCATAGAGCAAGAAGAAAGCTCTGAGTTGGGTCTCAATTCAGGAGTCATCATCATTTAGAAATATCTAAAGCCGTGAGGCTGAATGGAATCAACAAGCAGTCGTGTGAAGCTAGTAAGTGGAGAGGACCCAAGACTAGGAGAACCGAGTAGTAGCCAGTAAATAAAAATCGAGGGGACATACCAGGAAGCCAAGTCGAGAAAATGCCTTTAAAAGAAGGGCATGCCCAGTGGTTCCAGATGCTGCCTGTAGGTCATGTAAGACGAGGACTGAGAACTGACACTACAACGTAAGGACCACTGCGAATGAGACAAGAGCAATGTCAGTGCAGTGATGAGTGGTGGTGGAGGAAGCCTGATTGCGTGAGTTTAAGAGATGAAAGGTAGGGCCAGCAGGTGGCGTGGTGGTTAAGGCACTGGACACACCCACATGGCTGACCACGGCTGGAGTCCTAGACTTGGTGGGTTGCTTTCTCTCTCTCTCTCTCCACGTATGTGTATGTCTGTGTCTGGTCAGATTAAAATAAATAAATGGATAAATAAAATTTAAATAAACAGACAGATAAAAAAGATGTGTCAGGGTGGTTAAGGCAACTGGATCCCACATGGCCAACTGCACAGTTTGAGTCACAGACCCTGTGGCCTGAAAAACGCACTGGACATGTGTGCACGCATGCCCAAAATCCCCAAAGGGGAAATGGAGAAGAGATTACAAAACAGCCATCCCCCATGGGGAATGCTTTCTCACTTTCTCTCTCTCTCTCTCTCTCTCTCTCTCTCTCTCTTTCTCTCCCTCTCTTTCTCTCTCTTTCTCATTCTTTCTGGTGAGTATAGGTACCCACTGGCAAAAAAAAAAAAATTAAAGATAACAGGAAAAATTCTTTTTCTTATCTTTGCTATAGGCCATCTGTACTCACTGAAGAAACAGACAGACAGACAGATAAAGAGGAAAAGCAAGAAAGCCCCTTCTAAGGGTGATGGCCATGCCACAATCTCTTCTCTTTCGTTCTCTGTGGCTTGTGGGCACACAGGCATACACGCCCAGAGTGTTTTTTCAGGTCACTGAGTTCAGGACTCAAACCCATCAGTCAGTCAATACAGATTTCCTCAGAGCAACAGCATCATAGTGATGCTCATATTCTTATATTAAAGCTTCCCACACTCCTCAAATACACCTAATTTATACTATGGGTGAAATTCTACGGAAAAAGACTGGAAGACTTTCTTTCTATGGAGAAAGAAAGACTAGAAGGCGAGCTAGATGAAGGGGAGAAAGAATGGGATCAAGTGAGAAGTTTTACAGGACGGACAGGAGGCGATTCACCTGAGTGGGAAGACCCGGTGAATTCGGTACAATTCCTAATGTTTCATGTAGTGTCCAGTGGATGTCGGCTTCCTTTCCACAGCATTCAGTTCTGGATTGTAGATTTCATCTTTCCCTTGGAAGCTATTGCTCCACCACCGCCTGCAGGCTGGACAGAATGGCTCAGTTCCTGCCCCCTCCCTGTAGTGACTGGTCAACCTTTCCTCTCCAAGAAGTGGCACCAGAAGGAAAAAGAGTTGCCATCATCTCTTTTCCATGGGAATTTTCTTAAGAGACAGTCACTGGGGACCAGAAGTTAGCATAATAGCTATGTCACTGGACTCCCGTGTAGCTGACCATGGTTTGAGTCCCGGACCCAGTGGCTTAAACTCACGCCGGACGTGTGTGCGTGCGTGTCTAAGATCCCGAGAGGAGAATGGAGGAGAAGGGATTGCGGTGTGGCCATCTGCCCTGGGGGGTGATTTCTCGCTTTCTGTCTCTCTGTCTCTCTGTCTCTGTCTTTTTGGCAAGCACACACGCCCTATTGAAAAAAAATCTCTCCAAAAAAGAAAAAAAAAAGAAAGAAAAGAAAATGAAAGAAAAAATAATAATAATAATAAAAGGGATAGAGAAACAGTCTCTGGGACCAGCAGTGGTAAGATAGTGAAGGTGCAGGGCTCCCACATGGCTCACCACAGTTTAAGTCCCAGACCTGGTGGCTTGTTTTCTCTCCACCTCCTTCTCTCTCTCTCATGAGTGTACATGCCCTGTAACATGGTAAAAAAAATAACAATAATAAGTAAAATTAAATAGATCATTCTTTAAAGAGAGAGAGAGAGAGTCTCCTGAGTCCTGCTTCCTGCACTAGGGGCTCATCTTCAGTCAGTTTGCCCCTGCTGTAGTTGCCCTCTTAGCGTAGCAGGCAGCGCATCAGTCTCATAATCTGAAGGTCCTGAGTTTGCCCCTGCTGTGACTGACTCTGTGGTTCACACTGGCATCCATTCCATTTGGACAGATTCTGCGTTGTACCTGTTGTTAGGATTTTGAATACGATCTCTAGATTGCTCTGATCTCTATTCATGTAAAAGCTTAGTTCTTCAGCTCTTCTTTTGTATCTGAGTTATCGTGTCTTAAACATCTACTTTCTCTCCTCCTTGTTTTCCCCATTGGATTAAGTTAAGCACAGCTACTTGACATACCTTTGCTCAGTGGCACAGTCCACAGTGTCCTGAACTGCAGTGCTGGAAGCCACACGGCTGACCACAGGTTTGGATCTTTGGCCTGATGGGCCTGAAATACACCAGGCATGTGCTCCTGTGCCCGAGACTCAGACCAGCTGGAGGGCTAGGGAAGGGCATCCCAGGTTGGTAAGACCCTTTCAAGCGTGTTTTGCGCTCTCTCTTGTCTTTCTCCCTCCCTCTCCCTGCTTCTCCCCTGTGTGCATGCATACACACTCTATAAAGAGTGAAATTTGGAAGGAAGGAAGGAAGGAAGGAAGGAAGGAAGGCAGGCAGGCAGGCAAGGAGGGAGGGAAGGAGTGAGGGAAGGAAGGAAGGAAGGAAATAGAAGGAGTTTAGGAAGTAGGGGAGGAGAAATAAACCAAGTGGACTAGTCTGGAAGCTAGAGTCTGGAGACTCAAAGTGACTCCTTTTAACACACCATTTACTAGGTTGGGACTCAATTACGTACAATCTTAGGTCCTTGCACGACTTTTACTCGCTGACCTGATACACCCTCTCACTATTGGATAAAACTGGAATTGCTCCTTCTCCTGCTCACTAAGTCCTCCATGGAATGTCAGCAGGTTAATACTGAAAACTCTGGTCCCTTATTTTCTCTTGGAAACCACAACAATTACAAAATAACACCGAAACACAAAATGTGAACATAGAAGAAGTCTTTAACTATCTTGCATATCTAGATTACCATGTGGAGAGGAAAACAAGAGCCTTTGTCTATTAAAAAATTTAAAAATTCCTTTTAATATATAAGATGGAAGTTAGTTATCTAGATGCCACTCTTAAAATCCTTTTGCTCTGGGCCATGAAACCTTCATTTGAAAGCCTTTTCCTTTGAATTCCCTGCCACAGTTTTATGGGATGCTCAATGTAAACAGATGCCTCATATAAATTTCATTTTTATAGGTAGCTAATATACTAATATCCTACAGGGATAATTTAAACTCCCAGGTGTCCAGGTTTTAACTAGGCAACAAAGAAAATTTAGCCAAGGACGACAGGACAAGCCATGTAAGTTAGAAATGCCATGGTTCTTTCATGAGGCACAAGGATTTCAACAAACTTCCAAATAATGCCACACAAAGAGCAATCTGGCTAGGGAAAGGACTCCATTAACAGAGGTGAATCAGATTTATAGATTTGGTTGAGGCCATTTAGAAGCATGAAATCCTTGTATATATTATTTATACACATAGCTCCACATTAAAACGTAGAGTAGTAAAATGTCTCATAATGAGATGGCATCAAAACATCAACTCTTCCTACCAGGCATACTGTTCTGAAATTACAAAACAAGATCTGTACCATAGCAATGTATATCACGCAACAGTAGATCAATAACAGTTACCACACACACATAAACACACACTCGTATGTAGTAAAGTTCTAGTTGAGATGAAAGCAAACCTTTGCCTGATAAACGACAGCCAAGGCTTATATCAGAATTAGCTATTAATAGAAGCAGATCTTTGACCCTTTCCAAAAGATTAAGTGGTTTTTGTTAGTTATGCAAACATAGGTGTGGGACCCGCTCCTGGCCCTGGTATAAAAAGATCCTTTTATATCAATAGTTGTCTCCTCAATAAGAGATTGAATACTGAGCTAAGAACTGAAAAGAAAGCTCATCCACTGACTCAAGAGTGAAGACACTCATGAAAATAGCCCCTTCTCTTTGAAGGCCGAATATTCTTTTTTTTTATTTGGAGAGGTTTTTGCTATAGGGCGCATGCGCTTGCCAGACAGACAGAGAGAGACAGAGAGATAAAAAGTGAGAAATCACCCCCAGGGGGGATGGCCACGCCACAATCCCTTCTCCTCCATTCTCCTCTTGGGATCTTGGGTATGCACGCACATGTGCCCAGCGTGAGTTTAAGCCACTGGGTCCAGGACTCAAACTGCGGTCGACTATGTGCAAGTCCAGCAACATAGCCATTATGCTAACTGCTGGTTCCTAAAGGTTGAATATTCTAAGACCCTCTACAAATAAGCTTAGTAACAACAAAGTTCTGCAGAAACAAGGGTGATGTTAATAGGATGCTGGTCTGATGATCAAAATAATGCCCAGGATTAGGTAGCTTACAGGGTTTTGTGCATTATTTGTGCAGAGCTGCAGATTAGATGCAAGACATGGAAGTGATGCCTTGGGGCCATGGTCCAGTACATGAGCATGAACTCAAAGAGCTGTAATCCTAAAATCCATGCATGGGAGCACAATACAACCCATGTAACAGCTGCACCTCTGCACTGCAGTAAGGAACAAATGAATGGGTCGTTTTCAACTAGCTAACTACATGGCTGCAATAAAGGAGCTGCTTCAAAGGGGGAATGGATAGAGATCTAACAGTCATCTCAAGGTGCAATAGAGAGACAGGAGGAAATGAGAAGCAAGCTCTTTCAAGAGTTCAAATCCAGGAAGTCATCACAGTTTGAGCACAGTTCTGTATTCTTAAGGAGCATCTCTCATCTCTTTGTTTTTTAAGCACATTTTCTGTAAATTATCTTTTTAGTATTCTATGTTATTAGAAATGAAAGCATAAGAAAGGGGGATCCTGGGCAGGCTTTCCTTGCACTGTATATTCAAATAACTGTAGGGCTTTGGCAAAACGCCTGAATTCTCTTCAGATTTCAGAAACAGATAGGCAGGGATCCAACAGAGTCTGGGACAGAGAAGACTAGTTCAGACACCGAGGACTCTGGGACTAAAAGAGGAAAGACAGAGGGCTCTTCACCTGAAGAAAGAAAAGCCAATGTTCCAAACGGAAGAGAACAGAGAACCAAGGGCATTCATTCATTCCTTTTTACATTCACTGGTGTTTACTGTCACCACATACAAGATTCTGTGCCTAGTATCATGGACTCAGAGGGATACGGACTATTCCCTCAAGGACTTGAAGTACGTATTATGGTCCCGAGTTACATACAGGGAAAACCAAACACGAGACAGGTAAAGAAATGTGGCACTCCTAGAATGCATTTCTTCAAGTAAGGTAAACATAAGAATCAGTGCAACACAAGATAGAAACTACAAGGTCTCGAGGCGTAGAAAGCAGGTAGATGATGAGATGGTCTAAAGAGGATCAGTAAGACAGTGCTCCGGGATCCCAGGATGCGATGTGTTCACCTTCTCGGGAATGTAGACTGAGACTCCTTTGCAGGCCCTAAAACCTCATCAAATCCTGATTTATACAGGTAACCACATCAATAAGCCTATCGACGTCCCGCTGGGTCAGTGACAGTCCCCAAATAGAACCAAATATGTCTCTCCTGAGCGGCTGATCTGAAGGTGCAGTGTTCTCTAATTCCATTCGGAGTGTTGCCTGTCTACACTGGCAGCAAAGCTGTCGGTCCTACTGACCACATCCATCCCATTTGTAAGGCACACTCTGGTGCACCAGGGTTATCAGAGTCATTAGCCATTTCATCGTCCACATGGCCAATAGAGTGTAACTCCGAGTTACCAGGCACGCGTTGCCTACTTCTTTGTCTTATGTTGACATGGAGCACTCTAGACTCGTGTTTGCGATTTGAAGAAATGGTTGCCAGGTACAATGGTTGACCTTTTGAAGGAGGGAGGAAGGAGAACAGTTTTCAAGCCAGTCACTTTGTCAGGGGCTTCCATCCAAAGTATTTATTTTAAACCTCCAAGCAAATAACCTGTTTCATAAATGAAAGTTGAGGTTCAGGTAAATTAAGCAAACTGTCCAAATTCTCACACCAAGGAAGTGGGACATCAGAAATACAGACCCACATTCGCTTTATTCCAAGGTGTGATCTCATTCCGTCATACCGTGTTGCCTTTTTCCAACAACAGTTAGCTGGTAGGATTTGGTAACTCTTGAAGCTACTGATGCATTCTCATGAAAACCACCGGGTTTAGAATTGATTCTTAGTTTTAGATTTCATAAATGTGTCATCTACAGCTCTGTCAACTGCTTTCTGAAATGAAGTAGAGCGTGCCAAAATAAACAAATTGAGGAATGAGCAGATGGCATAATGGTTGTGTCACTGGACTCACATGTAGTCAACTGTGGTTCAAGTCCTGGACGCGGAGGTTAAAATACATCCGGGCACATGTGCCTGTGTGCCCAAAGTCCTGAGAGGAGAATGGAGGAAAAGGGGTTGTGGCATTACCATTCCCTTGGGGGGTGATTTCCTGCTTTCTGTCTCTCTGTCTCTCTGGTGAGTGCACACGCCCTATAGTGAAAATCTCTCTTAAATAAATAAATTGATATTTCAATTATTTTTTCACAGTACCAACTCGCTGATAGTGACCAAAGACCATCAACTACCACCAGCAGTCACTCAAATAACCCAGCAGGTGTGTATCTAGTACCAACCACGGGCTGAGCTTCAGGAGATGGGCCAAATCTTGGGACAGATTCACCTAAGGTGCAACACAATTCCCATGCTTGAGCAAATTAGGGCTTGGTGGAGTGGAAGATGGAACGTTTTTAACCACTGAGATGTTATTAATGTGTACAAATAGCAGGAAGTCACCAGATATAATTAAAACTCTGTTAATTGCCCATCTAATTCAGCCTCTACTCAGAGCAGCTGACACCAAACCTGCCCAACCAAGAAATCCTGTTTGGTAGTGAAGGCTCATGTTTACCAAATCACAAGAGCCAACCATTTCCAGTTAAGAGTCAAGCAGACCCTGGCAGTGACATCAGCACTTGATAATATCTCAGCTGCCCTTCTGGGAAACTCTTTCTGTCTTCTGACGTGCTTTATGGGTGTGGCTACTAGTACCACCTGCAACATATCAGAATATGAAACAATTCAGATATGAAATAGGAGGTACCGACGACAGGGGAATTAGAAAGTCATTTGTTCTCTGAGCCTCAGTGTCTTCTTCTGTGAAATGGAGATGATACCTCTGTCTCACAGAGGCATTGGAATGTAAATGAAATAAGGTTGGTATAATGTTCATTTATTTAACAACAACAACAAAAAAATCAAACACTATAAGCCAAACCAAGTCCTGTGCCAAACAGTGAGGATAGAAGAGTAAACACCACAGACTCTGCCCATGCCCTCACAGTTCTTTATGTGTGGGAGGGCAGACATTAGATGAATAGTCACAAAATAAAATGAGCGATTACCATTTGTCAAATGTTATAAAGAATGCTATAGAGTGCACAGTACTATAGGAGGATAGAGTAGAGGTTCTCTGGGATAGACTGAACAATGGGCACCAAAATGTCCTCGTCCTAACCTCTGGAACCTATGAATGTGTCATCTTCCATGAGAAAAGGAACTTTGCAGATATGATCAGGTTAAATATCTGAAAATGAGAGAACCATCTTAGACTACCCAGGCAGGCTCTATCATTCACAAGAGCCCTTAAAAGTAGGAGAGGAAGACAGAGGACAATTTTAATTCAGAAGGGGAGGCTGAAGGGACATCACATGAGGAAGACTCAAACTACCATTGCTAACAGGACTCAGCACCAAGAAATCCGGGTAGTTCCCAGAGCTGAAAAGGGCGAGAAAACACTCCCCAAGAGCCTCCAGAAGGAAAAGAAGACTGCCAACATCTTGACGTTAGCTCGCTGAGACTTAGGTTAACCTTCTGACCTATGGAACTGTAAGATATACTTCTATTATGTTAAGACTCTGATAATTTATTATAACATCTGTAGAAAACTCAGGCAGTTCTAACCATAGTGAAGAGAAGAGAGGATGAAGCCAGAAAGAAGCTCTTTGAGAAATTCAAATGAGTGTTGGCAGGTGAGTTGGAGTTAGTCAGAGTATCTTGCCACAAAGTCTCATCCTTCCCTTCTCATTTCATATCCTTCAGCCTGGCACTAATGCCCAGGGCTCCCCTCTGATGGTTACTCTATGCCTCCTGTGACAGCTGTGACATGGGGCCAGGTAGATCTGACTAGAAGCTCTTGCCACCACACACCCACAGTACATGCTATTGTTCTTCCAATACGTTTTTAATGAGCACTGACAGTATGTCAGGCTCTGTTCTAGGTGCTAGGGGTACAGCAGGAAACGAGAGAGAGAGTCCATATTCCTGTTGGTGTAGTGTAACTAGAGTTTATGTTGATACAAAAGATCACATCTATTATGATTATAATTTTGTTTTGAAAAGCATAACCACACATGGAAAAATTACTGTCACCTTAGAAAATGTTGTCATCTTGAAAAGTTCCAAGAAAAAGGAGCCCAGGCCAACAAAGACCCCATGAAAAAATTTCAAACACTAATAATGTAGTTTCTTTTTCTTTTTTTTCTTTTTTTGGGTAGGTTTTTGCTATAGGGCATGTGCGCTCATTAGAGAGAGAGAGAAAGAGAGAGAAATCACCCTCCAGGGGGATAGCCATGCCACAATCCCTTCTTCTCCATTCTTCTCTCAGGATCTTGGGCACGCACACACGTGCACTCGGTGTGAGTTTAAGCTACCAGGTCCGAGACTCGAACCGCGGTCGATTACATGGGAGTCCAACAACATTGCTGATCCCTAATAATTTAGTTTATTTTCAATGACCTCTAAGAATCCATCGATTCTGCTGTCTCCTGTTCTTTGCCAGAATGTGTGAGCCATGTTAACTACGGTGAGACACAGAAACACAATTCTAGTCTAGGAATTGCCAAGACTAGAAACAGAACTGGCCTCTGGAGGTAGAGTTGGAGTAGGTGCCTCCTGAAATCCTAGTGGGAAGTCTTTTATTTCAAATCTCCAAAATGAGAAACACCTAGATAGTTAAAGAGATAGCAAAACCATACAGAACCACCTTGAAGACCTTGGCGTGGACACTACTACGATACTGAACTAACACCTACAAAAATTCTAAAATCTGATTATTTTATAGTAAGAAAAATAATAACAATAATCATTGGAATTTCTAGCTCCTAAGAGTTTGGTGGGTGGGAGGGGTTGTTTTGATCTTTATTGAATGCTTTGTTTCCAAATAATCAAATCACCATATTGGTCTAGTATGAGTCACTGCCCTACACATGGGCCCTGCAAATGTCTGCCCCCAATCAAAGAGACTATCCTAACCACACTAGAAAAAAAACAAGGAAAACCTGACTAAGATCTTGGTAGAGTGTGTCTTCATCAGAGCTTTTCAAGCATGTTGCGTTCATGCATAATAAAGAACTTTGAAGTAGCTTCAACTGCCTATTGGTTTGAGAAGGTGACCTACCAGTCCCTGGGCATTTGGGTGGGAGACATTAATCAAGCATTCCTTTGTCAGAGTTCGTTAAATATAGTTAAATGATCCTATCTGCCTGGGCTGTTTAGACCTGTCAGAAGTAATCTGCCCCTTCTTGAGGATTGCCAAACAGGTTTTCATCCCAAGTGACTCAGTCGTTTAGTCCTATTTAAATACAACTCGTACTTACCTCTGAAAGTCCTGGCTCACCCTTAAAAACCCCACATGTGCTTAACATGCCAGTTTATAAAGTGGCTAGAATTGCTGTGGATTCTTCTCATTTCTTTGAATACTACAAAGAATGTGGCCAAATATTCCTCCAGGGAGTCAGGGAAAGTAGAAAGTAAAATGAGGGGCAAACCACAGAGACAGCAAATAGGGATTCTCAAGCATGACGTGGAAGGATGAACTTAAATGACTTTATCCGTGTTAACCCTGACTCTAGATCAGGAAAGCAGGTATTATCGGAGCAATGCACAAATCATAGGTCAAAAAGCATCGTTAGAAAAATACCTGGTTTGTGGGTTGGCCCCATAGCCTAGTTAAAGAAGTCAGATCCCACATGGCCAAGAGTGGTTCAAATGCCAGCCTTGGCAGCTTGAACAGCATGGCAGGTGTGTGTGTGTGTATGCCCAAAACCTCAACGGGATGAAGAGATGGAGGAGACAGAATCTTTGTGTGCCATACCCCATGAGAGTAGGAGATGCTTTCTGTCTCTTTCTCTTTATCCCTCTCTCTCTCTGGTGGGTGCACATGCCTTCTGGCAATCAAAAAATATATATATTTATGATATGAAATAAAAAAATAAAATTCCCTTTCACAGGGACAAGTACTTCTAATATTGGAACAAAACTTGAGAGCTGTTCCCTTTTTGTCATAGGGGTTCTGTTTGTTGTTTTTCTTGTTGTTGCTTTTAAGTCCAGATTGGTTTGACAATGTTTCCTCCTCTTTGTTACCAGGACATTTGCACAGTGGGACCACAGCAGGAGACAATATCACTATTCTTGCAGCGGGAATTCCCAGCTCTGCGGAGAACTGGCTTCTGGATATCAGAATCTTAGTAAAGTTCATACCATTTCATATTCCATTTGTCTTCCAGGAATCCCTCCTAAAGGGCTGTTTGGCAAAACAAAGGCTTATTGCAGCAAGGTTCATCCTGGCTCCTGTTTATAATTTTTTAAATTAAATATAAAATAAAAGGACACACCTACAAAGTCAGTAAAAGTGGGAGCGTTTAAATTAATTATGCTGCATCCACAGACTAGGAGCTATCAACAATTACTTAGAAGTCTTAAAAATGAAAAACAAATTTGTTTGTACCTATTCACACTTTTCAATTTTTCTCCAAAGATCTTGGTTTTCAAAAGACAGGAAAAAAAAAAAAACAACTAAAGATAACCATGTGAGTACCGATGGTTAACACATGAGAATAAGGAACAAGTTTTCTTGAATAAATGTCTGTTTTTTTAATTATATTTTCTGGTTGGCACAGCATCAATATGTATCTTCGTGGGCTATGGTATGATTTTTAAAGGCAACTTAAAACAGTTACATGCAAGACTCAGTATTTATTCTTACTTTATCAATTCCTAATCACTTAATCAAGAATGATCAACTGTACTGTTTTTCATTCTTCTATCCAGCTGCTACTGTAAAAACTGATTTTGGGACCAGCAGTTAGCATAACAGCTATGTCTCTGAACTCCCATTTTGTCGACCGCAGTTCGAGTCCTGGACCCGGTGGCTTAAACTCAGTCCGGGCGTATGT
>NW_006208670.1:2690721-2694123 GCF_000334495.1 Tupaia belangeri chinensis | reverse complement strand
TGAAGTGATTACGATGTGGCCATCCCCTCTGAAAGGGGAACGATTTCTCACTCGCCCTCTCTCTCTCTGGCAAGTGCATACACCTTATGAAAAAAAAAAAAAAAAAAAAAGCTGATTTCAATTTATCTTATCATCTTTGGGGAAAAAATATTGAGACTATAATCTCTGTAACTATTTTTTTTAATCATGGGATGAGATGGAGAATTTTTCATCAGGTGGTACTTACATAAAAGACAAATTTGCATGTGCATATCCTCAAAACTGGATTGAGCTGAGAATCTTACTTCAAATACACATACTTCTCTTTTTCCTGTAGTGGTTTTCATGCATTTCTTACTAGATTATAAGCTTGTATTTGAATCACTTATATTGCCTCAACAAGATTGAGTTGGTATGTTTCAATGAGTCCTGGGGAAAAAAAAAATAAACCCCTAGATCAGTGGGGTTTTGTAGAAAATTTTGTTTTGAAAATAATTGTTTAAGTTTTAGGCTGAACCTCCAATATTTCAAATAAGTCAAAGAAAAACTTGTCTGTTTGAGGTAAAGTTGAAGAAGAGCTAAAACACAAGGTGGCCATATACTTGTTTCTGAACAACTTATTTTATAAATAATTCCTTTCTGCTTTGGTGATCCAATTACTCAAGTGTAGTAAAGAAATGATTTGAGAGTTGGCTACAGAAAAGGAAAACTCCAATGTGGGGAGAAAAAAAAATACAAGAAAATTCCAGAACTAAACAACAGATTGGACAAGAGCTATATTTTCAACGCACAGACAGAGTTTTAATTTGGTCAATTTAGATAGTGCTGGAATGCAAGTGGCATGGTGGTTAAGGGTGCTGGACTCCCACATGGCCAACTGTGGTTCAAGTCCCAGATCTGGTGACTTGCTTTCTCTCTCTCTCTCTTTCTCTCTCTCTCTCTCTCTCACTGTATCCTTCTGTGTTCAAATTAAAATAAAGTTAAATAAATTCTAAAAAAAGAGAAAAGTAGTGATAGAACAATATGAACTTCCCCCAATTAGCACAGGATAGTTATATAGACAGCTTAAAGGGGGAAAAAATACAAATAGCCATGGTTAATAAAAGTACAAAAAGAGACTCCATCTCATTCATAATTAAAAAGTGTAATTCAAAACTAGAAGTCACTTTTCACCTAATAAATAGGTGGGCAAATATTAAGGTGTGAAGATACTTGATAGTAGTTAGCCTACAGGGAAGCAGGCATTCTTAACACTGGTGATAAATGTACCAACGAGTTCAAACTTTCTAGGTGGCCACTAAGCAATAACTACTACAACAAAAACATATTATCTTTGACCTGACAATAACACAACCAGAAATTTATTTGATAAATGTTTGCAAATATACCATGGTTTGTCCTAGCAAAAAGAAACCTGGGAACATTTTTGGAAAGATCAAATGTATTAAGGAATAGAATATCCATAAGATAAAATACCATGCATCCAATAACATAAAAACTGAGGAAGAGTTGTATGTCATGATTTGAAAAATCTCAGATGTGGTAGTAAGGCAAAAAACAAAAGTAGGATCAGAACATTGCGTACATTATAGTTCTTAGTCTGTACATTGCTAAGAGGCTACTTATACGTATTTTGTATAGGTTTATAAAGGTCACATCTGAGAGCATTATTACGAATGGTTGTCTTTGTTAGAGGAGTTGGGTGAAAGAGTGGAGGAAGGGAGAGACTTTTCCTCTCTGTTTTGTATCTTTCTGCCTTGTTTGAATTTTCTAAATATGTTCACGTGCTCCTATCATACATTTTTAAAATGTCAACAGAGGTTATCTGTGTGGTGGGATTATTGTAATAAATATTATAAAAGGTGGAGAGAGCTATGTGGAGAGAAAACAAAATGGAAAGCCCAAGTCAAGAGATCTTTCAAACTTTCAAAATCATACTGCCTCCATTAACTATTAAAGAGTCTGGAACATAAATCTCTTTTTTTGTAAAATATTTAGCATTCAAACTATCCATTTGCTCAAAGGTACCCAGGTATAGTAAAGGAAATGATTGAGAATTGACTACATAAAAGGAAAACTGAAGTTGCAAAGATCCTATCCCCTACCCTCTAGTAAGAGAATACGAGAGATATGTATAAAGGGTTGTGGAAACAGAGAACACATCTATGATGGAGACCAGCATGTTCAAAGAAAAAGTCCAACAACTTAACCACATCTACTGGTCCCAAGAGTCTCATTTGCAATCCAATATTGTTTTAACACATAAGTCTCTTATCTGTCCCATGCTGGGCTTGGCTCTTCCATGAAATTCATGTTCATCATAGTAGATAATAGGCATCTGCTATTACCCAGCCCCAGGGCAGGTGCTCCATAAAACCACCCTTCGGAATAGATCATGTTACCCCTGCTTCGCTGATGAGAAACTGAGACCCTTAGAAAGGCTAACCCTGAAGGGCAAGGCTCATACAGCTAGTGATCGGCTAAGTGTCTAGTTAAATGTGTTACAGGCGCTGTAGAATGTCTCCAAATTTTACAGCTTGGCTTCTTTCATCACACATAAGCCAAAACCTGGGCTCTTCATGACCAAGTGACTGAGGGAATCTCAGAACTCGTTGCAGGTTCATTGGGCACACAGAGTGTCGATGAACATGTTCTGTGTCTGCACTGCCCCGCGAGGTGGTCGTCAGCCTTGCGTGGGCACTGAGCACTTGCTATGTGACCACTGCACTAAAGAACTGAATTTTACATTTAATTGAACTTAAATTTAAATAGACACACAAATATTACATGGAACAGTGCAGTTCTAGCCAAACCCATCCTAGAAGTGTTTACTTTGGCACATGGAGTCAAAAGGGGAAAAAGTAGAAGTTCACAATGTCAAATCACAAACTATTTAGAACTTGGAAAAATCTTTGTGAGGACCATTTCATCCACCCACTCATTTTACACAAATGAGTGAACTGAGACCCGGAGAGATTAAGCAATCCACTAAATCCCTAGTAAAGGGTCAGATATAAACCTCACCTTTAATAAACTCTAAGCTATGGTGTTAACACAATTGTACCCAATGAATTACACTCATGAAAATGATGGAAAGATTTTCTCTTGCCTCTTTCTAAAGTCTATAAAAGATAAAGAACGAGTTTTAAACAGAGTGCCAGGAGAATGGCAAATGTCCTTTCCTCTTGACAAATCTCTGTACCAGTTTTAAAAAAAAAGTGAAATTGCCACAAGAGAGGGAGGTGTAAGAATCACACTAACCTGTTCATTTCTGTTACGGAAACACCACCCACCTTGAAACTGTGTTTTGACGTTCCAATTCTGTTACAAAAAATTGGACTCCAAATGAGCATATTCCCTATACCATGGTATCCTACCCACCCTCGAACCACAGATGGGAAGAATCCTGTATACCTCATTCAC
>NW_006208670.1:2689124-2690690 GCF_000334495.1 Tupaia belangeri chinensis | reverse complement strand
GCTCTTCTATTTAATTAGGTTAATAGGTTATAGATAGGTTAATTGGGTTAAACCCTGGGCAGAGCGAAAGAGCTTTCTAATTGCTGCTGCCACTCCATTACCTGAAGCCGAGATGGATCTTCCATACACACTAGTCTGTATTTCTTCAGCAGAGGTCTATCTGAGCACAGTACATGAGACTTGCACGTGGGCAGTAGCACTCCCCTCAACTCTTTGGCAAAGACATTTTGAAAAGAGTACTTTCTGCCTTATAAATGATTTCTTCCAGGTTTCCAGTGAAACAAGACAAATGAAAGGAGAAAAAAATGCCTTTTCAAATCCAGGGCACTTGAAAGTTTCATTTTCCTGTTTTAATTTGCTTTGGCGTTTCAAGGGAATAATAATAGTTTTTTAATGCCAAAGGTGGCTTTCATCACTCAAAGCCCTCTAATTTCCTCCCATATTGCAAGTAATGTCTTAATAGTTCCAAAATGAAATATTACCTAAAACATAACTTGGTAATTTTCCTCACAGTTCAAAGTTATTTGAAAAAGAAACATCACCTTTTACAAATATTTACTTTGCGACAACGGAAGACACTGCAAATTATCTGCAATCGCTTCTATTATTTTTTTTGTGCCGTCTGCATCTTCTGGTAGGAAAAAAAGAAGCAAATGGGGGAAAGGAAAAGAAAAACACCCCCTTCTAGGTCATGTTCTAACACCAGATTTCACCTAAGGACTTGAATTCTGCCTTTAAAATGAAATAATATGCATATATACATATATATGTGTGTGTGTATAGATCTCTCTCTCTATGTGTGTGTGTATGCATGTATATATATATATATATACACACACACACACACAATGAAAGAGAAAAGCTTGGTATTCATGGTCTCATTATAGAATACACACACCATAGAAAGGATGTGCATAGAGGCCATGGAGAATTTAAAAGATTTATTTATGATGTATTACTGTAATTTTTAATTTAGACATGCAAATTTTTTAATTTGCACCGACTGCTTTGCCTTAATGGTTTTGATTAATACTTGGAGGTAGTGTTTGTGAAAGAGATTTATACTGTGATTCATCTGCAAAATAATCAAATCATTACCAGCTAATGACAAAGCTGTGAAAAATGATATAGATATTGTGTAACTTCCAGCCATGGCTGAGCACGTGGAGGTACCCAATCCTTCCAGCAAATGTGGACTTGGGTTAATAACTGCTGGGAAGTTCGCTCTAGGTCCACTCTAATTTGGCAACAAAAAACATTGATCTTAATAAAGCTGTCTGAGAAAAGGAGCAGTGATTAACATCCCGAACCCTCCATTCTGCTACTCATGCCAAGGTCCCTCTTTTTTTTTTTTTTCCAGGAATGAAATTCCACTGCACTTCCTGCTTATCGCTCCATCTCACCTCAGAGCTCTGTGGTTCTCCAGATAAGGCTGCAGGCAGCCTAAGGAGGGGGTGGGGACTGGAGCACCCCAGGCAGTAGCGCTAGTGGCTGCAGGTGGCAGTTACTAAAGGAAAAAAGAGCAGCATGGTGAATTCCCAGAGTCTGAACCCTTCCAGAGCCAGT
>NW_006208670.1:2662013-2689093 GCF_000334495.1 Tupaia belangeri chinensis | reverse complement strand
TCTTTCCATAGCTCAGAGGCAACGCCCTCGAGGGGCTCCTCCAGCTTGTTCTTCTGCTAATCCTGACAGCATCTGCAAAGCTGGGGAGAAAGCCCCAGAGCTGGTCCAGAGTCCACAGAACCAACGTTCAGATGGTATCAGGAATCAGAAGAGAGCAGGAAGCAGAAACCCACAAATAATCCCCAAATCTCATTACAGCTGCTCCTCGTGACGAGCTTCTCCACCACGGCTCTCACCCAGGAGACCGGCGTGGGCTAACAGGCGGATACGGATTTCGCCTTCTAGCTCCCCTGACCACCCCCGCTACCACGACCACCAAACAATGAAAAGTAGCACTTCTTGAGGTTTTATCTTTAACTGACAAATTAAAAATGATATCTATTTATTGGGTACAACATGTCAACTTGCAGTCTGTATTATGGCATGGCTAGATTGAGCTAATAATTTTGAGGTCTTACTATGAGCCAGATGTTAAGGCACTCCGTACCTATGTTTTAATTAATTCTTACCACAAAGCTATAAAATAGACATTACTAGTCTTTTTACCCCCACTTTGCAGACACATTTGCCAGATAAGCAGCTGTCCCAATGTTAATAAAAGAAAAACTGGCATGTGATTGAAGTAGGACTTATTTCTGGCCCATTCCAGCATCTCATACCCTGTCCTTCAAACCATGTCATGGTCTACCTGAAGTTTCTGCTAAAGAATGAAAATAACCCAATGAGGGCAGAAGGAAGAGAGATGAAATAAGAAAGAGCGAGATTTAAAAAAAAAATGCATTAGCCACAGTTTGATACTGAAGCAATAATATTTTAATGCATTATCAAGAAATTTAGCTCCCTTTTTTATTTCGGTCCTCACTCAGGAAAAGCCCAGTGAGTTGATAATCATTAATATTTCATTGTAGACCAATTCATATTTTCTGGGATGGTGACATGGACATTCCACTTCATCAGGAAGCCATTTTACAAAATTAGAAAAAGCAAGGCACCATTCTGGAAAGCACAAGTCGAGATGACTTATCATTATTATTTATTACTTATTGGGTGCCAACCAGGCCCCTACTACAGAGAGGAAGTTAGACAGGCATCGCACAGAGGCAGACGGTCCCTGATCGCTGGGCTCCCAATCCAATTCTGATCGCAAGGCTACCGTGGGCCCTTTAATTACTAGTAACTGCTACCGCTGTGGAACCACAAAAGGAAGATCAGAACTTTCTATCACTTTCCTAGACACGAAGATAAATGGGAAGGGAAGAACTAAGTGTAATTAATTTCAGCCAGAGCTAGGCGAGGAAAACTTACAGCTATGGTGCCATACACAGCATTTATCAGGAGAGCCTCCTTCCTCACAGATCTGATACTCAGATATAAAATAGGCTGCCATTGAGAGAGAGAGAGAGAAAGAGAGAGAGAGAGAGAGAAAGAAACATGACATGGCCTTTGTAGCATGAATTTTTTCTCCGAGTGTAAAAATGAGCCTGCAATTTAACTGTGTGTGTGGCCCAGTGTAAGCTTGAGAAGTGAAACCAGAATTTCAGCATAAAGTTAAAATTCGCTCCATTCAGAGGGAGCCCACCTCGGAAGTCCTTAGACAGAGGAACATTTTGTGTGATTCAGACACAAGCTACAGTACGAGTAACGAGGCTGAAGGGATGAAGGAAACGGAGATACACTCTCAGAGGTAAACTTGCTGTCAAGCCATCGCGACTTAGCTGAATAATTCTCCCTAATGCTTAGACAAATACTGCTGCTCAATTCCTGGGAATCAAATGGTGTCTCCACCCCTCAGCTTCTGGGAGCTTCTAAAGACCGGACTGAGTTAGCTACAGGGAGAATTCAATCCAAAATATATCCTTTATGAACATTTCAGAGAAGGAGTAATCCCCTGTCTGTCAATAACAGGAGGAAAGGGACTTGACTATTTTCCAATTCTGGAGGGCAAGCTCAGAGGTTTGGGGAGAAGGAAGAGACCAGGGCATCTTTACATGTAGGTTTGACAGGCTCTACTGCTGCCACCAACTGATCACAAATATTGTGCACTCTGGTCCCTACCCAGGTCCCTCAGCCTCTCTTTTTCAATACCATCAACAGTTAGAGCCTTGGTCATCACCAAGAATATAAGCTATCTTTCATGTAATCTGTTTTCTGTTCAAATTTATTTATTTTTATCTTCCATAAGAGAAAGGAAAAGAGAATCACCTCCAATAGGACCTTCACACCACAATCCACCCTCAGGCTCCGCCAGCCAAGAACATGAGCACACACATGCACCAGGCTGTGCAGGGAGCCCTTGGGACATGTACCAAGGCCTTCTTATGTGGCTTTGGCATTGTGAAGCATTGCGCCACCACAAGAAGACCGCAGTTGGCCTTATGTAGTCTATTTTCTACTTCTACCAGTTCTTGTACGAGATTCTGCAATTCTTCGCATTCAGCTAAAGACATACTATCCACTAGGACTTTCTGTGATGACGGGCATGTCTTCCATGGTATTCACTATTCTGAGATTAACACTACTGATTGCATAACTTTTAAAATTCAATAATAAATCCAACTTACCATGAATTTAAATATGCATGTCACTGATGATCACACTCTCAGTGCAGCTCTAAAGAGAGCAACGTGGATTTTACTAAAAACACCCTAGCATAAGTGGAGGAAAGCGTCTACACAGCACACACCACAGAACTCCCTTCTCCAGACTCCCTTGGAGCTGGAGGTCATCATATGACACAGCTTGGGCCAGCAAGAGAACTGAGGTTACTAGGCACATTTTTTTCCCCCTTTGCTACATAGAATCCCATTTCCTATTTGCACATTTGGCTTTTCTTCTCTCTGGGTGTGGACAAGAGAGCTGCCCTTGTACCAACCATTATCAGGGTGAAACGTTGGGGAAGGGTTAGAAGTCCTTCGGTCATCGTTCTCGGCCTAAACAGTCAACCTGTGGATTTCCACGGCATGGAACAAACAAAGCCTCTACTCATTTTAACTACTCTTTGCCTGCTTTTCTGTGCTTTGAAATGCATACACTGATTCTATGTACATAACTAGGTCCTAGCATGAAAGTTTGCCACAGAATGCCATAGTGCCCACAGTACTGGGTAGAGCTGGCCCAACAGTGCAGTGGTTGTGCACTGTTCATAGGGACCCTGATCCCACGTGGCCAACCATGGTTCAAGCTCTGGCCCCAGCAGCTTGAGAAGAAAAAAAAAATGCCAGGCAAGTGTGCATGCATGCCCAAAATTCTGTCAGGATGAAGAAGTGGGAAGAAGTACAAGGATTGCAGCATGACTGTACCCTATTGGGGGTGTTGTCTATCTATCTGTCTGTCTGTCTTTCTCTCTCTCTGGTGAGAGCACAGGCCCCTCTGACCAAAAAAGTAAAAAATCTGTTCAAAGTCAACTTATAATTATTGCACTTACCTATTCTCACTGTGGTCCCTGGAGCCAGCCCAGGGCAGGGCTGGAAAATAGTGGAACAGATTTTATCAAGTTGCCCACGCCTCTCTCCACCTCCTTTTCAGGAGTTCTGTTTTTTTTGCCTGAGTTCCTTCCCTTCTTTAAGTCTTTGTATCTTTCTTGTCTTTCCTCAGCTATTATTCATTGGTGTTGTGAACCCCCCCAAAATAGGCACAGAGGGAAGCCAAGGCAAACTTTGTCCCAAGTTAAAGGCATTTCAGTCACGGGAAGGAAAGGAGAAGGTCTTCGGACATTTGAAAGCGGTTTCTCTCTATTCCCAGTATTTTCAGTAAGTTTCTACTATGTGCTAAGAGAAAGGCTTCCTCGCTCCCTCTTCTAGGATCTTGCTCACTCTTCTTTTTTCTCATTGGTAACTTGTAATTGATCTGGCCCCAGCAGCTTGAGAAGAAAAAAAAAAAATGCCAGGCAAGTGTGCATGCATGCCCAAAATTCTGTCAGGATGAAGAAGTGGGAAGAAGTACAAGGATTGCAGCATGACTGTACCCTATTGGGGGTGTTGTCTATCTATCTGTCTGTCTGTCTTTCTCTCTCTCTGGTGAGAGCACAGGCCCCTCTGACCAAAAAAGTAAAAAATCTGTTCAAAGTCAACTTATAATTATTGCACTTATCTATTCTCACTGTGGTCCCTGGAGCCAGCCCAGGGCAGGGCTGGAAAATAGTGGAACAGATTTTATCAAGTTGCCCACGCCTCTCTCCACCTCCTTTTCAGGAGTTCTGGTTTTTTTGCCTGAGTTCCTTCCCTTCTTTAAGTCTTTGTATCTTTCTTGTCTTTCCTCAGCTATTATTCATTGGTGTTGTGAACCCCCCCAAAATAGGCACAGAGGGAAGCCAAGGCAAACTTTGTCCCAAGTTAAAGGCATTTCAGTCACGGGAAGGAAAGGAGAAGGTCTTCGGACATTTGAAAGCGGTTTCTCTCTATTCCCAGTATTTTCAGTAAGTTTCTACTATGTGCTAAGAGAAAGGCTTCCTCGCTCCCTCTTCTAGGATCTTGCTCACTCTTCTTTTTTCTCATTGGTAACTTGTAATTGAGTTCTGGGTGATGCTCAGCCTCTGATGGCCCTCGCCTGTATATGGTTTCTCTCCATCCCCAAAACCACCTTAGGAAGTGAACCTCAGGAAAAACTTGAGGACAGGGTAGCCTTTTGAGGTTTTCTCAGGTCCACCCATTTCACCTGATGATAACCCTTCCGAAAATTCTTCCTCTCCTCTGTCTGCCAATTGCATTTACAATTCTCATTTTACAGATGAGGGAAAAAGAGGATCTGAGAGCAGAAGTACTTCTCCATGGTAAGAAACAGGGCTGAAATTTAGACCTGGGATTTCTGGCTGCAGATCTAGGGCTTTTTCCATAGGAAAGAAGAGTTGTACTCCCACATCCCACATAAACCTATCTAGCAGTGCCCACCACTAGAAGCCAGAGGTCAGCTTTCCTCCTCTAAGGAGCTCTAGTGTAGGGGAAAAGAAGAAAGGGAAAACGAGGGTGAGGCCTTTCATGATGAGAGAATTCAGGAAGCCCCGTTCTCTTTCTCGCCAGAAAGGCACTTAACCTTTGTGTCTTCAGGATGGTGAAGGTGTTAATAAGCTTCCTAACTTCACAGGGAAGTTGTGGGGATTAACTCTTGTTTAAAAGCTGTTTGTGATCCAGTGATGAAAGATGCTTTTTGGTGCTTCTTGTTCCTCCTCCCTCAGTCATGACTCATGAAAAATAGATGGAGTAATAAGTAGGGTGGAGGGGAAGATGAAACAGACAGCTGAAGGTGAGGGAAAGCAGAGTAGGATAGAACAAAAAGGCAGGCGGGTGGCTCCAACACTCAGAGACCATGACCAGAAATCACTGGAAGATGCTGCTCAACTAACCACCCCTTTCCCTGAACACTCAAAAATGTAGCAGGGGTATCCCTCATCCCTACACCATCCCATCTCAAAGACTCCAGTGTGAACTTTTGCTAAGTGCTTTGTGAAGAGCAAAGTTTCGGAAAAGTTTGCCTCCTGCTTTTTCTAATCCTCTGCCTCTTGGTAGGTCTTCTCTCATGAAAAAGAACAAGCCATTCAGTCCTTGATCACATGGTCATTTGCACCCAGATGTGTCCCCGAAGCTAAAATACTTCTCAACATAATCTTTCAGAATATTGCAGCCTCCTCTCCATTTGCCACTCCTTTTTGTCTACCCTGGAATCTGATTTTTTTTTCCTCTTCCTAATCTGAAAGTAGGAAGGTAGAAATATAAGGGAACACCCTTGTCAGTGTAAATGAATCCTGAGAGCTTTCCAAAGTCCTACTTAATGAATGAATTCAAGGATGGAACTCAAAAGAGAGAGACCTTAGGCACAAAGGTGACCTTTAAGGGCTTTACAAATCCGCCCACTGTATCCATTCGTAGCCCTTCACTAAATTTGTTGAAAGCCCATCCTCTTGTGTTTGTGCTAATTGTGTCTCTGTCCACAACAAGAGAATTGTTACACTGCAGTTGTGACTATGAAATAAATATCTACCTTTCTAGACACTGGACAAATGTAAACAGGATAGAAGAAAGAAAGGGTCTCTCTCCTTCTGCCCATAGTATGACAGATGTCATCTCGAAGATGTAAAGTGGACTGTAGTCATTCCGACTGTGATTTTTCAACCCATCTGAGTAGGACAAATACACAATCATTCAGCATTTACTAAAGGCTTTCTATGTGTTGGCATACTTGAGACACTCAATAAATACTCATGAATTAAGAGCTGAGAAGCAGAGAAAAACTATCTTATTCTTAGAATCAACGTATTCATGGCCAATTTGGCAGGGGGCAATTAATCCAGAGACTAAAGCTTTAAGAAAGAAAAATGAGGAAGCCCTGCTTCTTATATAGGTGAGGAGGATCACGCCAGACTTGCCCAAGGAACACTGTATATTGTTGCTCAGTCCATGTACTGCACAGAGAGACGGGTCAAGCATGAGGAGATACCAGGATTTTGATCACTCTGCTGGTCAGGCTGAGTGTCCACAGCCACATCTGCTCAGATGTGAGGCCTTTTACTAATTCATTCATTGGCGTCATGTAGGTTGATGTAGGTTGTTTTCCTAACTAAAAAAACGTTTCTGCTTCAGGTTCACTCTTCATACAGAATCACAGGGATCAAGTGTGGCCCCAAAAAGAATCACTGGCACACAGCTCTCAACTGGTGGATTAAATAAAATATGTGTTATTGATTCTGAGCACTGAACTATCCAGAGATATTGCCGGTGTCTCTTTAATAGAACTGCCAACAAACATTTAATTTTTTTCATATAAAACACACCCAGAAAATTGAACAAATTTCATCAAAATGTTTAAATGCCAAAAATGATTCCAATCTAAGGAAGCATTAAAGCCTTGCTTTGTCTGTATGCACATGTGACAGACCTCCATAAATGACACGGTTGGAACCTGTTTTTTTTTTTTTTCATTCTTTTGCATAAATCCATCAATTTGGATTCTGTTGAGAAACCTTTAGGAAGGACCTCTTGGTCAATCAAACAACCAATTTCTTAAAAGAAAACTGGCCAGGAGTGTGGCTCCTTCGAGGTCTGAGCAGAATCTTTGCTGATCAAAAGTTGAGGCAGGCCTGCACACTCAGCTGTCAGAACAGAATCTGTTGGTGTCTGCAGACATGCTGAGTGACAGCAGTGTGTAATCAAAGAGACACACAGATACATATCAGACAGCAAGAACACAGAAATAAGTTACAAATTGGGAAGATTCTGGAACCTAACTGGACCTTGGCACAAAACACTTCGAAAATACCATTTTTGTAGAGCCTGGTAGTGTGTGTTTGTAGCTCTTGGCACTTAGAAGGGAAAAGAGAAGTACGAGAGAATGCGAAGCACTCATTGTAATGGAACACATCCTTTGTTCCAGGAGCCAAGGGCTTTGCTTATGTCATGAGATCTCATCGCCATACTCTCCCCACACTCACAATAGTTGCATTACTTCTATTCAAAGATGGAAAACCAAATCCTCGGAGGTCAAATACCCTGTCCAAACCAACACTGCTCGTAAGTGAGGGAGCCAGAACTCAGATCTGGGTCTGCCAGACTCCAAATCCATTCTCTTCCACTTCCCATATTTCCACATTGTGATAGAAATGGAGGGAAACCCACCCTCCATCCTTCTTTCAGATGTCCTCCACATCTGGGGCTTTCTAAGTACCCCGTGACATATCCGTCAGCTCCAGCTCTTCACTCATCTACCTCAGAGTCCTAGAAGGGAAGTTTGTCTCATTCAAAAAGTAGATTCCAGTGAAAAGCTAGGCGGGGTCAACTGGACAATGGTCATTTTTCTAGCCAACTGTTGTGAACCATGGGGATAGAATGCTGGGAAATAAAGCTCAAGAAGGCCCACCTCCCAGTTATCTGCCCTGGGAAGTCCTCTCAGCAGCTCTCATCTACCTTCATGTAAGAGGAGAGACTAAGACAAGGTACTTGCATGTACAACACCTACCAGCCCTAGATGCATCAATCGGGATTAAAAGCCTGGTCCCCCACTCTGAGCAAGGGAGATTTACAAGAAAGCAAGTGATGTTCTCTGAGGAGAGTAAACCCACTTTATGTAAACCTGAAATATCAGTTAGAATTCTCAGAATTCATCCCCAGAGTGTGCCCCTAAACTCACCAAGCAGAGGACTGTGAGAAACAGTGTGAATGAACTCAGAACAAAACAAGACTCACCTGATTACGAGTTTCATTATGAAGCTCGGGTTTTTTAGAGCTGCTGATGTCACGTTGCCCTGAAGCACTGGGAAGGGTGAGGGGCTGGTATCTGTGCTCCATGTTCACATGAACTTGGCATGTCTCGCAGGCCTCCCAACTGACATCACTCTAAGCCTCGTTCTTGCTCGGGGCTTCATTAGCTTTCTAGGCCACTCCTGCTCTGCTCCACCTCTGGAGGAAGATTGTTATTTTGCAGGGCAGCTTCAGTTGCCACCTGATAGCCCAGTCATTGTCAGTGAACACTCGAACGGTCAGCGTCTCACAGAAAACTGAGACCCATGCAGCCTCCTTCTCCAAAACGTTATTTGGAGTTAGGGTACATTAGCACCTTGCTGCTCAGAGCATCGTCCATAGATGAGCAGAGCTGGCCTTGAAGGGGAGCTCATAAAAAATGCAGAATCCCAAGACTCATTCTAGTCCCACTGGATCAGAACTTGCACTAGTTAGAAGATCGCCAAGTGACGAGTAAGCATTAAAGCTTAACGTGTACTGAAGCAGGGCTGTGGTTCTCACCGTGGGTCTTCAGGACCTGCAACGTCACCGTCACTGACTTCTGGCAAATGCAGACTGTCACGTGCATGGAGTCAGAATTGCTATCGAAGGGATCTCTGGGTTATCTGCACCCACGTTGAAGCTGGAAAAGCAGCTCTAGGTAGAGCAGACCTGGCTCACAGCCCTGGCACTATCACTCGCTCTATGTATAGTCTTAGGCAAAGTGCATAACTTCTTAGAGTTTCAGTTTCTTTCACAGTAAAATAAGACTAATAGAACCTTCTCTCAGGAAATTCAAAGGGATTAAATTAGGTTATGTAGGTAAAGCTGTTAGCACAAGGCTAATGCGTATTAAGCACTTAGTAAATAGTTGCTTTTAGCTTTCCCGTTTGTTCCTTTTCCTCTTGTCTGTCATTGTCTATCCTAAAGATATTTCCATCAGGCCTTCCTGGGTCCCTTCCAGCTTTAACATGCTCTGATTTGACAATTAGCTTATTTTTCTTAAAACTGCTGAGTAGCCACTAAACCAAGCCCTGTAACTGTAACAGAAGCAAAACTGGATTAAGAATTAGTTCCTCATTTGTGTCCAGCTTTTTTCTCTGAGTTCCGTGTGTCTCCCATGCAGAATGGAAGCAGCAGAGGAAAGAGATCACAGCATGTCCACTAACCACATGCCAGGGACAAGCACGTGGAGAGCCAGGCAAGGAAAAGCAAGGAAGCCTAGGCCCTGTCCTCATGGAGTAGGCATGTATAATGGAGACATATATATATATATTTATAGAATGCAATTACAGCAGTAGTTATGAAGTATCATGAACATAGGCTATCTGAGCGAGAATAAAAGGAGCAAGAATAGAGACCAGCAGATGGCATAATGGTTACAGTGCTGGACTCCCACATAGTCTATTGTGGTTCAAGTCCCAGACGCAGTGAATTAAAACTCGTACTGGTTGCATGTGCCCAAGATCCTGAGGGGAGAACGGAGGAGAGATTGCAGCATGGGCATCCCCTCTTGGAGGGAAGGGGTGCTTTCTCACTTTCTCTCTACATATATTTCTCTCTCTCTCTCTCTCTCTCTAGTGAGGACATGTGCCCTCTGATAAATTTAAATAAATGAATAAATAACCTTACATGACTTTCAAATTGCACTCCAGCTCACTGCCCATTTCGCTAGAAAAAGAGCAAGGGAAAGGTATAATACGGGGACCAGCATTTATTGTAATGGTAATGTCACTGGACTCCCACGTAGCCAACCGAGGTTTGAATCCTGGACCTGGAGCTTAAAACTCATGCCAGACTTGTGCCCAAAATCCCAAGACAAGGATGGAGATGGGATTGTGGTGTGGCCATCACTCCTGGGGGGATGATTTCTTGCTTTCTGTCTCTCTGCCTCTCTGGTGAGTGCATGTGCCCTATAGCAAATATCCTTCTTTAAAAAAAAAAAAAAGATGTAATACAGACACACAAAGAATATATGTAATACGTAATATATAGGGGTGTCACACAGCCTGATGATAAAAGTGGACATTCATGAGCATTCCACCCATCTTCAGTATTAGAGCCTTACTAATTCCATTGAAGTGATGCATACAGGTGCATATCAAAAATTAAATGAAAAATTGAATTAAAAAGGATTAAGTTGGGGCCAGCAGGTGATGTAGTGGTTAAGGTGCTGGATTCCCACATGACCAACCACAGTTCGAGTCCTGGACCTGGTGACGTGCTTCCTCACTTTCTCTCTCTCTGTCTATCTCTGGTGAGTGCACATGCCCTATAGCAAAATGAAAAAAATTATATGTAATAATGATTAATAACATTAAATAAATAATTCTTTTTAATACAGGATTCAATTAGGTTATGTAGGTGAAGCTTTTAGCACAAGATACAAAACTATTTGAAAACCATGCATTTTTTTTTTCACAGTATGCATTTCCATGAGCTTTTAGTTTAGTTTTTTTTAAATAGTTTTTGCCTTTGGGCGTGTGCACTTGTCAGAGAAAGAGAGAAACAAGACAGTGAGAGGGAAAGTGAGAAATTGTCCTCCCCCCCACCCAGAGGGGATAGCCATACCACAATCCCTTCTTCTCCATTCTCTTACCGGGATTGGGCATGCACACACAGACACCCAGCATGATTTTCAAACCACTGTGTCCAGGGCTAGAACCACAGTCACCCATATGGGAGTCCAGCAATGTAATTGCTATACCATCTCCTGGTCCTCCATGAGCTTTTTGAAGACCTCTTGTATATTATTCTCCAATTTACACTTTGCCTTCCCTCACCAAAACAATAAAAACTCTGAATTTTGTATTTATCGCTTCCTTTTATACATAGTTTCATCACAAATGTTTATACTTCTAAACAACACACATTTATTGCAGTTTTATCCTATTTTTTATACTTTATAAAAATGGAAAATCAGGCTAGATGTGAACTGGAGGTCATAGTGGCTGGATCCCACATGGTTGACCATGAGGTTTGAGTCCCAGACCTGGTGGCTTAAGAACCACACCGGGCACATGGGCGTATGTGTCCCAGATCCCGAAAGGATGGCGAAACGGAGAAGCAGGGATTGCAGAATGACTATACCCATGAGGGATGCTTTCTTGCTTTCCCTTTCTCTGTCTCTCTCTGGTGAGCACACACTTTGGAAAATGAAAAGAAAAAAATGTTTTTAAAAATGGAAAATCAATCCCATAAAATCAGTTCTAACTGAAATTGCCAATGGCAAAGTATCTAAATTTTTTAATGAAAACAAAAGACAATATGATTTCCAGTTAGAAAAAAAAAATGTTTTAAATAAGACACAAGACTAATGATTAAAAGGGGAAAAAAAGAAAAGCTGTTTCCCTTCACATACATATACAACCCTCTCTCCCGTCCCCTCCTGGTGTCATACTGCTAAGTAATTAAACCATTAGCAACTCATCCTTTTGAGTTAGACATAACCCTAACACTGTGGGATCTCTTTAAAACACAAATGTCCTCCAGGAATTGGTAATATATTAAAAGTCTCTGCTGTATGCTGGGTGTCCTGGGAAGCAGACTCAAAAGCAAGATTAGCACCCAGGAATTTTTTTTTTTTTTAAGAGAGATTTTTGCCGTCCCCTCCTGGTGTCATACTGCTAAGTAATTAAACCATTAGCAACTCATCCTTTTGAGTTAGACATAACCCTAACACTGTGGGATCTCTTTAAAACACAAATGTCCTCCAGGAATTGGTAATATATTAAAAGTCTCTGCTGTATGCTGGGTGTCCTGGGAAGCAGACTCAAAAGCAAGATTAGCACCCAGGAATTTTTTTTTTTTAAGAGAGATTTTTGCCATAGGGTGTGTGCACTTGCCGGAGAGACAGAGAGATAGAAAGCAAGAAATAACCCCCCACCAGGGGGTGGCCATGCCACAGTCCCTTCTCCTCCATTCTCCTCTCAAGATTTTGAACACACATACACACGCACCTGGTGTGAGTTTTAAGCCACCGGGTCTAAGACACGAACCACAGTCAACTATGTGGGAGTCCAGCAATATAACCATTACACTATCTGCTGGCCCTAACGTGCAGGAATAGTTTTAAGGATCAACAACTATGGGGGAGCAAAAGAAAGCAGCCCTGGGACAGGGAGACCTTGAAGCTGTAATGCAGTCTCAATGGAGGCCTCAGCCAATGCTACAGAAAGCTCCAAAGTGGGGATAGCCACTCAGAATTTTCCCAAGTGGCCGCCAGAGGTCGTTTTCTTCCCCCGTCCACCAGCCATTGGATCTAAGAAGACTCTTAGAAGCTAAGCCAGTTCATTCTGGGAGCTGACGACTAAGGGTGGTCTGCTGGCTAGAAGCAGCTATAAGCACACATTCTCATTCCAGAAGAGAAATCAGGGTGGCATCTCCCACATCAGCCCAAATCCCTCCTTCATAGATGGAGTATAACAGGTATCTTTTTGAGTCCCAAAAGATCTAGAAGCAAAAGAACACTAGGCATGGATGGATTGATAAGGGAATCAGGGCGAGGAAACCGTCTCTGGAGGCCGCTTGGTAACAGAGCTAGGAAGAGAACATTGACATGTCATTGGCCTAAAGTCAGGGCCTTGCAGCACACCAGCCTTCTCTACAGCTCCAAAATGTTTCCCAGGATCCACTGTGCTCCTTGCCTCCAATTAGTACTAAATTACCCAGCCAGCATACCAAGTATGTTCTTAGCAAACCAGGCCCATGGGAGAAACCATGGATCCCCTATGCACCCACCCACCAAAAAAAAGTCCACTTTGATCAAATTACTCAGAATTTTACAATCAGACAATCTAGAAAAAAAAAGCTATTTTCATTCTAACATGAATAAAAATGTTGAATCATTCCGAAAAATAAAGTTTTATACTTTGAGTTACCAGGTGGGAAAGTGGCACTGAGCCAAGACTACTACCTAATCTTTCTAGTACTTTGACTCCTTAATCTCTTAATCAGAATCATGCTTCAAATGGAAACCCTAACCTGCATATAACACGTAGAAGTTCACTGAAGGAGCAGCGGGCTTATGGTAGGCCATTCTGAACACACAGCACTGCCATGATCAATTTCACCCGTCTGCAATTTTTTAAAAGATCTGAAGATTTTGAGCAATTTTTTAAAAAATCCACCAAAAAAGAAAGAGAGAAAGCCATTAAGAATAGCCAGTTCTCCCTATACGCTAACTTGGTATTGTGTCACTTGGGGTGAACAGTTGACAGCAATTGATTGAACATGAACATGAGGAGGATAAAATGACTCACCTTCATCAGCCTCAAGAATGCGTGTTCAATAAACAGCATTTCTGCAAGATAGTCATAGGCTTTTCATTTAAAGCTGGGGTAAGATCTTTCCAATGCAATTGGGAAATCATGCCTGTCGTAATTGTCTCCTGCGGTCACAGTGCACGTTCGCTTACTAAGAGATCTGAGAAGTCCTGCAGTGAACCTTTTCAATCTCTTTGGAGTGTGTGGTCCTGAAGTGTCAAGGTCAGAACATATTGTTCCTGGAATACACAATAACATCTTGCCAAACTATACATGAAGAACACAGTTTGGAAAATGCTGACCTAAACCTACTACTTCTATTTATTGATCGGAGAAGAAAGGCAACTTTTCCAAGGTAACATGGAGAAGAGGCAGAACAAGAACCTAAGCTCCACAGCCTTCTAGCCAAGGTTTTCTTTCCAGTCCACTAACTACTGGGGAGAAAATCAGAACTGTTATTTTATAATCTAAGTATTGATTGAGGGGTGAACTGAGAGACCATGCAGGATTCATCTTTTTTTTCTTATTCAAAGGGTTACTATGGGTTTTCTTATTCAGAGACTATTTCCAACCCTGGTCTGGAAGAGGGAGATGAAGACAGAGCACAGTTAGCCATATTCAGCATCATAAGGTGAAAGAGCCTCTACATGGGCCATTTCTGGAAGGTTAAATGACTAAATAATGGAGTAGAGAGGAGGCCTAGGACAGAGGAAGGAGAAGATGGCAGAAGCCAATGGAATCTCAGCAGTATGGCTGCAGAACAAGCCCCCCAGAAGAAAAGCCACACGAAAGTCCTCCCTGTGATGACCTCTAGGGAAGAAATGTTTGTTTCCCAGTTCAAAATGTCCTCCTGTCCTGTGGTGCCATGCCTTCCTGTGGTACTCTCACCTTCCACCTCCCCAGGTACCCTCATGAAGGGAATACACAGCTCAGAGAAGTACCAGCTCTAGAGCCTGCTTCCTTGGTGAATAGAAATGGGGGCTGGGTCCACACCAGGAGGGCAAAGCACAGCAGAGAAGGCTGAAGCCCATGCACAGTGCCTTTCGCTCTGCCCACTCTCCTTTACCACAGCTATCACAGAGTAGATGGCATCGAGTTTAGCCAGCAGCCAGACTCTTGTCTCAGTATTTTCTGTTCCAAGTGCCACTTGTTGGACCCCATCAGCAATGCTGATATTACATTTTCAGATACTGACATTGTCATATTGAAATCCCCTTGGTAGAAGAAACTATACTTCTTTCAGAGGGGATTGTGAAACATCTCTTAATATGTACCTTTTAAATGAGAAAGGGTAAAGCAGTTAACAAGATTATGTTAAACTATGCTTCTAAACACACTAAAAATTCTCAAGACCAAATGTGGTAATTGTTTATTTTATATTTTAATTAAATGTGGGTGTGTGGTTTATTTTATTATTATTAAGGGACAGATGCAAGGGGAAGTTTCCAGGTGGCCCAGCTGAAGGGTGTGTCTGTCAAGAAGTTTCATAATTTAGCCCTTTGAGGAATGTGACACGTTGTTTCGTCTCTCCAGTTAGAAAAAGGAGAAGAATGTACAAAACTATAGGTCTGGAGGATAATCCAGGATTAAATCTTGAGAACAATGCAGAGGAAATGTGGAGCCATCAGAAATCATTTTGCAACTTCCTGTTCTTACAAAGAGAGAGTCCTTTTCTTAAGAAGTAGGGGAAATTATGCTGGATAATAATGGAAGCTATAAAGACTAAAACTTGTTTACATTCTGTAGGAATATTTTTTCTTATTCTTAATTAGTCCTTTACAATTAAAGAAAATGTTTCTAAACCAATAAATCATAACATCTACAAGGCTGGGGCCCGGAACCCTTTGTTTGTGAAGGATTAGATAGCAAATGTTGAAGCTCGGAGGGCCATATGGTCTCTGTGGCAACCACTCAGAGCTACCATTGTAGGGGAAAGAACTACAAGCACACGCAGATGAACATGTTTAACTCTGTCCCAATAAAACTTTATTTACAAAGCAGACAAGACACTGGATTTGATAGTTCTTGGTAAACACTAAGCTTTATGAAGAAAAGGACCTACATTCCAATGCTTAGTCCATCGCCGGCACTCGGTAACTACTGTGAATAACATCACAAGGTTGGAAGGTGCCCCTGGTGCTATCATTGTGTGACTTGTCCAGGCCACTTCATCATTTAATACCTTCATTTTTTCAAATATAAAATGGAAAAAGTAACGCACATCCTCCCTGTTTCCTGGGCTCTCAGAATGATTATGGTATTGCCAATGTTTGTGGAGTGTTTTTAGAGTATTATATAAAATGAAGTGCTTTATATGTATCTCCTCATTGAATTTTTACAGCTCTATATTATTTTCACTTTATCAGATAAAGAAACCAAGTATCTAGAGACTTTGACTAGCTTAGGTCCTATAGTAAATAACAGAAGTGAGACTCAGACTGGTGAGCCCACCCAGTTAATCATCATACACTGCTTTATGTTCCCTAAGTTTAGAAATTGAAATTAGCTATTATAAAATTGTAAATATATATATATTATATATAAATAATAAATATTTGTATGTATTTACAATATATATTATATAATATGTTATTTATATATGACATATATATTCTATATTGTTTATATATACAATATTTATATATAATATTTATATATATTTATATAATATATGCTATATATAAATATATATATATATATATAAATAAATGAGTAAATTGTGGAATAACTTGCTCTGTAGAACCAAAGATTTATCTGTACTTCATTGTCCAATCCTCTTGCCCTTATCTGATGTTTTTTCACTCACCATCATTGGGGAACAAAAAGGCATGAGTAACAAATCTCATAAGCTCCTTTTGGAGGCTAGTAAATGTGGCTAACCTATGCAAAAAAGTAGAGGTTGAGTATACTTACTGATAAAATACTCCATAGCTACTAAAACTAAGGAAGAGCTAATCAAAATCTTAAGGTGGAAGACGTCCTGTGAATCAAGACATTGATAATGAAGCAATAGCTCCAGAACACCTCCTGCCTCTATCTCAATTTATGTTTCAAATTTCCTGGAAAGAGAATCTCCTTTTTCCTAGTATATTAGGCATGTCTGCCTTTTGACTAATCAACTATGGCCAAAAAACAAAACTGATAACAATATTTCAACCACAGATGGAATAGAACCATAAAGTATCCAACCTATGGAATGTGGAAAACCATAGTCTATCATAAGCAGGATACCAAATTTCAATACCATGTTCTGACACCTGTCACCTTGTTATGATATTTAGGCTTGAAAATAAGAGCATTAAATATTTACTGTTTATTCTAATCTTCTATTACAGTCCCCCAAACACATAAAGATATTGACAAAAGTTCCAAATGTTCTAACTTCCCACGGTTAACCCTCAGTCCATTCAACCTATATTCTCAGTATACTATCTCTTGGCACATATCTTTAATCTTTTGATCACAAGACCTGTTGATGCCCATAACTGCTCTCCCCACTCCCACCTTATAACAATGAAAGAGTAGAGAGGAGAAAACACAAGGGAAAAAGGAGACAAAAATTGGGTTTGGTTTTGTTTTGAGAGAGATTTTTGCTATAGGGTGCTTGTGCTTGCCAGAGAGACAGAAAGCAAGAAATAACCCCCCCAGGGGATATGACCATGGCACAATCCCCCCTCCATTTTCCTCTCAGGATTTTGGGCATACACGCACATGTACCCAGTGTGAGTTTTAAGCTGCTGGGTCCAGGACTCAAACAGTGGTCAATTATGTGGGAGTCCAGTGACCTAATCATTACACTATCTACTGGCCCCGAAAGATTGTTATTTTTGACAGGGTCTTACCATGTAGCAATCCTCCTGTCCCAGCCTTCAAGTTTTCTAGGATTATAGGAATGCACAATCACACTATCATGTTCACATTGGTTCAGGAACTGAACCCAGGTCTTTTAACATGGCTTCCAGCTTACTATACTATGGCACTGTCTCAGCCAGCACAGCTGGGCTAATACTCATAATCCTTGACTGGTACTGCCCATCTTCTCTATTATTATACATAAACATGTTGGTAGCAAAATTATTAGGCTTGTTAAAAAGTTATTATGCTTTTTTTTTAAGTAGGCAATAACAACACAATTCATTCTCATGACCTCAGTTTTATATATATCTCTGTGTTTTACAAATTCTAGAGCTAAAAATGTAGCCTTAGTGTCATGACTGTTTTTAATATGAAATGAAATCATTATTCTTATAAACTTTTGTTTAACAATTTTTTTATAATTATTTTATTTAACTTTATCCATTTACTTATGTTTTTTATTTGACCAGAAAGGGATGGAAGGAGGGAGGGAGGGAGAAAGAGATAAAGGGAGAGGGAGAGGGAAAGGGAGAGAGAGGGGGAGAGAGAGAGAGAGAGAGAGAGCAAGCAAGCTACCAGGTCAGGGACTTGAACCACTGTTGGCCATGTGGGAGTCCAGCACCCTTAACCACCATACCACCTATTGACCCCAAAAAATATATTCTTAACTTTAGTTTCACAATAATTTTAAGACCTGAGCATTCATTTCTGGTCCACATGACAGCATGCCTGTTAAAGAGATGAATGTCTTTCTTGGGGAATGTATGATTTTTGTTTCCATCACATTGAGAGTCAAAGTCTTTTGGAAAGTATTGAGACAAATATAAACTATGGACATTCAGAAAACCTACTCACTTTTCTCTTTTCCTGAATTTATAGTTTCACTTTTTTCCCTCTGTATTTCTCCTCCTCAGCCCAGAACAGTCTGTTCCTTTCTACAATCTAACAGCTTTCACATTGAACCAGGAGTCAGGGCTGGGTATCCAGAGAGAGCATAGAACTTTCTGCTACAGAGGATCTGGAAGGAGTCTGGAGAGAGTCTGAGGACATTTCAATCCCTGGTATTTCATACAGTTCAGCTGTTGGTATTTTTCCTCCAGACCTTTAAGTTGATGTGCCAACAATAAAAATATTCCTAGCTAATAATAATCACTTAAATTTATGATGCTAAACTAATTTCCACTTTACTCAGTACTTACAAGCAATAGCTCATTTGATTCTTATGAAAAGCCTATGTCCATGTTATGGATGACGACAGCAAGGCTCACAAAGGTTAAGCAAATAGCTATACCACACGGCTGAGCACAGGGAATCATGGGGCCCAAATGCAGAGGGTCTGACCCAATGCCTGGGCTATAAATCCCTTGAGGTTTTTTTTTTTTTTTTTTTTTTTTTTTTAATTCTTGTTTGTAACTTGGTTTGACCACTGCTATTACAAAATACTGGGTTTTACTTTTTAAGACTTGTAACAGTTTGATACCTTTTTCAGCATGAGATTATTGTGATGATATTCTACAGTATCTATTCCAGCCAAAAATTATGTCTCTAAGTGCTTCACATAAATAAGTAAAATGCATTCTTTCCTTCAAGTTATATGTGTTGCTTTCTTATTATGTATCAGGCCCTCTCTTGAGCTCTATGACAAAGATGAATGCATGGTCCTTTCCTTCATGAAATCTAGAAAGAAAAGAAAGATGGGAAGATCAAAAAAAAAAAAAGAAAAGGAAAGAAAAATAGATAGGAAAGAAGGAAGAAAGAAAAGAAAATGGGCAAGAAAAAGAATTGGAAAAGAAAATTTACTTTGTAGATAATTTTTCAAGACTGATCCAAGTCTATAAATTTCAACCTGTGAATATGGAAATACCTCACATTCCTAAAATGTAGATCTTTTGAAGTCACTGAAGTCCACAGAGAAAAATGTAGGTTTCTTTTCCATTCCACATCACAGCACATACCCTGTAACTCATTCATTACTAACCAGTTGAAAGCTACCTCATTGTTGCAAATTTTTAAAAATCATGTGGGCAAAGTAATGAAATTGATATATAAACAAGTATACAGATCATGAAGTATTAATAAAATAAATTTAATCTCCAAGTTTGGGCTCCTATGTGGGCAATCACAGTAGTATTAATCTAAGAAATATCATCTTCTTATCCTCAGAAATATAGATTTAGTTTAATAGTATCAGAGTCAAATTTCTTTACAGCCAACATCATGGTTCATTTTTCAGTAAGATAACAAGGTTTTGAAAGTTTTTCTTTCTTCACCAGTAATGATGCAATGACATTCTGTTAACAGAATCCAAAAGTAAGCCCTCTTTATGTTAATTAACCTATGTAACCAAAGAACACAGTGCATAAGAGAACAAGAAAATCCTACTTTCCCCTTAGATTTATGATTGACCAAGATAATGATACAAAATGGCCAAGACTAAGTCAACATGAATTTTTACACTCGCTCCCTGAGTCGATTTTTGTTAAAATGATTTCTGAAGTTCTGGATGGGTTTATTTCTGCCCCCACCCCCTGTTTGCTTGATTTTTGTTTTGCTGTCTTTAAATTTATGTTCCCTTTGCACCTTCTATTTATGCCAGGTTTGGGAGGGGAAGCTCTGATGATTCTGCAAGAGGGTTGACTGCTGTGTTTGGGTTGATGAGGATGTGGTTCCAAGAAAGCATGTTGGTTGCCTCTCAGTTAAACCTTCAAATCCTCAGAGGTGTTTCTCATCACTAAAACAACAGACCATAAAGTTTGCTTTATGCAAGTCGATTTATTTCTTTATTTGTACTCACACACAACCATAAAGGTTTATCTTCTGATCAGAGAAAGAAAATAAACAGAGCAACACAGGTCTTCACAGAAGAGAGTATATGAACCAGATTAACAAGGTCTTTGTTCTTTCCAGGATAACAAGACGTAGGAAGAAAGAGAAAAAGTAGGACCAGGACAGAATGCAGGCTCCATGCTTTTTTTTATGTTACTTTGATTCAAGATCAGCAAACTTCAATGTGTGTTTAAAATCTTGAGGATTTATATTATTAACTAAACAAGAATTTTTACAATCAGGGAACATTTGTCTGGCTTCCCCCTCGCCTCCTCCCTCCCCACCCATCCCCCCAACCAGCACACACAATTTTTGTAGAATATTTTGTTGGCTATAATTAAACTATGTGTGTTAATTAGGATTAGATTTTAAATGCACTGCTTGGGAAGTTGAAAAATACAGGATCTGAATGAGCCCAAATTGAGATGACACTTGAATTTTCGCAGATGTTTCCATAATCCTAATTTCAAATTGATTGTACTTCCTGAACAGTGAGAAGCCATTTTCAGTTATTTATTCAGACGTGTGCACTACTTTTCCCTCTGCCAGTGGGTAGAAAATATCTAGCACTTTCGTTAACTCCTTCAAATAAGCTGATTTTTTGAGGCAGGTTTTAATGGGATGGGCGCCACACAAGTCCCACCTGCTCCCAGGGTGACCCCAGAGCCACTGGATGGGCCCAAGCCAAAATCTGGACTCCAGCAATTTTGCTCTTGCCTACCCATCATGACGGGTTCAGCTGGCTTTTGACTATCATTGTTCAACAGGCCAGCGAAAAAGCAAAGAGAAGGGAAAGGAACTTACCAAATTATTGACTGGCCGTGGCCCATAACATGTGACACTTGATTCAGCTACAGAGATGTGCAGTGTTCTACGCAGCATACACCCAGGGTTTGGACCCAACCGCAGGGCCACCTGTAAAACACATTCCCGAATAAATGGCCTGTAAAAAAGATAAGGCTTCGCCAAATGTAAGTGTGTCAGTACCCAGCAGTATTTCAGCTGAAGCTGAAAGCTCAACCCCAGACTTTGAACATACCCGAAAGAAACGGTGGTCTTCTCCGGTGTCTGTGTGAGTTTCCTAGAGTTTTTCTCTTTTCATTTTATTTTCTGCATACCCGAGAATCCAGAGAGTCTTCAGCAATCCTGTCTTGGAAGCAACCCTAGTCCCCTGACAAGTCTCCTATTTGATTGTAATTCCTTGCAGCTTTCCTGTGAGGGGGGCCTCTGCTGAATTAGAGGCATCGTGCCTTCTTCCACCTGTAACGATTTCCCACTCAACTGTAAGACAATGGCCATGATTGATCTAATGAGGGACTGGAAAAGCCAGCTGATTGCTATAAATAGTTGAAAGCAAAAACTTGTGCTTGGCTTCCCAAAGAATTTCTCATCAACTCTGGTACCCTGACCTAAATAGGTAAGCAGTCGCATGGCAAATTAGGTGAGACATTGAAGCCGTTCCTAGGTGGGGGTTCGTAGAGAAGGCAAGGCAGAATTTAAGCAGAGAAGGTGATTGATGGAATATTCACTCTTTAAAGTAATATTTCATATGTCATTCCACACATCCCATGAAGCCAGAATTCTCTCTCTTTTTTTTTTAACAAAAAGAAGTTTGAATAAAATGCAGGTGTATGTAAGACTAGAGAGTCGGATATTTTATAGCTTTTAAAAAGTATTTAAAGCTCACAGAAATAGATTTTGTACATTCATTACTTCAGGAAAACAGCAAGCTGCAGAAATGCATAAAGGCAATTCACGTTGTCCCTGAAAATCATGCAATTTTTGTCTTCCTTTTTGTATCTTTTAGCGCAGGGCTTCCTAACCCTGGGTACACATTAGAGTCACTTGGTGAACAAACATACCCTTCCTGACCAATTACATAAAGGTATCTGGCGTAGAAATCCAAGAATCGCTGTTTTTAAGCTCTTGCAATGATTTCAAAGGACAGTCAAGTTTGAGGACCACTTACTGTACTTGGGGGTTTCCAATAATAGCATAGAGAAAAAAAATTTTTTTCCTGTCCTATATGCAGAAGCAAACAAGAGACAAAATGGACTTTGACTCCCAGATCTCTTGCTCTGGGAGTTATCTAAGGATTAACATTTCATCCTATGCATGCCTGGACTTGCTTCTGATCACAGCCAGAGCCCCTGCCTCTGGGGATCACAGCAACCCTTTGGCTACTGCACACAGAGTGTTTAAATAACTTGCCTAAGGCTATCAGCTGGTAAGTGGCAGAACCAGATTTCAGATCATACCCCTGTTGGCCTCAGAGTCCATACTTTGGGCCATTATGAAGGCAAAGTTTCAAGAGTATGAGCCCGTGAGGCAATGCAGTCCAAGACTTCTTTGTTGGTTCACACAGAGGTATAAACACGTTTCCATTTGTGCGAGCACGTTTTAGGTGTGAGATCTGCAGTTCGCCTGAATCCCAAACACCCCCGATTGTCTTCCAGTGAGCACATTTCAATCATTCTAGAGAAAGCATGCTTCTGCAGGCATTTGCATGCACATCCTTCTAGTAAAGGGAGCACCTTCGAGTTATGATAACGTCACAGAAAAGTAATTGTCGGGATGGATTTCCATCCATTGCACAGTGATAAAGACTAAAACTGGCCCTGTGTACTCATCTGATGGGAAGAACTCTCATATGAAGGGAATGAAGAAGGGGAGAGTGTTTCCAAGGACAGGAGAGACATGCAGACACTGACAAGATTGAAGTCCTTGAACACAGTTGATTCGAAACTGATGCTCCTTACTAAATGTATGCTATCACTTGTTCATGAGTGATGCATTTCATGCATACCTGCTAGATAGAAGATACTTTGTAAATAGACTCCTAAGGGACAAGAATTAACCTGAATGCTCCATTAAGTGTCAGGCCTTCTGCTGGGCATTTTGAAGATTTTTTTTCAGCCAATATTTAATCCATTTAGCCACCTTCCTGATAATATAAATATTGACTAATACAGAGAACTGAGAACATAAGAATTTGGGATATTCTCAAGTATTTGTTTAATCAATGGGAATGAGCAATCACCCCATGCAAAATACTTTTAGGTATCGCTGATCCAGGAGTCTACACAAGACTGAGACATCGTCCACACTCCAGCCCTTGCATACCAGTCTGTAAGAGCTGGTCATTACAATTTCAGGACTTTAGCAAGCTGGATGTTAAACCACTAGCAACTTGAAATTAGTCACTTCAAGAGTATTTATTTACAACGTATAAATCGGCAGGAAATACGAATTATGCCTCCCCTTTTTTAGAGAACCAAAGGACAGCACACCGCTATTTCTATGTGGTGCTAACTTGTCCTCCGAACTTAAGAAGTTTCGGAATTCTTACCCATGCCTATCTGCCTCTGAAACCAGGGTCATGTCTGCCCTGTAACTGAATCAAAAAGTCTAAGCTTGTCACACGGGAAGAGAATTGTGCGCCCACACTGAAAGCCTGCTGCTGGAATAAATGCCTGGACTGAATTTCACTTACTCACCATCTACATGACCTGAACGATGTAACTAGCATCTCTTTGCCTCAGTTTCCTCCTCGTGAAGTAGAAGGAGACCACTTTGTTGTGTTGTCGTGAGATTCAATAAATCATTACAGAGGGAATAAAATAGTGGCCGGCACTTGGTAAGAACTATGTAAATGTTAGTTTTCATTACTAGAAAGAATAAACAAAGTAAGCGAACATTTAGGTGTGTACTAGAGAAGGGAAAAGAGAAGGTGTTGAGTATATCCATGAGAGAATTCTTTCTTTAATTCCCCTTCATTTTGCTGAACTGTATAAAGGCTCTTGCAATTCTGCAAAGGTTGTAGCAAGCTACTGATTAGACTGTGACTATTTTGATCATAGTGGAAGGAGGAAAACTGCTTTGTTAGGCGGGAAATGCATTTGAATTTCCAAAGAAGACTAGTCAGTGTATACCATTAAAGCCAGTCCTGAGCTCACCAAAATTCCAGGGAGGGACCCGTGGATGTCACAGTGTTCTGCGATGCTGGACTCACCTGGAAAGGTGCCAGGCTTGCATCTCAGGACCTCCCTGTGCATGCAAGATGTGTGAGCATGTTCCAGGGATCAAGGTTGGCTAAGGCTAGAAGTAGACCACGGCACAAAGACCTTATTGGGGCAGTCTCCCTCTCCCCCCTCCCTTTCTCTCTCTCTCTCTCTCTCTCTCTCTTTCTCTATGGAAGAAATGAACTAATTTTTCAAAAAATCCCAAGAGAGGGCTGGCAGGTGATGTGTTGGTTAAGATGCTGGACTTGCACATGGCTTGACCACAGTTCAAGTCCTGGACCTGGCAGTTTGCTTTCTCACTTTCATTTTTTCTGTTTCTCTCTGATCAAATTAAAAATAATGATAATTATAAATAAAACTAAACAAATAAATCTTCAGGAAAAAGTTCCAAGAGATTTAGAATAACACAGAAGCTTGTACCTCCCTGAATCTATTGTTCTGCCTATACAAATTTGTCCACAGTGATGTCATATTCTGTTTTTCTGTGACTTGTTGACAGCAAGTAGTTCAAGTGATTAAAAAAATCTTAAATATGAGGACCAACAGGTGGCATAATGGTTAATCGCTGGACTCCCACATAGGCAACCACAGTTCAAGTCCCAAACCCAGCAGCTAAAAACTCACACCAGGCACATGTGTGTGCGTACCCAAGATACCGAGAGGAGAATGGAGAAGAGATTGCGGTGTGGCCAAACCCCATGCAGGGCGACTTCTCACTTTCTATCTCTTTCTCTCTGGCGAGCACATACACCCTATAGCAAAAATCTCTCTGAAAAAAAAATGTCAAGTATGTATAATCAACATTCTCATGATATTGTCTTTCCTATCACTCTTCTTTTATCCTGGTGATTTGTGTTGATTGATCACACTAGCACCCTTTTTAAAAGAGCCCTCTTGTTACATGCCCACTGAAATATATGAGCATCATTATTCAAAGCTACTCATCCGATGGGAACAATTCCCATATAAAGGAGAGTGAAGAGAGGAAGAGAGGATTCGAAGATGGGGGAGACATTTCATCATTCACCAAGATGTGACTCCCGGAACGTGGTTTACAAGCATGTGTTTGTCTCAGTGAAATGTATGAAGAAAGTTATGGAAGGTTAATAAGGAAGACTGAGCAGTCCATCTAGAAATGGCCAAGCAATTTGTAAACAGCATATGGAAAGTCTTGCAGTTGCTACTAGAGCGACTCAAAGATCAGCAAAAATGGCAATTCGGACCATCTCAGGGTGATTGTATCATATTTAGTGTTGCCTATTTCATTGGATGTCAAATTAAGCAGTCATTAGTTCAATCAAATTACTTAATATTATGACTTTATATAAAATGCTCCATAACTCCTATACATATCAAATTGCAAAATTTATACCAAAATCATTACTTGCCAATATTTGGGGCCTTAGTAGGAAATCAAAATACCATCTAGTGTAGACAACTGTTATTAGAATAAGATTTCTTTTCTTTCTTTCCTGGGAACAGCTTTCCCTCAGCCCTTGTCATAGATGTTGACAAAATTTTAGGCTAAGTAAATGTGTAGTGTACAGTAATAGCCTATTTCTCACCAGAGGGTGTCTGCACTTCCCAGAGAGAGAAAGAAAGATAAAGCTCCCCTTGATGGTGTGGTCAAGCCACAATCCTTGATCATCTGCTTGTCTTTCTCGTTAGAATTTTGGGCATGCACAAACATGCTCTTGGCATATTTTTTAAGCCACCAGGTTTCAACCATGGTCAGCCATGTGGGATTCAACTTCCTATGCATAGTGTTTAACAATTGTACTACATACAGGTCCACTAATGGTCTGGAATAAACAGCTCTGAATGCTATAAGACCTCAATGTCCAACCACTCTGAAACTTCCTTCACAGATTCTTTTTTAATTTAATTAATTAATCAATTAATTAATTAATTTAATTTTTTCAAGAGGGAGAGGAGGAGGAGAGAGAAACAGTTATTTTTGACAGACTCTTGCCACTTCAAAATCGCCCTGCCCCAGCCTCCCAACTAGCTGCAACCACAGGTGTTCCTGTGCCTGCCCTATTCAGGCTGGGCTGGAAACCAAATGTGGACCTTCCATGTGGCCTCAGCCACCACAGTGGCCCTTTCCCAATTGCATCACTCCATCTCATTAAGACTCTTAATGATATGATTTAACCTAACATCCAAAAGAAAGAAAAAAAGGTAGAAAATTAATGTACAGAAAAAGATTTAAACTAAAAGAAAGTTAAAGGGAATGAACTAAATTTGAAATGACAACAGACTTAATGGTAATTTCCAAAGGAAGCTCAGAGTTAGAGAGGACCATCTCTCTCTCTCTTTCTCTCTCCCACCCCCACCCTTCTTCATCCTCTCTTATTCTCTGTCATTTGAAATGGTGAGGGTTTTGAGGACTTATTTTACTTATTTTTGTTTTTAACCATAGGGATGGGCTCATGAAAAACAAAATTGTATATGATTCCTACCTCCTCTAGAAACATCAACTAAATGTAAATCAATGAACATTTATGGAATGCCTAATGCTATAAAATGTTCTAAAGCCCTGAGTTATGGCCTCCAGAAAATTATATTCTGACAGAGAAATATGTATGTTTTATAAATTGAGAAATAGTTCACATGTATGGGTTAGATAGATAAAGGGCATTGAGAATAATCAAATTAACAACTCCAAAGAACAGCTTTTGCTGTATTTTTGTATTCAAATTCATTTTCTATGATTATTGATTGTAAACACCTGAAAATTTCAGAAAAACTCTCCAAAGAAAATCCCTCAGAGATAGTCACTATTATCAATATTTTGATTTGGTTTTTTTTTGCTTTTTTTTTTTTTTGAGCAGTTTTTGCTATAGGGCGCGTGCACTTGCCAGACAGAGAGAGACATAGAGACAGAAAGCGAGAAACCACCCCCCAGG
>NW_006208670.1:2658385-2661952 GCF_000334495.1 Tupaia belangeri chinensis | reverse complement strand
CACACATGCCCAGCCTGAGTTTTAAGCCACTGGGTCCGGGATGCGAACTGCAGTTGACTACGTGGGAATCCAGCGACATAGCCATTACGCTAACTGCTGGTTCCCATGTTTTGCTTTCCTGAAAGGCAAATGAAAAGACATAAGCATGAGAATTATGTTAACTACAATAACTGGTAAGTTTTGTCTGTTTTCTGTTTTGTTTTGTGTTTTTTAGTTTTGCTATAGGGTACATGCACTCACCAGAGAGAGACAGAGAGAGCGGGAAAGTGAGAAATCACCTCCCTCCATTCCAGAGGGAATGGCCATGCCACAATCCCTTCTCCTTCAATCTCTTCTGGACTTTGGGCACACACACACACACACACACACACACACACACACGAGCATTCCCAGAATGATTTTTACACTTCCAGGTCCAGGACTTGAACCATGTAGTTAGTCATGTGGGATCCAGTTTCTTAATCTCCACACCACCTGTTGGTCCTGATAACTGATAAGTTTTAACACCTGGTTGAATGTGGTGACAGGGAAGTCCAAAAAAAAAAAAAAAAACATAATTTTCAAATTAAAGCACCTTAATGTACCATGTTACATTAAACTAGGAAGTCCACATGAGAGAACCAGCAGTTAGCGTAATGGCTATGTCGCTGGACTCCCACGTAGTCGACCGCGGTTCGTGTCCCGGACCCGGTAGCTTAAAACTCACGCCGGGTGCGTGTGCATGCGTGCCCAAGATCCCGAGAGGAGAATGGAGGAGAAGGGATTGCGGCATGACCATCCCCCCTGGGGGGTGATTTCTCGCTTTCTGTCTCTATGTCTCTCTCTCTCTGTCTGTCTGGCGAGCGCACGTGCTCTACAGTGAAAATCTCTCCAAAAAAAACAAAAAAAAAAAAGAACATGAGAAGAGCAGCTGACTTGGAGGGAAAATATCAATTTATATATTTGAGCTGGACAGTAGCAATGCCTCAGAAAATTCTATAGGGAAAGCCACATAGATGTTAGACTGAGTGGATACGCCATGCTCAGTATCAATGGAGTATGAGAAGCTCAGTGGCAATGTTAAGGTTTCCATGCTTAAGGCAGTCATTTAAATTTATTTCCCCCTGTTTTTATTGTTAAAATACACATAAAATTAAATTTGTCATTTTAGCCATTTTTTATTGACACATAATAATAGTACATATTTATGGGGTATAGCATGATTTTTTTGGCATATGAATACAACAGGGTAATTAGTGTATCTATCATCTCGTGAAAATCTCTCCAAAAAAAACAAAAAAAAAAAAGAACATGAGAAGAGCAGCTGACTTGGAGGGAAAATATCAATTTATATATTTGAGCTGGACAGTAGCAATGCCTCAGAAAATTCTATAGGGAAAGCCACATAGATGTTAGACTGAGTGGATACGCCATGCTCAGTATCAATGGAGTATGAGAAGCTCAGTGGCAATGTTAAGGTTTCCATGCTTAAGGCAGTCATTTAAATTTATTTCCCCCTGTTTTTATTGTTAAAATACACATAAAATTAAATTTGTCATTTTAGCCATTTTTTATTGACACATAATAATAGTACATATTTATGGGGTATAGCATGATTTTTTTGGCATATGAATACAACAGGGTAATTAGTGTATCTATCATCTCAAACACTTGTCATTACTTTGTATTATGAACAATTCTTTCTTTTTAGCTATTCTGAAAAGTACAAAAAATTACCTATAGTTACCCTACTTTGCTATGGAATACTAGACTTTATTCCTCTTCTCTAACTGTAACTTTATAACCAATATCTATCTCCCCTCATCCTATTCTTCCCAGCCTTTACTAATCACTATCCCTACTAACTGCTTCTATGAGGTCATGTTAGCCAGTTTAAATATACGGTTCAATGATATTAAATTTATTCATAATGTTGTGCAACCACTATCACCATTTATCTTCATAATTCTTTTTATCCTGCAAAACTGAAACACTATACCCATTACACAATAACTCCCTCTGTCCTTCCTCCCCTCCTCAGATAACTACCATCCTACTATGTTTCTGTGATTTCAACTGCTCCAAGTACATCATGTAAGTGAAATTACACACTTCTGGTCTTTTTATGATTGGCTTACTTCATCTAACATAACGTCCTCGAGTTTCATTTATATTGTAATATGTCAGAATTTCCTTTTAAAGGCCAGACAACGTTCTACTGTATGTATATACCACATTTTGCTTATGCACTCATTCATCAATGAATTATTAGTTGCTTCGGCATTGTAGCTATTTGAATAATGCCACTATAAACCTGAGGATACACATATCTCTTTGAGACTCTATTCTCATTCCTTTGTGGTATATACCAAGAAGGTGAATTATTGGATCATATGATAATTAATGATTTTATTTTTTGAGAAAACAGTATACTGTTTTCCACATAGATTTTACCACTTAACGTTCTCACCAAGCACAAGAGTCGAATTCTCTACATTGCCAACAGTTATTTTCTGTTTTTTAATAGTAGGCTTCCTAAAGGATGTAAAGTGGTGCCTTGCTTGACATTCCCCTAATGATTAGTGACGTTGAGCATCTTTTCTAGTGCTTGGTGGCTCTTTGTATATTTTCTTTGGAGAAATGTCTATTCAAGTATTTGCACATTTTTAATCAGGCTGTTTGGGGCTTTTTGAGATTCAGGAGCTCTTTAAATATTCTGAAAACCAATCTTTTATCAAATCTATGATTTGAAAATATTGTCTCCCATTCTATAGGTTGAACTTTTTACTATATTGGTATTGTCTTGTGCACAAATTTTTTGAAAACTTATTTGTAAAAGATCATTTTAAAACATTCATCACAACTCTGAATTTTGGTGAGAATTAATGAAAAGAGAGCCTATACTTTGATTCTGATCATCAGCTCAGACAAGGTCAAAAGGATATGCAATTAAAGTAAAAAAAATGATTTCCCATTTATAAAATATATCTCAGCCATGGTCACCCATAATTTCCAATCTCAGTAAATATAGGGCTGTAGAAAATATAAGGTTGGACAATGGTACAGCATAAAATGCAACACTGTAAGGCAATTCCACATGAGAAGTTATCAAGTTCTCTTCTGAGGCCGCCTTCTTCTTCTTCTTCTTCTTCTTCTTTTGAAACTCACACCAGGGGTATGCCCACCTCCCATTCTGACATAAAGGAGGAAGATAAATGCCGCACGGTGACCACCCGCATCAGGGGGCATGCGCTCTCTCTCTCTCTGACAAGTGCATGTACCCTGAAGCAAATTAAAAGCAAAAGAAAACAAAAGAAGGGTGTGCCTGGGATGGGTACCCAAAATTCTGCATTCTTCACTTAACACTGTTTTTTTATTTGGTCTTTAAAATGGTTGGATTCATACCTTGAACCAATCCAGGCTAAGTTCCTACAAAGTTCTTATAGGGCTGGACACTCCATCAAACCAATTTTCACTCCTCTGGTAATTGTTGTGAACAACCCGTTACCGTATCTTCTTTTCCTGCTTCTTTCTACACTCTTGAGAATAACTACGTTGGAATGGAATGAACAGGGGCCTGGCAGGGAG
>NW_006208670.1:2643069-2658372 GCF_000334495.1 Tupaia belangeri chinensis | reverse complement strand
GAACAGAGGCCTGAATAATCCATCAGCAGTCTAATCCATCTCTGAATAATTCATAAACTGACTAATCTGACCCTATCATCCTGCCTATACATCTAGTGAGACAAAAAGGAACCTCCAGGCAGCCTTGTAGTTCCTTCCAACGAGCTCCAATATCTCAGAGCAAAGCCAAGAATCATTCCTGCCACCACCACATCCCAGGAGTTTGCAAAGGACAGCCATTCAGTTACATGTTCTCTGCCATATCACTAGCACCACAGTCGAATACTTCAGGCAGAGAAAACAAAACATCAAAGAATTCAAAGGAAATGAGGTCATCAGAATCAAGTCTCCAGTTTTCCGAGGAAGAGAACTGAATGGTTAAAGAAAGAAAAAAAAGAGGCACATTTAAAAATCTGAATCTAGATCTCCCTTCCTTCTCAAGAATAAAAGCACACATTTTCAGTCCCATCCTTGGCCACACGTAGTAGAGATCCCCAAGGTCACTCAAAAGGGAATTAGGGCTGTACCCGTGTATTAACCTGGCATGGAGGAACAGTGAATACTAGTGTTAACAAGTTTTGATGTGTTGTCTTCGATACAGGAAGTCTATATTTTACAGAGAGAGGGATGGTTTAATCCACAGAGTGTCTCTTGGCAGTTGATAATGGGACAGCTCTATAAAAGGGAGAGTTGTAGGAGCTGATGAAATTGGGAATCAGGTAGCCAGTATTCATATCTGAACTTCCACGGGGAGAATCATTGTCATCACATGTCATTATTTGTTAAGTGACAATACCCAGAAATGCTTTCTCCTCCTCGAGTGTAAAAGAAAACTACACTGGAAAGAAAGTAAATAAATGCTTTAGCTGGCTTTGATAATGATAGACTCATCCTTCACAACTTCCATCTTTGGCTGAATGTCATCTCTAAAGCCAGGCCTTTTACTAGGCTCTGGGCATCACAGAATCATCAGGCAAAGCCCCTACCCAAGGGAGTTTCCAGATTTGGCTATAAAATTATTCATCTAGAAGCTTTGAATTAATCATAGTGTACACTAACACTTGCCTTCATATAAACCACATAGAATTCTATAGAACGCTATCGTGAGAAGAAACCTTAAAGGAGAAGGAGAGAAGGGAAACAATGAAGAGTTCTAAGTGGCTTCTCCACTGCTTAATTTATCTTTAAATAATTAAGAAACTGGCTACTCCAAATTGGCAACTCCAACCTGCAATCTGGCATACAGTGGAGATGTTCAATAACATTAGCTAAGTGGGTAAATCAAGTCTTCTATACATACAAATATGAAAAGGCAAACCCATTACTGAGAGATGAAAGATCAGGGTCAGGTAAGAAAGTATCCGTCTCTCCAGCTCATTGGTTTGCCATGTACCATAGCATACAAATAAAAATAAAACCTTTTATTACTGGTTTAGACCTTCTTTGTCATTCACACTTTGAGGCTCTTGTCATCATGCTTTGACCTGCTTCATAAATTTTCATAGAGTTTTTTTAAGTAAATATTTTATTGACATAGAACATGCAGACAGCAAAGTGCACAAACCATAAATGTCCTGTTCGATGTATTTTTATCATATAATCGTATCTGGTCAACCACCATCTGCAGTAAGAGAGATTAGAAGCACCCAGATGCCTCCTGTGCTCCCTGTTCTTACCTGTCCACACCCAAGACACCTGCTACTCTGACTTTATTTTTTAAGAGATATTTTTTGCTATAGGATACATGCACTCACCAGAGAGACAGAGAGACAGAAAACGATAAATCATCCCCACCCCCAAGGAGGATGGCCACACCACAATCATTTCTCCTCCATTCTCCTCTCAGGATTTTGGGCACGCACATGTGCCCAGCAGGAGTTTTAAGCTGCCAGGTCCAGGATTAGAACCACAGTTGACCACTTGGGAGTCCAGCGACATAACTGTTATGCCATCTGCTGGTCTCTTATCCTGACTTTTATCTCTACAGATCATTCTGGCCTGCTTTTATATTTATTTAAAGAAATTAACTGAAATGTTTTGCATCTGGTTTCTTACACTAATTTGTTTTTTATTAGTGAGATTCACTCTTGTGGTTGTAGGTATTAATTACTGTATAGTAACCCACCATGTGAATACACAAACTTCCACATGTACACACACATCATCACATTTTATCCATCAATTCTACTACTGAGGGGCATTTAAGGCAGTCCCAGTTTGGGACTATTATGACTATAACTGCTATAAACATTCTGGTTCAATTTTTTGGTGCAGCTATGTAACCATTTCCTCTCTCTCTCTCTCTCTCTCTCTCTCTCTCTCTCTCCTGTACTCCCTGCTTTTACCCCTCCACACACAAGATACCTGCTACTCTGACTTTTTTTTAAGAGAGATTTTTTTGCTTTGGATATGTGCACTCACCAGAGAGACAGAGAGACAGAAAGCGAGAAGTCACCCCCAACCCCACCCTCAGGAGGATGGCCACATCACAATCCCTTCTCCTCCATTCTCCTCTCAGGATTTTGGGCACTCACATACACATACATACATATACATATATGTCAAAAATTGAGACTGTGGACCATAGATGTATGTAAAACTTTATTTAAAGTCAGGGAAAAGTTGAGTTGTGGTCCTGTCATGATTCTTTATCCTCCATCTCTCCATCCTGTCAAGATCCACTCATGTACATGTACCTGTTGTGTTTTTCAAAGTATTAGGACCAGGATTTGAACCTTGTGGTCGGCCATGTGGGATCCAGCTCCATTAGCCACAAGGTTGGCCCATCCTTCTGACTTTGTTAATGGTGTCTTCTAATGAGCAGAAATTCTTTATTTTAATAAAATTCAATGTATCAGTCTTTTTCTTTATTTTATTTTATCTATTTAGTTATTTTATGAGTCCTCTGAATCATGTTGGAAAAATCTTCTATCCCAAGTTGGTGAAGATCACTGTCCTACTTTATCTTCTAGACCTGTGTCACCACAAAGGGTTGTCACCACTACGTGTAATTATTTAAATTGAGGCTAGTAAAAATTAAATAAAATGTATGACTAATTTCTTCAGCTGCCCAAACCATATTTCAAGTCATCAATAGCTCTGCATGGCTAGTGCACAGTGAAATTTCTATCATTATCAAAATGCTAGTGCATGACAATGATTCTGGAAGCCTTGTGGTTTCAACTTCCATGTTGAGATCCATAATCTACCTAGAACACATTTGTGTGTGTGTGTGTTAGTATTAGACTCGAGGATGGGATATTTAATAATCAAGAACACTTCCATGAAGTTTTACGTGAGCAAATAATAAATTTTTATTGTTTATTATCATACCACTGAGATCTTAGTGTCTGTTCATTTTCGCAGCTAATGTTCCTTACCTTAATGAATAGTTGACAATGTTACTTCAATATTTTAGCTGGTTTTTTTCCTTTCTTAACCTTCAATTTTAACATATGCTTTCTTCGATTGTCTTTTATCTTTATTTTCATTTTCTTTCTTTCTATCCTACTTTTCAACAGCAATGTAGAGTGCCTTGGGAACCCCCATTGTAGGCTCCCCACTTTGTCTGAAATGTTGAAGTGTGGAGTGCACATGTTAACACACACAGGACAAGATACACTTTCTGGAGCATCTGCTGTTTGCAAACTGCTGTCTGCCCGAGTCTAACTCTTTGTCACCCTATTTTACAAGAACCCTATTATACCCTTCCCTAATCTTTTTGGTTCTCCCAAAAATATTAGGATGGTACAAAAGTAATTGCACTTTTTCATTGTTGAAATTTGTTATTTGATATTGGATACATCTTAAACATATGTGGGTATATTACACATCACTTTAATGTGCATCTCTTGCTTTATGTTTTTGGCTAATTACTTATTACTTTCTGTTTATTTTTTATGTAGTTTAGACTATGGAAACAATGTTAGACAAAAAGCAAATTCAAATGATTTTCTTATTTGAGTTGAAAATGGATTATAAAGCAGTGGAGACAATTCACAACATCAGCAATGCATTGGCCCAGAAACTGCTAATGAATGTGCAGTACAGTGGTGGTTCAAGAAATGTCATTGATTAAATAGGAAAACCCAAATCTGTCTCCATGTGTCTCACATCAAATTCCCGGCAGCAGACCTGGAGATCAGGAGCAATGTATGAGGGACGTATTAAGGAAATGCTCCCAGGAAATGGAAGAAGTCTCAGAAAGAAGGCAAAGAAGCCAGTCAAAGATACAATTTTAAGAAAAGTCCCAGCCTTAATCTGCTCTCACAGGGCATTTTGGACTGGACTGCCATTTACCCAATCCATGGCAAGTGAGCTGAGCTTTTATGTTCCTGTCCTAGGGAGTCAGTCACCTGCTAACAGCTACTAGGTGGCAGAGAGGGGAAGTGGGAGACAAGTACAGGACAAATTCCTTGCACAGCAAGCCATCTGTTCCAGTGGGCCAAGTGGTTTCTGTAGCCTGCCAGCAGGGCTCCATAGGAAGTCACTCATGAATATAGGTCATTAGAGGTGAAATCTATACAGATGCTGAGAGTGGGATGCCCAGAAACCAGAAAAACATCAATGGGGTCCAAGATGGGAAGATTAACTCAAGTGTCCATATGTCAGCTTTAAGAGGAAAGGAGAAGCTGAATGGTCAAGCACAGAGCCAGAGGTCAGGATCCGGTGAATTCAGAAACAGCCCATGATGGGACCCAGTGGTTCAGCCTTCCTTTTTACTAGTTGATCACGTTGAGCACTGTTGAATTTGTCTGGCCTACATGTACACCATCAGAGTAGACCACTTAGATGGTTTGATCTGATCAACTTTACTACAAAAGTTCCCAAATAATTCTCCTGCAGTAGGGTTCTACAGTTTGGTCACATCACCGTTCTTTCTTTCATTCCTTCTCAAATACTGTTGACTATCACTGTGAATCAGACACTACGTGAGGAACAATATGAACCCAAGCAACATGGCCCCTGCCTTCATGGAGCTCATAGTAGGAAGAAGCTAATGTGTGGCGACATGAAGGAAGTTGTACGGAGTAACAAAGCTAGAAAGTGGCAGAGTCCACATCTTAACCCAGATCCCCAGATCCCACACCTGGTACTCTGATCCCACTGCCTCCCTGAGAGAGGGAAACAATCAAGTCACCCACAGCAATTTGGAAGCACTGGCCACAATTTTCTTCCCCCCTAAAAAGGGTCCTGGGATGGTGGAGGAAGAAGATCAAGTTAATTGTATTATCCCATCAGCAATTCTGAAAAGATGTTGCTCTTTCATTAAAACACAATGATAGAGACTGAAAAAAAAATTAAAATTCCATTTTTCTGTACAGAGCACATGGCTGAAAGACCATCCTTTCCCTTCTATAAACACCTTTCCCAAGGTGTGGGAAGACTTGGTGATAGGTGCATAATTTTACTGATCCTCTAGAAGCTGCTGAAATGTGGAAAAACCAGAGAGCTGGCTTAGACTAGATCCCCTGCCTTAGCTTCAGCCGCCTAAATGTGGTCATTTTAAGACAGATTCCCAAAGTTAATTATGTTTTCCTGTAAAATGTAGCATTAATTGTAAGTGTAGAGTATTAAAATGGAATGTGTAATACACTCCTCAGATGGTTGTTTTTTTCCCCCCAAATAAGTGTACCTCACATGATATGCCTGTAATGGTATTAATTATTTATCACTCTACGTAGAGAAAATATCAATTATAATACAGTGTAAAAGGGTTATTAGCTTTTCTGAACAATAAATAAAGTGGAAGTTCTGAGATCAATATGATGAATATATTAAGTTAAAATTCTCTTTTGCCATAACAGTTGATAGGATTTTATGTACCAATCTCATGAAAGTGTTATAGACATTTTAAAAAGAGATATATTAAATAAAATAAAATCTATTAAAGAAGGTAATTTTAAATATTTAATGATATAATTAAGTCTTATTAATGTAACATTCTTTATTTTTCAGATTAAAAATTCACAGGACTGTCATCCCTTTCATCTTAATCAGACATCGTGTTTGTTATAATTATTTGTTATGTATTTTCATTTACATTTGATGAATATTAACTGTTTGAAATAAAACAGTATTTTTTTTTTCCTAGCTATGATGGCTAACCTGGATTGCTTCATAGTTAGCAGATAGAGAAAAGAGAAAGAGAGAGAGAGAAAGAGGTGTTCCCCCAACTTAGCAATGGGCAGAGGGAAGCCCAGGTCCACAAAGTTTAACCACCTGCTTTCCACAGCAGAGAACCCATAGCTTCCCATGAATGAGAAAAACCCATCATAGCATCATCTAGAACACACAGGGTTTAAAATGACAGAATTGAATTAAAATCCAGCTCCTGGGACTTCGCCTTTTAGTTGTGGACAACTTGCTAAGCCTCCTGAACTTCAGTTTCTCTATCTATAAAGTGGAAATTATAACACTTGCCTTGAAAGTTGTCTGTGTGAGCTCAAAAGGGGACACATCCAAGGCCTGCTTCATAGCAGTTGCGCAATAAGGAAAGACATAACTTGCTGTACCCCGTTAGTATTAGAAATGGTGAGAAAGAAAGCAATAGAGTGGTCTCTGATTTGGCTTAGTAACATTGTTTATCTACTGGGAGAGTTCTTTAAAGAGCATGTATTGAAAATTACTGAGAACTTTTATTCTTCAAGACACACCACTGAGAAAAGTAAAATACATGCCATAGAATGGAAATATTTGCAAATCATATCTCTGATAAAAGATTTGTGTTCAGAACACAAAGAACTCTTACAACTTCGTAGAGAAACCATGACTTTGCTATATTTTAAAAACGGGTAAAATATTTGAAACAAAAGTTGTTTCAACTACGAAGACACACGAATGGCCAGTGTGCACATGGAAACGTAAGTAAGTAAGTAACTGAAATTGTATGTGCCTGAAATCCAGCTACTGGGGCAGCTAAAGCAGGAGGAACATGAGTTTGAGACTGGCCTCAGCAACAGTGAGACCCTGTGCAAAAAAGAAAAAAAAAAAGAAAAGAAAAAGAAACCACGGAGTTTTTTCACCTTTGCTATTCACCCACTAGACTAGTTATAATCAAAAAGAAAGTTAATTTATGATGCGGATGAGGACGAATAGAAATTTAAAACCTCATACCAGGGCTAGCAGATGGCGCAATGGTTATGTTGCTGGACTGCCACATAGTTGGCTACAGTTCAAATCCCAGACCCAGCAGCTTAAAACTCACACCGGATGCATTTGCATGCATGCCCAAAATCCTGAGAGGAGAATGGAGGAGAAGGGATTGCGGCATCACCATCCCCATGGGGGGGGATTTCTCACTTTCTGTCTCTCTGCTTCTCTCGGTCTCTCTGGTGAGCACACGTGCCCTATAGCAAAAATCTCTCTCTAAAAAAAAACAAAAACAAACCTCATATACCAAGTACTGATAGCGGAAACATAAAACGGAGTTGTCTATCCTCTTCTAAGCCTAGTGCCTATCACCCTATCCCTAATGTCTTCCCCATCTATTCATGCCCAGGCTCCTTGGTCACCAGAAAAAGAAGCTAAAGGAAGTCAGTGAGAGACATGCTATTCATAAATAAGAAGGCTTGGGGCCAGCAGTTAGTGTAATGGCTATGTCGCTGGACTCCCGTGTAGTTGACCACGGTTCATGTCCCAGACCGAGTGACTTAAAACTCATACCGGGCACGTCTGCATGCATGCCCAACATCCTGGGAGGAGAATGGAGGAAAAGGGATTGCTGCATGCCCATCCCCTCGGGGGGGGGGGATTTCTCGCTTTCTGTCTCTCTGCCTCTCTCTGTCTGGCTGGTTAGCACACACTCCCTGAAGCAAAAACCTCTCCAAAAAAAAAAGTAATAAGAAGGCTTCAATGAGCAGCATAGTTTTACCCACCAGCTAAATGATTTCCATTGTATTCTTCCTTCACATACCAAATTTATTTAAGTATTACATTATACAAGTTTTTCCTTTTGATAATGATCTCGGTACAGGTGGAGTAGCACTTATTTAAAATGCTTGGGACCAGAGTGTTTCAGATTTCAGATTTTTTTTTTCATATTTGAGAAAATTTTCAGGAACATAATGAGATATCTTGGGGATGGGACCCAAATCTATACATGAAACATATTTATGCTTTATACATGCCTTATACACATCACCTGAAGGTAAATTATTATGGGGGGGGGGTTTGCTATAGGGCACATGTGCTTGCCAGAAAGACAGAGAGAGATAGACAGAAAGCGAGAGATCACCCCCAGGGGGGATGGCCACACCACAATCCCTTCTCCTCCATTCTCCTCTCAGGGTCTTGGGCATGCACGCACACGTGCCCGGCGTGAGTTTAAGCCACAGGGTTCAGGACTTGAACTGCAGTCGACTACATGGGAGTCCAGAGACATACTCATTAAGCCAACTGCTGGTCCCAGGTAAATTTTATACAATGTTTTTTTAGAGCTGCACTCTGACTGCAACTTCTCCCATTAGGTCAGGTGCAGAATTGTCCAGTTGTGCATCATGTCAGCGCTCCAAAACTTTTGAATTTTGGAGCATTTCAGATTTGGGATGTTGGGTTAAAGATGCTCAACTTGTACCTTTACTTTCATATCATCCTTAATATTCATAATTTCTTACTCACAAAAATTATATAAAGAAAGCTATGTCATTGCCTTGAACTTTAGATTACTCATTAAGGAAAAATATGTTCCATCAACCTCAGTGTTCAACCAAGTGGCCTTGGCTGTTTGGGATTTATCACTGGAAATTGTGTGTGTTCCATTCATGAATAAACAAACATATGTGAGAAAATGCGTGTGCATTGCACACAAATGCACTCCTCTGAGGGAGGAAGAGGAAGGTAGGCATAGTCTTGCCATCAGCACTCTTGCACAGCACGATCACAGCTTTCCAAAGAGACTACACCGAAGGAAGCTTACAGCAGAGTCCCCAAATGGAAGTTTGGTGAAGAGAACTTATGAGAGAAGGAAGGAATAAGCGAGTAGCTAATTTTTTTTCTGAGACCAATAGAGATGGCATGCCAAGGGAGTACGGCAGGTGATAAATGCTATCAAGATAAAAACGGAAAGGAATGTTAAGACGGCCTGCCTCATCTTGGAAATGTTGCGATGGTTTAATTCTCTATGTGTGAGCATAATTCTACTAATAGCCTCTGTATCACAAGGTAGTTCTACCGCACGTGAAGCTGTGAAAGACCTCCTGGGAGGGAGATGGAAGATGGGGTGAAGGAGAGAAAGAATAGCAGTCGACCGTGAAAGCAGACACACGGACTTCATCCAACCGATGTTGTTTACACAAAACACAGTGGCACAGGATCATTTTTTTAAAGACTTGGTTTTGTCTCCTTTTTAATTATAAAGGATAAAATAAAATTGAGTGACTGAGAGGAATAAATAGATAATGAAGTATCAAGGGTTTTTATATAGAAGCTCCTTATTAAAATGACTGTCTCCTTCAACTGTTTAATCTAATTTCTGCGAGGCAGGTTTTCACTTGTTCTGCTCATATAAATGCGCAGGTATTAGAGGTATTATTAAAGACACTGTAGTTCACACCCAGAGCTTGAAGAACTACTTTAACCCTTTCACTGCTCCGTGACACACCTCTCCATAGTGGCCTTCGACTCTGCTTTGCTTTCTGTCCCCTCCCCTCCATGGACATTTAGAGTCTGACTACTGGCATGTTTTAACACTGTGTATCAGACTTACGTGCAATTTTCTCTATGCAGTGCACAATTCCAATCAATAACAGATCCTTATTTATCATCTCTAACCAATGTATTCATCCAGGTTTTAGAGAATGCAGGGAAGTTAATTCCCTGGGATCCTAAGAGCCATCGATTTATGATGAGAAAACTTACTCCACACTGTTACATAGTAGATCAGATGCCCATACATATTTTCCATACCAGGACATTTTGGGGAGGGAAAGGTACTATTAATTACACCAGGACAATAGGCATAAACTGGGAGTGTCTTGGGAAAACCTGGACAAATGATGACACTATTTATGGGCATGCAGATAGTAAAAGCTATCGCAGTTTAGAGAACAGATGCTTTCCCACTATCTGGTTAGAAGCTCCTTCCAGTCTACCTTATACAGTTGGCTGGCCATATCCAATGGGTTCTGCAAGAACCAACCACCGATCAAAATTATCAGAAGTAAAAAAAAATAATGATACAATAATAAAAAAATGAAATAGCAACAATGGGACAATGGTTTTTATCATGTTTACATTGATATGATAAGTCCTCTACACGTGGTTTAAAGTCTATGGGAGGATTTTCATAGCTTATAGGCAACTACTGCACCATTTCATAGAAGGGATTTGAGCATCCTCGGATTTCATCATTGTCAGGGCTCCTGGGACCAATCCCCTGAGGATACTGGGACACAACTATATATTACTGCTGGGACATACGCAATGAAGCTCTCAGTCCAGTGCACATGGACGCATGTGTGATTGTGTAAGAGTTCATGGGAAATTGGGATTATGGGAAAAATGCTGTGTGGATTTCTAAGCTACCTGTACCAACAGAAAGTCATACTTTAATCCCATTGTCACACAGATATTTGAGGTTCCCTTGTCTATTTTGTAGAAGACCATCACGAAAGGACAGAAACACAGGATGAGTCTGAGCTCAAACTATTTTCCTATGTTCCGTGAGGACTTTGTTTTTCCTTACCTCATGTTGTCCCTTTTCCTGCTGCATCCATCTAGATATTTTCTTCAAAACCCAAATCAGAGGGACCAGCAGTTAGTGTAATGGCTGTGTCGCTGGACTCCCACGTGGTCGACCACGGTTTGAGTCCCGGACCAGGTGGCTTAAACTCACTCCAGGCGTGTGTGCATGTGTGCCCAAGATCCCAAGAGGAGAATGGAGGAGAAGGGATTGCAGTGTGGCCATCCCCCCGGGGAGTGATTTCTCGCTTTCTGTCTCTCTGTCTCTCTCTGTCTGTCTGGCGAGCATACACGCTCTATAGCAAAAACCTCTCAAAAAAAAAAAAAATCCCAAATCAGAGACCCCCATCTTATACAAGCGTCTACTTGCAGTTAAAATAGCCTCCCTCCACACAGTGCTGGATTCGCATCTCCATTCCATGGCGTGATTCGTTGCCATGTTTGAGTACAGGTATTTACTAGAAGACGTATCGCTCCTTCTACACTAATGGTTCCATGATATGAGAGCCAGCTTTCAAGATGGCTGTCGTTATTATCACCTCCCAAGTCTCACGACTTCTGTGCAGATCTCTTCTCCACCCCACCTCACCAGACACTAAATAGGCTAACATGTGTAGCCAAGAAGGTATTGCGAAAATAACAGAGTGTGACTTCTAAGATATTGAAGGCTTCTTCCTGCTCTCTGTTTTCTTCACTGACTGTCATGAAGACAACCATGCACCCCTATGCAGAGCCCATGTGGGAGAGACATGAGGTCTCCTGCCAATAAGCACCACTAGCTAGTGAGGGGTATTAGTGAATCACGTTGGAAACTGCTCTTACTTCAGTTGAATTTTCAGATGACTTCAGCTACAGCATACATTCTGCCTGAAAACTCATGAGAAACTACGAGCCAGAAATCCCACCAGCAAAGCTGCTCCGGAACTTCTGAATCACAGGAATAGCAAGATAATAAATGTGTATTTAGCCCAACGAGCCTTGAGGTAATTGGTTACGCAGCAATAGGTAACTAATACAATGAGTGCCAAAAATGGTCTCCTATTTGCCCAATATGTGGTCTCCAGCATAGAACAAGCAATCTGCAAATATTTGTAGGGCTTAAATGGGTGGAGCTGCATTGATTTGAATTGCTACAGGGCTGAATATTGAGTTTAAACATGGCAATACCTTTTAGAAGAACAGGTACATTTTTGACTTGACAAGCCTTGGGTGAGTTTTCAGGTAGAATCCATTCATGTAGGTGTAGACAATACTAATTAATAATAGCTAAGAGGTCTTGAACAGTTGCTATGCAAAGCACCATGCTTTGAGTGTATCAGCCTCACATTATCTGCACAAACCCTCTATGAGTTACATATTATTGTCCTTGTTTGATAAACAAGAAAATAGAGACTAAATAAGCAAAATAAGCCTTGCACAGGACACCTACCTTAGCAAATAGGGGGAAATGAGAGTTTCACTTTTACAACTTGATTCCAAGTTGCTCATGCCCTTTAATATTACATCATCCTGCCTAGCAAGAAAGGGAAAAAAAAAAAAAGTTGGACCTCTGGAATGTCCTAGTAACAATTTCAGAACAGTCTTCACTAACTTTTGGGGAGTTGTCAGAAAATACAAATTCTGCATGGACTACCAAACAGCAGCATCAGCATCATCTGGTTGTTAGAAATGCAAGTTCTTGGCCCAGCCCTAGTGGCGTACACTGGTAAGACACAGTGCTCATCAAGCTGGGACCACATGGGAGGCCTGAATTCAATTCCAGGTCCAACCAAAGGTCCAGCAAGGTGGCATCTGTAACCTCAGTAACTCAGAGGTTGAGGCAGAAGGATTGTGAGCTTGAGGCTGGCCTGGGCGACACAGAATCCGCATTTGCAAGGGTGGTGGTGTGCCCTCTATCACAGCTACTTGGAAGACTGAGGCAAGAAAAAAGAAAGAAACAGGAGGAAGTGACTGAGGTAGGGAGGAAGAAAAGCAGACGGGCAGGGAGGCAAGTTTTCAAACCCACCCCAGATCTACTGAATTAGAAACTCAAAGGGTGGGGTCCAGCAGTCTGTAGTTTAGTAGGTTTTCCACGTGACACTGATGAAGGCTTGGACTTGAGAATCACCGCTCTAGACTGTCTGCCATTCAAGGGCTGCTTGACCAGTAGTGGGAAGGAGACAGGCATATATCCACTGAGCCTCGGTTTTCTTATACACGCTTTGACCCTTTCCAACTATGTAACAGCTCCCCGAGTCAGTCACATAACTCATAACAAGCTGAGTAACTGAGCTGCTCAACACAGGGACAACTCTAGCCAGCTGGCTGGATCCCACTGAGAATGATCTGCAAATAGAGCGTTTGGGCAGGCTTTGAAGACCCTTGCAATATTCCTTGTTGAGTTAGAGAAGCCTTGGAGTAGGTAATAGATCGTCTCAGCCCTGGAAATTGCCAGTAAAAGATAGAGCCCTTTCTACTTTGGAAATCCCAAGGCCAGGCTGATGGAGTTCTTGAAGAGTTTATTTCAAAGGTATGATCCAAAACTTGGTCTACAAACAGACATGCATGCGCTTAGGTTTATGTACACATATGAACACCTAAAACACCAACATGGTGGGCACAGAAATTCTAATAAACTTTTGACCTCACAATGATATAGGCCCTTTTCATTTTGACCATACTAGTGATTATTGATATAAATAATAGAATATAACATAATTATAACTATAGTTAACTTATTAGATCATCACCTGAAATCTGGGTTTGTATTATGTTTGTTACATGGAAAACAATTACTCTTGAATACTTAACAGAGCCCTGGTTAAATTTAGGTAAGTTTTGTTTGTTATCTCTCCACGCTGTCACATAGCTGTGGTTTTATGTTTTTCTTCTCCACTTATTATGAGTAGCGTACTCTCCTGCTTCATTTGGTTTTTAACAAGAAAAAATAAAAAAATAAATAAAATTAAGTGAAAACTTTTGATATGCAATTTAAAGGTTAGAAACATAACAAGGCAAATTCTAGGAAATACCAGGCTTCGCCTACACTGCACACACGTTCTTCTTTTGTTACTATTTAAATACTAAAAAGTACAGAGTAAGCCTAAAATAGTTCAAACATTATGACAATGTTTCAGTAATAAACATCCCATCAGATCTCCAATGAGAAACTTCAGCAAAGGACCTAATGTCATTTGCTCTGCTTTTATTTATACTAAGCAAAATAAGAGAGGCCAAGCTTAAGTCATCCTGGAAATACGATGACAATTCATTCAGAAATACCATCTCACCTAGGAAAGAGAGTGAGGCTGCTTCTAAGATAGCCTCTTAAAAGTCACTGGAGTAGGAGTTATGAAAGAACAGTCAAGAACAGAGGTGGGACAGTGGTATGATAGGAAAACACAATTCTCTGTGAGGTTGATCTCACTTGGGAAGGTTGTCAGTTCACATCTGGAACCTGCCCAAGCGGGGTATAGGATTATTCCATTGTATTAATCATTACCATACAAATGTTGATATAATATCTTCCTTTCCAGAAAGAAGACCCCCAGGCAGTGCACTTGAGCTTCTTTTCTGTGTAATCTTGGATAAGAGTCTTAACTCTGAGCCATATTCATTTAACTAATATTTAGTGGATCCAAGCAGATGCTAGGCAGTGAGCTATGCCCTAGAGATAGGACAGTAGGCTTACGTGCTGGAGAAGACACATGGAAGCAGATGATTTCTGAACCCGAACAAAAGGCTACAATGGATACAGACCCCAGAAGCAATAGGAGCACAGAAGAGAGTGGCAAACAAACTGTAACCACTCGAGAAATATGAATTAGACAAGTGAGGGCAAAGACGATTTCTGGCATGGCCATTATTATAGTGGTGACTCTCCATGGATCATGAATCTCTGTGTACTCATCCTTCCTGCAATAGGATGCCCCATACTTCCCATCAAGCAATAAAGTCCATTTCTCCCATGAATCTGGGATACCCTCATAACTTTTCAGATAAGTAGAATGGGGAAGAAATGGCATCTGGAAATTTCAAGACTTGACCTAAGAGCCTTGCAGTCTCCATTCCCATTTTGTTGAAACATAGCTGTCATAAAAAGAATGGTGGGTTTGAGGCCTGGATGATCGGAAACAATGTGGAGGAAGGACACTCCAGCTTTCTAGCCATCTTCACTAAGACCTCAGGCAGGTGAACCTCTAGCTCCAACTGACCTTCCAGATGAATGTAGCCACAGACAGTGTCGAGGCAAGACAGGCACAACCACCCAGGCAAACTGAGGTGTAAGGAGATTCTAACCCACTACATGTTTGAGTAGTTTGTTATGGAGCAACAGAAGACAAGGATCAGGTGAACAAGAGAGGAGAAGAGGGAGGAGCAAAAGAGAGAGAGAGACAGAAATGAGGGCATGTGGAGAAATCGGGCAATTCAATGTGTTTGGACACAGCAGTGTCTGGGATCAAGTCTGTGAAGGGCCCTCTAAAGAGTCTGACTTCATTCTGAAGCAAGTTAGAACCACAGGAGATTTGACGGTGGAGGGGAATTACGTCCAATGCAGTCCTTGCCTACTTAAATGACCTCAGTAAGAGTTCGTTTCTGTTGGTTGTAGCTAAAAGTCCTAATATAATAATGAATGAAGCCATTCAGAGTGGTGGTGATGTAGGG
>NW_006208670.1:2556543-2642952 GCF_000334495.1 Tupaia belangeri chinensis | reverse complement strand
AAAATCCAATGTAAAGGAGATCCAAAAACATTTCAAGAACGTGGCAGCATTGTTAGAGCGAGAACCACATCATCAACAGGAACTATATTGAGGGGGATGATGCTGCTTGGATAGCATACTAAAGGTGACACTTGGTGACATGTTTTAAACCCTACATGACACATAGCAATAGGAGGTTTAGCCGTCCCTAATGAGGAATATTAAACTAGTGGCTTAAGAATGCCCGCAACGTAACCAGTGTACCAACCTAGGTACAGAGGGCTTTATAGGTATTCCGTTTCTAAGCTACCTTTTCCTATACCATACATCTGTCCTTTGCAGATGCCTTCGGACACATGACTATGAAAAGTTCGTATGGGGCACAGACTGTTTCCCAGTGGGTTTCATTTTCATCTTTGTGAAACACATAATTTATATGCTGATAATGAGGTGCAATATGATCTTTCACAAGGCCTTTTTTTCCTTTCTTTTTAGCATAAGAGTGCACCGCTATACTTGCATTTCTTCTGAACCTATAGAAAATAGTTAGAATGTTCAAACAGGTTTTGAAATCCATTTTACCCTTAGCCACTGTGTGAACTTGGGCAAGTCATTTAACCTTTCTAACTTCCCATTTTCTCTCCAGTGAGAAAAATATGGGGCACGAATTGGTGGGAAGGTGAGTTGGATGTAGGTTATTACCAAGGTTTAGCTTTTGTTTTGTTTAAGGCTTGTGCAAGTACTGATAATATAGTTTAAATAGGCACTAGCAGATGGTGCAATGGTTGTGTCACTGGACTCCCTCGTAGTTGTCTGTGGTTGGAGGCCCAGACCTGCCTGGTGTCTTAAAACGCACGCCAGGGACAGCTCAAAATCCTGAGAGAAGAATGGAGGAGAAGGGATTGGAGTCTGACCATCTCTCCCTCCCCCCCCCGGGGTGGGGGTTTGATTTGTCTCTGTCTCTTGGCAAGCACACGTGTTCTATAGCAGAAGTCTCTCAAAAAATATATATTTGTAATAATTAACCAACTATAGAACCAGATCAAACTGAGTCATATAAGGACCAACTCTAAGAGTGTATCATGAACGAAGGATTATGATTGTTCAATTTTGTGCACCCAAGCTCTCCTTCCTCCAGAAACATTTATCAAATCAATGAAAAATGTGACCAAGTAACTAAGTTAAAGCTGTGATCTTCCTGGGTATACTGCAGAATCATTGGCTTAGAAAATTCTCGCTAAACAGAGTTCCCATTTTTAGAGTGTATACTGATAATAATAGTGGGTTCATTTCCGCCCTAGATCTAAAGAGATCAACTGAGCACAAGGTAGTGACTTCAAATTCGCTCAGTTCAGAAATGCATCATCCCTGGCAAAACAAACATTATGTAGAGGCTTCAATTTACTATTTGAAATAGAAATAGAATGGATGGTGTTAATTGAAGAATCTGAGTTGTCATTTTATGAATATTTTAGTTCCATTATAAATTACTCACTTGTTCAGATATGTCAGCTTTCTTTCCCTCACCCACACTTCTACGCCCTAAAACATCTCTACTCAAGTAAATAATTCAAGGGTATCAGAAAAAGTCAGAAGGAATTTGACATCAGGACATCTCATGATGGATAATGTTGAAGTTAGCCACAAATAACAAGTGTCTCTTAATTAACTACTGCTAAAGAAATTACCTACCAGGTCCTGTCAGTAAAGATGCAAGCTCAATCACCTCTTCACTCATAATGGCATGATATGGTCAAGACCACTATATTATAATTATCAAGTGACATCCAGGGACTTTGCTGTGATTTGGATTTGTCTCCTCTAATCCGAGTGACACCAGTGTGATAGTATCTCAGGAGGTAGGGTCTTTTAGAATTGGTTAAGCCATGAGCCCTAGTCCTATGGCCTAGTGGTTAAGGAAACTGAATCTCACATGATTAACCATGGTTCAAATCCTAGCTCTGGTGTCTTGAAAAACACACTGGATATGTGTTCACAGATGCTTAAAATCCCAACAGGATGGAGAAATGGAAGGGAAGGATTGTGACATGGCCACATCCCTTTGAGGGGAGTGCTTTCTTCCTCTCTCCCTTGATGAGTGCACTGGCAAAAAACTAAACTAAAAAAGAAGAAAGAAAGAAGAAGATGAAGAAGAAGTGATTAAGCCATGAAGATCCTTCCCTCATGAATGAGATTAGTGCCCTTAGAACGGGTCATAACTGAGGGGCTGGCCTTCTCTTGCTCTCCGTATTTTGTTTGGTAAAGACACTACAAAAAGCACCCTCTCCAGATGCCTGTGATGTGCCTTCATCTTAGACTTCCCATTCTCCAGAGCCGTGAGAAACCAATTTCTGTTCTTTGTAAGTTATCCATTTGCAGGTGTGAACTACAGCACAGGCTGCGATAGACTGAATGAAGGTTTATGTCAAAGGTGCTTGCTTAGTCTGTGCAGGACCTCTGGCTTCCACCCACTGAAGTCCTCAGGCCTGAACCCAAAAGTCAGGCTAGTAGTAACAGGGGCCAGATATTAACCCTAATAATCCCAATTTGATATTCCATTCCTGCCCTCTAGGCCATCTGAGCTAAAACAAAACAAAACAAAAGACAAAAAACTAAAGACTATTCCAGATGTCAACAGAGATAGCAAAGGACAAAGGAAGGTAAAGAGGGAAGACTCATCCAAGTGGGGAAGAATCCTGGGAGGAAAATGAACTAAGGTTGAGAGAACTCAAGGGGAAGCTATCTTATGTTCACAACTGTGTTTCTGTGTTAATCAATGCAAATGGGTTAGACAGACTATTGTGTCAGCTCCAATATGCAGTGGTTATACAACAGACAAGTTGAATTATCTTGCAGGGAAATATTTCTCACTAAATTGTCCATTGGCTTGGTTGCAGTGCTTTAGAAAAATAGCATAGGCAATAGCTGTGCATTTCTGAAATCAATATAAGCCTATTGTTTATCAAAGCATTTAATAATAACATGTTTTTAGTAAAATTTTGCAAAACAATAAAGTGGACAAAATAATGTAGATAGGAGCTGGGTTTTGGGGGGTTTTTTTGTTTGTTTGGTTTTTGTTTTTTTAAAGACAGGGTCTGGCTGTGTCTTGATCCTTCTGTCTCAGCCTCCCTCCCAATTGGGACCACAGGTCCACACCCCCGAACCCAGTCTATTTTAGTTAGACTCTCATTGCACAGGCTCAAGCCCACGGTCCTTCTGCTTCAGTCTACCTGAGTAGCTGGGTTTACAGGCACCTGACACAAATGCTGCCTTTTAGATTGGACCAGGAATAAAACCCAGACTTCCCATGTGGTCGCAGCCTGTGGAGTCCAAGGATCCTACTAACAAAGGTGGGCTAAAGATTTTTCAACTGTCAGTAACCAATGGAAAATGAAAGAGCAATAGTATCTACCATATTATCTCATGGGAAATGCTAAGAATACACTGAATTGGCATTGGCAGGTGGCATGGTCATTAAAGCGTTAGACTCCCCCATGGCTGACCATGATTCAAGTCTTGGGCCTGGCAGCTTGCTTTCTCAGTGTCCCTCTCTCTCTTGCTCCCTGTGTCTCTCTCTGGTCAAATTAAAAAATAAAAATAACAATAATAAATAAAATTAAGTAAATACATAATTTAAAAAATAATACATTGAATTGTAGTCACAAGTATTTATTAAATATGTAGCAACTACTCTGTGATCCATTGCTCTTTCAAGTCAAGAAGACTTTATGCCTCCATTTTAAACACAGAAACTGAGTAAAGAATTCAGAAAATGTAATCCACGGACAAATTCATGTAAACCAAAGTTTAGAGCATTTCCTACCCCGCCATGTTTATGTCGAGGTTTAATCTTTCATTGCAAGCAAAAGCTTATACCGTTCAGGATTTATATGTTACCGTCTAACAACAATTCATTTTCTTCTTGAAGTCTGTTTTACTTGTATACTGTTTTTGTTGGTATATATGTGGATATAGATAGATACAGATGTAGATATAGATATATACATATTCATGTGTGTGTTTGCACATGTGCACACTAGAGGCCATGGGAGTTCCCCAGAGACAAGGAGAGAGGGCGGGGAGAAAGCACCCCTCGGGGAGTGGTCACACTGCAGTCACTTCTCCCCCATCGCTCCCTCCTTTCAGGATTCTGGGGTACACACTTGGAGTATTTCTCAAGCTGCTAGGTCCAGGAGACTAACCACACGGTCAGCTCTGTGAGAGCCAGTTGCCTTAACCACCAGGCTATGGAGCCAGCCCCAGTGTATTTAAAGTTATATTTTCCATTTTCCTTTGGGACTGGGTGAATAGGAAGCATCGACTCAGTTTAGGAAGAAGTTGGATAACAAGAGTAATCTATCTTTCTTCATCATGTCTTAGAAGTCAGGTTGGGGACCAGCAGATGGTGTAATGGTTACATCGCTAGACTCCCATTTAGTCACCCACGGTTCAAGTCCCAGACCTGGTGGCTGAAAACTCACACCAGGCACAAGTACATGCATGCCCAAAATCCTGAGAAAACAATGGAGAAGAAAGGATTGTGGCATTGCCATCCCGCCCCCAACAGGGGCTGATTTCTTGCTTTCTGTTTGTCTCTCTCTGTCACTCTGGTGAGTGCACATGCCCTATAGCAAAAATCTCCCTAAAAAGGAAAAAAAAAAAGAAGTCAGTTTGGACGGGAGCTTTATATACTCTTGCGCTCGGCCATCATAGTCCCATTCAAAGACTGTATCAAACACAGGACAAATATCAGTAATGCTCCCTACTTCTGTGCTTGGTCCAATCAGACGGTACTGCTCCAAATAATAAACACTTGTAGAAATAAGAAGCATATTAGATAGGAAGGTTAATATTGCCCTGTGGCCTAGAAATTTAATATGTGAACATATGTTTCCAATAGAATCTTTAATTAAGATGCCTTTCTTATCAGTGTTCTTCAGCAATTATCTGTATTGATGATAGGCCATTATTTTCCTGTCAAGGTAATAGAAATCATCACAGGGGTGTCTTAAGGGGGTCACTTCTACAATATCTCCTGCCTGTTGAATTTTTTTTCTTTAACTAATTGAACAAAATGATCTGCTAGGCTGCCTTTTAGATTGGACCAGGAATAAAACCCAGACTTCCCATGTGGTCGCAGCCTGTGGAGTCCAAGGATCCTACTAACAAAGGTGGGCTAAAGATTTTTCAACTGTCAGTAACCAATGGAAAATGAAAGAGCAATAGTATCTACCATATTATCTCATGGGAAATGCTAAGAATACACTGAATTGGCATTGGCAGGTGGCATGGTCATTAAAGCGTTAGACTCCCCCATGGCTGACCATGATTCAAGTCTTGGGCCTGGCAGCTTGCTTTCTCAGTTTCCCTCTCCCTCTTTCTCCCTGTGTCTCTCTCTGGTCAAATTAAAAAATAAAAATAACAATAATAAATAAAATTAAGTAAATACATAATTTAAAAAATAATACATTGAATTGTAGTCACAAGTATTTATTAAATATGTAGCAACTACTCTGTGATCCATTGCTCTTTCAAGTCAAGAAGACTTTATGCCTCCATTTTAAACACAGAAACTGAGTAAAGAATTCAGAAAATGTAATCCACGGACAAATTCATGTAAACCAAAGTTTAGAGCATTTCCTACCCCGCCATGTTTATGTCGAGGTTTAATCTTTCATTGCAAGCAAAAGCTTATACCGTTCAGGATTTATATGTTACCGTCTAACAACAATTCATTTTCTTCTTGAAGTCTGTTTTACTTGTATACTGTTTTTGTTGGTATATATGTGGATATAGATAGATACAGATGTAGATATAGATATATACATATTCATGTGTGTGTTTGCACATGTGCACACTAGAGGCCATGGGAGTTCCCCAGAGACAAGGAGAGAGGGCGGGGAGAAAGCACCCCTCGGGGAGTGGTCACACTGCAGTCACTTCTCCCCCATCGCTCCCTCCTTTCAGGATTCTGGGGTACACACTTGGAGTATTTCTCAAGCTGCTAGGTCCAGGAGACTAACCACACGGTCAGCTCTGTGAGAGCCAGTTGCCTTAACCACCAGGCTATGGAGCCAGCCCCAGTGTATTTAAAGTTATATTTTCCATTTTCCTTTGGGACTGGGTGAATAGGAAGCATCGACTCAGTTTAGGAAGAAGTTGGATAACAAGAGTAATCTATCTTTCTTCATCATGTCTTAGAAGTCAGGTTGGGGACCAGCAGATGGTGTAATGGTTACATCGCTAGACTCCCATTTAGTCACCCACGGTTCAAGTCCCAGACCTGGTGGCTGAAAACTCACACCAGGCACAAGTACATGCATGCCCAAAATCCTGAGAAAACAATGGAGAAGAAAGGATTGTGGCATTGCCATCCCGCCCCCAACAGGGGCTGATTTCTTGCTTTCTGTTTGTCTCTCTCTGTCACTCTGGTGAGTGCACATGCCCTATAGCAAAAATCTCCCTAAAAAGGAAAAAAAAAAAGAAGTCAGTTTGGACGGGAGCTTTATATACTCTTGCGCTCGGCCATCATAGTCCCATTCAAAGACTGTATCAAACACAGGACAAATATCAGTAATGCTCCCTACTTCTGTGCTTGGTCCAATCAGACGGTACTGCTCCAAATAATAAACACTTGTAGAAATAAGAAGCATATTAGATAGGAAGGTTAATATTGCCCTGTGGCCTAGAAATTTAATATGTGAACATATGTTTCCAATAGAATCTTTAATTAAGATGCCTTTCTTATCAGTGTTCTTCAGCAATTATCTGTATTGATGATAGGCCATTATTTTCCTGTCAAGGTAATAGAAATCATCACAGGGGTGTCTTAAGGGGGTCACTTCTACAATATCTCCTGCCTGTTGAATTTTTTTTCTTTAACTAATTGAACAAAATGATCTGCTACTTATCAACTCTTTTCTCCACTGAAAATGGATTGGTGTGTACATCTGCATAATATTTCAGGATAAATTTTGTTAGTAGATATTTCTTTTTTTAATTATTTTATTTCATTTCATTTATTATCATTTTATTATTATTATTATTTGACCAGAGAGAGTCAGAGAGGGAGAGTGAGAAAGGAAGTCAGCAGGGCCAGAACTTGAACCATGGTCAACCATATGGGAGTCCAGAGCCTTTAACCACCATGCCACCTCCTGGCCCAAGTGAGTAGATATTTCTACTTCCTAAGAACTCAGTAGAGTATTTCATTCATCCAATTCATTCATTTGTCAAATTCATATTAAGAGTCCAACGAGCATCAGTCATAGTGCTCTGATAAGAGTTGATGATAAGAAAGATGCTGTCTGTCCATGTGAGGTCTTACAGGTGAGGTGACAATGTTCCTGCTTGTATGGAACCTAAATTGGGATTTTCAAAATAGCAATGGTATTAGAAATTCATTTTAAAGGACATGCTCTGACCGGTGTAGACGATAAGTGAAATATTTCTGGATTTGGAATCTCCTGTTTTTGTTGAAGAGTCATCTTAGGAAGAACAGGAGAATGAGTTTCACCTTCAGAGAATGCATGCCTTGCACACATCTCATTTTAAAGCATGTTGCTCCCGGGTCTTGGGTCTGTGGCCCCCACCTGACTACCTGTGCTGTTCCTAGACCCTCCTGACTTTGCGGCCCCTTCTCCAGCTGACCTGGCCTCTTCTTTCCAACTTGGTGTGCAAGCCAACCTCTCCTATTTCTAACCTTTCCTTCACTCCTGTAGTCTTTCTTCTCTCCTCTACATATTCCAAGATGACCCTATGGGAACGAACTTTAAAGTATTTTTTTTTCCCACTCCTTGTGCTGCCTATCTCCCCCAGCTCTATTTATCTCTGCCATCTTCGCCCCATTTTCTGTTTTCTTCCCCTTCACTGCTGCTTACAACCATTAGCCTCCTCTTGCTCTCCGCATTTCTTCCTTTTCTAGGATGCTCTCAGGTAATCTAGGTTGTACACATGGTCAGTAGTTAGAATATTTTAATTCCTCCTAATGTATGTGTTTGACTGAGAAATGTTCATTCATGCCAGCCATTCAGCTCTCCCATAGTTCTCCTATCGTTAAAACTCAAGCCTGAGAACATAGTTGGAGACAAATGAAAAGTAGAAAAAGGACTAGAAGATAAAAAAGAAAAAAGAAAAGCTAGTCCTGCTCCTCTAAGCCATGTGGAATTACATAAGGGGACAAGAAGGTGAAGGTAGAAGAACGGGATTGAAGAACTGCTTCCCGGTGTTCATTTGCAGCAGTGGTGGGCGGGAGCTGGGAGAGGCTGTGGTGTGATAAAGTTGCAGTGGACACAGACGTCAGGGGACCTTTATCCTAATTCACATTTGGGACCTTGGAATGAGACTTTTAGCTCCAGAATCTGGAATCAGCCACGTGAGAGTGATCTTGCTGATATAAGATGGTTTAAGTAGACGGAGGTCAAAGTGCACCCTTCTGAGTCACCTTGACGGTCACAGGCATGGATGGACGCAGATGCTTCTACATGGATCTGAGAGGCACATGGTGTTGGTCATGGGTCTGGCTAAGTCATTGTGGCAGGAGAAAAGGGGCCAAGAAGGTAGAGCAGAGGAAAACAGCAGACGGTCAAGTTGGAAGTCTAGGAGTTGCTACTGTTTCTTGGGGAATATCGTGGCACCAGTTGACAAAGGTAGCATTGGCTAGCAAGAGGGAACCACTGTGTTCTGAGTAAACCAACAGAGAGGAGAGGCCCCAAAGCCTAGCAAGAACATCCTTCAACAGTAGATGCCAGCAGTCATGACAAGTCCCATCTCAGAGGTCGCCATTCCAGAAAGGCAAAAAATTCCTAAGCCAATACCTGAGATTCCGTTTCCTCACCACCATGAGAAAGCAGAGAGTGCCTCTCCTGCACTCACCTATTTGTTGGGGAGGGAGACGGTTTGGGGTAGGAAATAGTGTGGGGTCCAGGGACTAAAGTGGAGTTTGAGAAGACATTATCTCCATTAGACCACGTTATTTAAAGAGAATGTCTAAACTAGGGATCAATTAAAGGTCACCCGAAAACCCTGATATTTGGGAGGGCAGAGGATCATGATGAAGATCAAATATTAGTGGAAAAGTGCCTAACAACTGTGTTTTCTGTGTACCCTCAAGGGGAAGATTAGTCTGTGTACTTTTGTGATCTGGTCTCTTTTGCCTTTTTTATCCCTAGTGATTTTTCAAAGCAAATATTCAATGCCTTAAAAATGGGTATGCAGGGACCTGCAGATGGCATAATGGTTACGTCATTAGACTCCCACGTAGTAGAGCACAGTTCGAGTCTTGGACCTGGTGGCCTAAAACTCATGCCAGGTGCATGTGCCTGTGTGCCCAAAAATCCCAAGAAGAAATAGGAGGAAAAGGGACTATGGCATGGCCATCTCCCCTGGGGGGTGATTTCTCTCTTTCTCTCTCTCTGTCTCTTTCTGTCTCTGGCAAACACACGCGCCCTATAGCACAAACCTCTCTTAACAAAAAAAAAAAAAAAGGGGAAACTAGAGGAAATTGGAATGCCCCATACCCAATGCCTTTGGAGTAGCTACGTAAAGAGGTCCGGTTTCCTTCTATTTAATTTCCACATTTTATTTATACTGTCATTGAATTTTAAAATTTACACACGTTATGAAGGTTGCTACCTGGTAAAAAAATCCACTAAACATGTTTTTAAATATTATCTCTTGCCCTCATCCACACCAGCACTCACGGGACTACAGAATCTTTTCTTTTCCTGACATCTGAAAGCATTAAAACAGCTCCAGGGCTGAGAAAACATTTTCCCTATAATCTCTGAAAAGTTCAGTTGCCAAGGAGACAGGAGGCCTTAGCGACCAGGTAAGAAGGCCTCAGCCGTACACAGAGGCCCCTCCATTTACAATGGGGTTATGTCCCAATAAACCCACCATAAACTGAAAACACGGTAAGTCTAAAATGCATTTAGTACACCTAGCCTACCGAATCATACTTAGCCTGTCTACCTTAAACTGGCTCAGATCATTTACAGTGGGGCAAAATCATTTAGCCTAAAGCTTCTTTTATAATAAAGTGTCATACAGCTCATGTGGTTTACTGAAAAGCGTACTCAGATTGCAAAGCAGAGCGGCTCACCACTGTGGCCCGGCACATGAGAGTCCTGTACCACATACCCCTTGCCTGAGAAAAGATCAAATTTCCAAATTCCAGGGATAGTTTCCACTGAAGGCTTAGCACCATCCCACCATCATTCAGTTGAAAAAACATACATCAGGGACCCGCAGATGGCATTATGGTTACGTCACTGGACTCCCATGTAGTCGACCATAGTGTGAGTCCCAGACCCAGCAGCTTGAAACTCACACTGGGCACATGTGCGTGCATGCCCAAAATCCTGAGAGAAGAATGGACAAGAAGGGGTTGCAGCATGGCCATCGCCCTTTGGGGGGTGATTTCTCACTTTCTGTCTCTCTCTGGCAAGTGCATACACCCTGTCACAAAAGTCTTTCTCTTAAGCAAAAAAAAATTAATAAAAAATAAAAAAAGCATCCATCAAACCATTGTTAACTGGGGACCATCCATATTCACATGAATATTAACTGAAAGAGCAGAAAGTCAAGCGAAGAAGAAATACGGGTTCCCCAGAATCTCAAACCTCTCTTTCACTCTGTAGTTAGAAGAAACCCAAACTCGCTCTTCTCAAAATGATACTGTTTTTTAAAGAGATGTCAACTGAAGCTCAATGCCACCTTGATGGTTATCTCCCATGGAACTGAAAGACAAACATCATTCTCAGAGCAGCTAACGTTCGAGAGAAGGAAGAGCGCAAGGAGCCACTTTCTCATGATGACAGACAAAATGACAAACGCCCAACAGTGCTCTCTACTTTCAAGGAAGACCAAAAAGAGCAGCTCTCAGGAGTGCATCTAGAAAAGAAACGAAGAGAATACAATCTGGAGGCAGAAAGGAAAAGTGCTTGCAGAGTCGATAGAGCAAAAATACAAGGACATTTCAAGTTTTTCTGTGTCAAACCTTGCTTATACCTACTACGTGGCTTCGGTTTGTCCATTTTCTTTTTGTGACTTTGTCAGGGTGTGGGAAAGCTCTTGAAATCCCTCCAGAATGCACCACATCATGTTCTTACAAACTGTTTTCTTTTGGGGCATCAGAGGGTGAAAAAAAGTGTTGAGAAAGAACTGAGTGCAACCAGAAAATATTTTAATTAGCCTATAGTTTATGTGTCCTTTAAGATGCGATAAATAAGAGTGGGTTTTTTACCTAATGCATTTTTAACACATGGTAAGAAAATAAATATAATTTTCTCCATTAATATAAATTTCTATTTTCTGTTTCCTGTATCAACCATTAACCAGACTCTATTGCTATACTTTGCACACTGAATTTGCCAAATACAATTTGGAGAGTGAAAGTAACACTTTGGGGACCAGCAGTTAGCATAATGGCTATGTCACTGGACTCCCATGTAGTCGACCACAGTTTGAGTCCTGGACCTGGCAGTTTAAATTCATGCCGGGCACATGTGTGCGTGCGTGCCCAAGACCCCGAGAGGAAAATGGAGGAGAAGGAATTATGGCATAGCCATCCCCCCTGGGGGTGATTTCTTGCTTTCTGTCTCTCTATCTCTCTGTCTGTCTCTGTCTTTCTGGCGAGCGCACGCGCCCTATTGCAAAAACCTCTCCAAAAAGAAAAAAAAAAAGCAACACTTCAGCTTGACTGGCCTGCCAGAAATGTTCTCTCAGACCAAGACAGTGAGGGCTTTGAATTCAAAGAAGCCAAAATGCCATATTCACAAGATCGGAGAACTCTTTTTCCTGGCCATAAGTTTATTAAACTGAAGACCAGAAATGATTGGCTCTATAAAACATGGCTTTTTATCCATTTCTATTCTTCTGACTCCAATGTTCTTAGATAATTAGCAAAAACTTATTCTAATAAAGTGGTTCATAAGGAGATTTGAGGTCATGCCACTATACTTATCAGAAGAGAATGGATTATGTAATTTGAACAAAATTTATTGAATACTAATTTTAGTCTCTTTTTAAGACAAAAGTTCTACCATAATTCAAAGACATCTCATTATTTTTAAATCAAACTGTTAAGAAGTAGAACCTGGGGTTAATATATACTTTCTTGTCTATATTGTCCTCACCAAACTCTTCATTTGAATTCTAAAAACATGGGAGCCGGCAGGTGGCATGGTGGTTAAAGGTGCTGGATTCCCACATGGCCGACCGTGGTTCAAATCCTGGAACTGGAGGCTTGCTTTCTCTCTCTCTCTCTCTCACTCTGTCCCTCTCTGGTCAAATTGAAATAAACAAATGAATAAATAATAAATAAAAAGTTAAATAAAATAATTATTTGAGTTCTAAAAACATGGTTTGGGGGTTACAAGACAATGTCGTTGGTGTTCCTGAAAATCTGTGTTTGCGAGAGAATTATGAGCACAGTGGACACAGGGAACCTTGCATTTTTACCTAATAAAAATGAACGAGTTATCAGTAGGAAGATTATAAACACAGCAGATACTTAACACATAGTTAATTAACAGTAACTGATAAGTGCGTATTGAGATAGTAAAATTTTTTTCAGGCCATGAAAGTCTTAGCTATTCCATGTAAGATTGTTGTGAAAATTTCAATTAAAAAAAAAAGTTTGGACTAGCAGATGGCATAATGGTTATGTGGTTATGTCTCTGGACTCCCACGCAGTCAACTACAGTTCAAGTCCCAGACCCAGTGGTTTAAACTCACGCCAGGTGCATGCGCATGCATGCCCAAGATCCTGAGAGGAAGTGAAGGAGAAGGAACTGTGGAATGGCAATGTCCCCAGGGAGTGATTTCTCGCTTTCTGTCTTTCTGTCTCTACAGCGAGCACACACGCCCTATGACATAGTAGCATTTTCAGAAGAAACTAGACTATTTTTTAAAAAGCATGTTTATTCCAATTTCATAGTCCAAAGGTCACACAAAATAGGGAACATAGTCCATCAAAAGGTCATGGGATGACTAGAATAATTACAATACTTCACACTTTATACTAGAAATTAATATGGAGTATTTTTCCAATAGAATAATTCCAGAAGTATGCTATTGAAGCAAGAGTTCTGAGCTAAGCGGGTATCTGAAACAACTGTAATATTTTGGCTTCTGATCTGACCTCTCCACCCTCCTAGAGGCTTCTGTGGTCATTAGGCTTTCAATGTTCATTGCCCAAGAAGCTGGCTCGGTATCAGTGTTCCCATAATAAGCCCGGAGTCCTTTCTACACAGCCTTCCACTTCTCTCATATAGATCAGAATTTTTCAATTAAACTCCTATTTAATTTTTCTCTTCCCTTTAGAATACTAAAAGGGATATTGTTTTCTGATTCTTCTTAATTGTTCTCCTTTTTCTGATCCAAATCAATTGAAACATCATAACAGCTTCAAAATTAATTACACGATTTCCCCTCTGCTTGGATAGATATGTACACATCTCAGAATGTGACGGCTGCGTTCACATTGCTAATTACTCACGAAAGCCTTTGATGGCTGTGTATTTGCACTGGCCCAAGCAAAACAGCGCACCTTTAATTGGGAGTCGCTTTGTTTACAAAAAAAATAATAAAAATAAAGTTGGGGTGGCATGATGAAAAGGCATTGACGATTTTGGTTTTCTGTGACTAAACAGGGTCTACTTAGTTGTGTTTTTTTGTTGTTGTTGTTTTTTTGTTTTGGGGTTTTTTTTTGCCTTGGTGTCTCAACTTGGGCCTTTATTTTTTAATACCAAGTTTGCATAAAGAAAAGCCAAACGTTTGACACGGAAGAGTAATTTTTATCCGGAAGAAAAAAGCTGAACGTGGTCCATCCAATAAGGGAAATAAGACCTGCCTTTCAAGAGCTCTAAGAACCTGTAACAGGGGAAGCTTAGAGTCACTAGAAGTTACTTCAAAATCTTTTCCCACTATTTAACCTTTTCTTCCCTTGGGAAGTGTAGAATGAACTTTAAGTAGAAAATATTTTGGAGCATTTGGGTCAATTTGGAATTTTTTATCTGTTTGTTTTATAAGTGAGAGGGAATTTGGTTATATTAACAGGGAAAAAAAAAAAAAAAAAACCCAGCCAAGTATCTCAGAAACAAAAAGGTATTCTTTCTCATTGACCCCAAAGTAATAACTATAGGCTGCCTCAGAGGGCAAGGCAGACGGGGCACTGGATTCCAATGAGAACCATTTATAGAAGTCACAGGCTGGCGCGGTGGTTAATGAGTTGAACTCCCACATGGACAAAAGTCCCAGACCTGGTAGCTTGAAAATCATTCTGGGTGCATGTGTGTGCATGCCCAAAGTCTCAAGGGGAGAACGGAGAAGGGATTGCAGTGTGGCCATCCTCCCTGGGGGTGATTACTCACTTTCCCTCTCTCTTTCTCCAGTAAATGCATGGACCCTATGGCAAAAAAATAAATAAATAAATAAAAAGTCACATGCAGAGGCCATTCCGCAGTGTTACGTAACAGTGCCCAGGTATCTGAGCAAGTGGGAAATTGTTGTGTGTGAGTTTTTTCAAAATTTTTTCTGCATGAGGACTTAATTATTTTAACATAGGTCAAAGATTAGTTTTTCCTCTCAAAGAGGAAACATTATTCTTTGAACTCCCAACAGTGCTTAATTCTAGACACTCAATAAATATTTGCTGAGAAGATAAATGAATGAGGGGGGAAAAATCTTTGATTTTCCTCTCTTTATCCTTTTTTTCTTACTTCTGCAATCATCTCTAATACAATAGCTGAACATATAAGGTAGTGGGAGAAGACAGCAAAGTTAGAAGGCATTTTTCAGAGGTAGAATGTAGTGTATTGCTTTTTCATTTTGAAATCTAAATTATTCTTCTTAAAGTGCAGTAGTTTGAGAGGTAGAGGGGAAGAAGAGTCCTTGGCAAACTGAAATACATGGTATTGATCATTTGCCTGCTAATTATGAAGTTATTTCAGTTCTGAAGCTCTCTCAGGTGAACTAAAAGAGCTATTTTCATCTTTTTAAAAAAGACATAACCCACTATTGCCTTGCACTTAAACCAGAAGCTCTATAATATCCCTCTGTGTTCCTATCAGCTCATTAATATCTAATATCCTGATAACTGGAACATCATTTTTCAATCCAGAACCAAAATAAGATTGTAAGTGTAAACATGCTTGAGAAAAATGACACTGATTTATATTTATACTTCCAATATCTGATATCCGATTATTCTCTAAGAATCTTTCTGGAAAGACAGAAGGGAAAGAAAGTAAGGACATCGATGTTTGAGGGGATGGATGAAGAGAAGGCAGAATGTTTTTTGTAAATGAATTGAAACATTAAAAATAGCCTTTCTCTGCATCCTTTATATTTTGCCCACATTCAGTCTTTTTGTCTCAGAAAGAGCTCAAACCTGAAATAAGGCCATACACACCCCGAAAAAAAATAAAATAAACAAGTTTAATTAGAAATGAACCATTGGTATTCTACTTCTGCCAAGTGTTTGGGTGGTTTCCCATAGCACACAGCTGTATCATTGCTACGAAATTGCTAAGTGTAGAAGGAACCCACCATTATCCAACCCACAATAAATAACACGCTCCTTTATAATTCTCAAAAAAAAATGGGCACAAATATCTTTGGGGCATGATGACCCCCTAGTTTCATCAGCAGACCTATAAATATCTTCTTCCGCCCTCCAAATAAGCATTTGTGCTTGCTCCTGAAATGCACGGATCAGCCAAGGGAAAGAATTAATTAAAACTAGTCCAATAGATGCACATCATTCTTAATTGTCAATTAACAATATGGTTCATAAGCCTGGGATAGAAAATCTATTTGTAACAATTGATGGCTGAGTTATAACACTTCGTGGTTGCATGCCGTTGTCTTAAACTTGTAATTTGGACAAGGATTGAGAGAAGTCAACAAAACAAACAGCGATTTCAAGCATTTACCTCGTCACAAGGATTTTGCACTTTTGTACATATGTATTTAAATGTCTCTGTTTTGATTCATGTTACAAATAATAGGGGTTCAATACATACCACGACTATGGATGATTCCTCCAAGGCAATCTTAAGAAATTATTATTTGTCCCCAGTGTTTGGTAATCCCTCTCTTACTCTTTGGCCAGTGGTATAGAGTTTCCTTTAGCTAGAAAGAACGAACTTCAGTACCCCAATACACAGTAGGGAGACTAAAATAGCGTGTTGCGTATTTCAAGTATAATAGCTAAAAGAGAGGATTTTTGAATCTTCTCACAGCAAAGAAATGATCGTTTTTATGGTTATGGATATGGTAATTACCATGACTTGATGGTTGTTCAATGTAACAACAATCAGAACATCACACTGTACCCTGTGTAATTATTATCTGTAGTCTGTACAACTGCTATCTGTTACTATAAATAAATAAGTGATACCAAGTTTCTTAGAATCTGTGATTTGAGTAGACATCCCAATAACAGAATATCCCTTTTGCTTTCTTCCCAAAATGAGATCTATGAACCAACACCCTCTGCATCCTCTGGAAGCTTGCTACCAGTTTAGATTTCTGAGGCCATACTCCTTTATTTGGGCCATCAGGATTGCATAGGAGGGATGGAGAAGATTGGATAGAGGCTAAAATCATGTGCAAGAGGCAGTAGAAAGAGGTAGGGTTTTGGGGCAAGACACAAAGAATACAGTGGAGAGCCAGCAGGTGGTGTGGTGGCTAAGGCACTTGACTCCCACATGGTTGACCACAGTTCAAGTCCCAGACCTGGTAGCTTGCTTTCTTACTTTCTCTGACTTAACTCTCTCTCTCTCTCTCTCTCTCCCTCTCTCTCTCTCTGTCTCTCTCTCTCTCTCTCTCTCTGTCTCTCTCTCTCTACTGAGCACACACACTTTATAGAAAAATTTAAAAAACAACATAAAGGGGCAGGCAGTTGGTGCAGTGGTTAAGGTACTGAATTCCCCCGTGGCCGACCATATATATATATATAATTATATACAATTATATATAAACACATACATATATAAAGTAACTAATTTATTTTAAAAAGAATATGGTTGACAATCTTTAATCTTAAGTTTCTCAAGGTCTCTCATATTCCTCAGGTTGTTTTGAGGTTGAGTCTTCCTATGTTTTTTTTGGTTGTTCATTTTTCTTTAGATACCCTGGCTTATCCCTGCTAAACCTTTGAACCTAGGAAGGGGATGATAAAAACCATAACAGAGATCTGAAGACCTCATCCAGTGTGGCCAGCTTTATAGAAAGTCTATCACAGAAAACTAATGATGGTAAGTCTTTGGAAGCAATTGGAAAAAAAAAAACATTTTTTTAAGTGCTATGGTGCTAGTTCCGAGAGTTTCCTTCAGGGCCAGAAGATGGCATGGAGGTTATGGTACTGGATCCCACATGGCCAATTGTGCAGTTCGAGTCTGGGACCCTGCAGCTTGAAAATCACGTTGGTCATGTGGGAAAATAACATCATTCTATATAAAAAGAGAGACATCGTAAGTAAAATATAATACAGATGCATTTGTCTCTAGCAAGAATCCCTTCAAACATGTTGAGGACATTTTTTTCATGTGTGAGTCATGCCCAAACCCCACAAGGAGAATGAAGGAGAAGGGATTACAGTGTAACCATCTCCCCTGGAGGGTGCTTTCTCAATTCCCCCCATCCCATCTCTCTTGAAGGAGCACACAGGCTCTATAGCAAACTAAAATAAAACAATAAAACAATAAATAAATAAATAAATAAATTTTCAGCAGAATATTGATATTGAAATGTGTGTTCTGTTCACTAACAAGTCTCTCATATCCCATAGCCAGCAATAGTGCCATTCTTTCTGAAAGAAGACACTAACTAAAGAAAGTACCCACCTATTGAGTGTCTACCACATGCCAAGCACTATGACTAGTTTATGTTGCTTCTTTTTAAAAGTTCTACGTATTTGACAGAAGTTCCTATATTCAGTTCCCTTGTCTGTGTAGACTCTGCCTTATGCCTTGCTGTGTGCCCTTGGCCAGCGTGTGGGGTTTGGGCCTCTCTGTGGGGCACCTCACAGGCCTGCTCCCTCAGCCCCGTCCTGATCACCACAGCTACAGCCTCCACGTTTCCGTAATTGCTTCTCCATCACACTCTCCATTTGCAGCATTAATCGTACGCATTAACATAAAACAGCAAATGTGCGAGTGAAGCAAGTGCTACAAAAGGATCCTTGTCATCAAGCACTTTCAAAAGTGCGTAATATTGGCATCAGGTCGTCCAATATATGCCCAACTGCAGCCAACGCCCTTTGTCCTCCACTCTCTCCAAACTTGTCCCACCTCTACGAGTGAATATGTGCTTATCTCTAAATACCAAGCCACTCTTAGATCACCTTCACCTTGCATCTGCTATTGCTCCTGGGAGAGAATAACACCATCCTATATGAAAAGAGAGAAGGCTCAAGTAAAATACAACACAGATGCATTTGTCTCTAGCAAGATTCCCTTAAAACATGCTGCGGACAGCCTTTCATTTTGTTCACTGTCTTAGAGTCCAAAGCTAGGATTTCTTCAAGAATCTAGACACTCGAAACTGTAAATTAAAAGGTATGCGCTGAGCACAGTTGGCTATGTTCCACCCTGCTACTTTAAAGAATATATGGAGGAGAGTAAAGGCAGGTGGCACGTTTTTAACTGGCAGCTGAGCATTTACTTGGCTTCAAGCCAAATGAAATAATATCATTCTGATTAGTACGTGTCTTCCTGATCCCCTTAAATTCCTCTTTTTCAAATTTTTATGACATTTAAAGGGTTTTTTTTTTTAGAGTTTATCAATATTACAAAACAAGGAGGTGGTTATAAATGATGAGAGCTAGTTGTGACCCTCGTAATAAATGACCGTATCTGACTGGGTAGTGAGAATATTCTTGGACTTTGTGTGATCATCAAGACCCACAGAGACTTTGTAAGAGATAAAATACTATTCCCATTTATAAAATAATGACACTAAGGCTGAGAGAAAGTAAAAGTAACTGCCCCGTGGCTAACAGGTGGCATGATGGTTAAGGTTCTGGATTCCAAAATGCTGGCCACAATTTGAGTCCTGGACCTGGTGGCTTGCAGATCACTACAAGAGCATGCGCATGCGTGCCCAAAATCCCAAGAGGAGAATGGAGGAGAAGGGACTGGAGCGTGAACATCTTCCCTGGGGGGTGATTTCTACTTTCTCTCTCTCTATCCTTCTCCAGTGAGCACACCCTCCCTGTGGCAAAAACCTAAAACATGCACACACATCAAAAAAAAAAAAAAAAAATCATGAGCTCAAGGTCTTGAGATAACTAGGAGGATGTTTTGCTCCAAAGTTCATATTCTCTTTACTCTAGTCACCAGTACTGAAGTTTGTTCTCCCTTCTCTGATTCCTTGTCTTCACAGAATGTTTCCTAAAACTTTGTAAGATTTTCTTGCTGGCTCCAACCGTTTCCAGCTCCGCTGCTTGCAGAATGGCTCCCACGGCTGGTGTTCAATCAATGTTAAATAATAACAGTTCAAACCCAGTAATGATGAAGCAGGAAGCGCCTCCCTCGTTATACTTTTAATGACTTCATAGGGTTCTTTTTTGTTAATTGTTTAATCACAAATTTCAGTTATTGCTATTTACATGCTCTTTTTCAACTTTTGAATACAGTCTTATTTCTATTTTGCCAAGCTTTTGGAAACACCAAATTAGAAACAAGCCTATTGTCTTTCACTCAATTTCTGCACTGTGAAGGATGAAAAAACACTACCAGCGTGCCTGCGTGCCTAATGGGGGGAAGAAAGAAAGGAAAAGAATCCACTCTAAGTTGTCTAAAGAACACCACCTTCAGATTCAAGTGCTTCGAAGGCCATAAGTCACCCTGTCCACAATGGAAAACGTGCCCCACACCTATATAAACCAGCAGACAAACCGAAGAGGCATAGCTTTGTGCAGGCAGCAAATTCACTAGAAGTGCAAGAGTCACTGAATGACTGTAAAACTGATAGACTTTTGTGTCGAGAGAAGTGACTGACTTATTCTTCAAAGGAATTTTTTGTTAGTTTGTTTGGTTTTTTTTACTCATCTCAGTCAGTAAAATTAGAGATTGAAAGAAAAAAAATGTACCATGTCCCAAAGAATGAAAAGGATAAGAACATTAGATCTGAGCCTGGCGTTGTCACTATTTCATGATAAACCATCTGTACCAACAATGTCACATTGTTGAACTGCTTCCATGCCCTGAAACACTGGAACTAGATGTATACCTCCAAGGAGAGAATTATTTAACCATCACCCAAACTCAGAAATGTATACCTTTCTCACAGAACCTTTCTGACATCCTGTGAAATTCAAACAGTAAGATGACAAATCATTTAGCCCTATGAACTACTAATTATACAAACTTTGCCACTATTGGGTAGTGAGAAAAATCATGATGCATTTTTTCTATGGTTTCGCATGCAGAAATGTATCATGACTTTTCGTACGACCCAGTATTACACCCAGTCCTGAAAATGAATGACAGCACCTGTTCTAAGCATGTGGAAAGTCTTTTTAAAAGCTTGAAGAAATCTGGGACCAGCAGATGGCATAATGGTTCCATTGCTGCACTCCCACGTAGTTGACCATGGTTCGAGTCCTGGATCTGGCAGCTTGAAACTCATGCTGGGGGTGTGTGTGTGTGCCTAAAATCCAGAGAGAAGGCATTGTGGCATGGCCTCCCCCCAGGGAGCGATTTCTCACTTTCTGTTTCTCTGGCAAGTGCATGCACCCTATAGCAAAACTCTCTTTAAATAAATAAATAAATAAGCTTGAAGAAAGCCTGAATATATGTTGCCAAAGGTGACTACATTTGTTTTTGAAGGATGCCTTTATTCTCTTAAAATAGCAACATCTGGAATCAGCAGATGGCATAAAGGCTACGTCACTAGACTCCCATGTAGTCAACCGTGGTTCAAGCCCCGGACCTGGTGGCTTAAACTCACGCTGTGTGCATGAGTGCCCAAGATCCCGAGAGGAGAATGAAGGAGAAGGGATTGCAGTGTGGCCATCCCCCCATGCAGGGGAAGGGGGCGGTGATTTCTCACTTTCTGTCTCTCTGTCCGTGTCCTTCCGGCGGGCACACGTGCCCTATAGCAAAACCTCTCAAAAAAAAAAAAAAAATAGCACTATCTGAGGAGTAAGAGATGACTGAATAATTAAAAACAAAAAAGATATGAAGCATAGCCTCTAAACTAGCCAAGCCTCATGCAAGATTTTGTCTGGCTTGTACAATACATTTTTAAAAATCTATTTATCAGGTATTGCCCCCGATGCTTAACATTTAGAAAATTCAGGCTGACTCCATAATCCAGCAGTTAAGCACTTTGCTTAGGGAGCCAGACCCCACGTGGCTGACTGCAGTTTGAATTTCAGCCCCAGCAACCTGAAAAACACACGAGGAACACGTAAGTGCATGCTCAAAATCTTGATGAATGGAGAAATGGGAGAAAAAGGGTTGCGGTGTGACCACTGCCTCATCAGGAGAAATTTCCTCTCTCCTGTCTTTCCCTTGTGAGTGCACATAACTTTGGCAATTAAAACCAGAAAAAACTTGGGAAATTCTAAATAAAATTAAGATTTGTTGGTTTCCTTTAAATGTCAGAACATCGGGCAAAGAGCATATCAAATTCCACAGGCAGTAAGCAGCCCGCTCGAGCTGCATTTCCTGCAGACAGGGCTCTGCTCTTCAGCCCCTGAGCCCCCTTTACTAACACCAGCCTGCCGACCCACCCCCACCATCTGCACCATCCTGAGAACCTTTAAGGCTCTTGCCTGTGTTGTAAGCATTGCTGAGAAAAGACAGTATGTATCTTAGAACTTTTCTGACCTAAAGATTTTTAAATATATGCATTTGTGTATATGAAAACAACACATGCTAAAAAATTTTTTTGAGACAGAGATTTTTGTTATAGGTACATGCAGTTGCCAGAGAGACAGAGAGACAGAGAGGGAGAAATCACACACACACACACACACACACACACGCACGCACACACACTGGGAGGGATGGCCACACTACGATCCCTTTTCCTCCATTCTCCTCTTGGGATCTCGGGCACGCACACACACGTGCCCAGTGTGAGTTTTAAGTCACTGGGTTTGGGACTCAAACCGCGGTGAACTATGTGGGAATCCAGTGACATAACCATTATGCCATCTGCTTGTCCTTTCACTAAAAAAACTTTTACATTCAGAGTCAAATGCCATGGCTTTGATCCTACTGGCTGAGAAGTCTAGGACAAATTATTTTAACCTAGTGGACTTGGATTGCGTCTTTAGTATAGTAAAGGTATTACATTAAGTTCCCTTTAGTGTCCCAGATCTAAAATGCCATGCCTCTTACGTGGTTAAACCAGGCAAGCCAAGATGTCCTGGTCTCTAAGTTACGACTGGCACACGGCAGAGAGGGATGGTGGAGGATCTACCCTAAGGACACTTTGGACCTGATGGGAGAAAGGTGATTTTAATTTCCTCTGACAAGCACAGTCCTAAGAGAAACGAGGAGGGAAGTCATATTCCTTTTAAATACCACAGAAAAATGAGATATTTAATTCTGTCTCATTCAAATGAGAAATTAATATTAAAATAGTAATAATGATGTATGACAAAAATTCACCTATTACAGGTTGAACTGTGCCCTACCCTCTTCCTGAAAAAAATATAAGTTCTAACCCCTAGTGTATCGGGGTGCGACCTCATTTGGAAGTTGGTACTTAGAGAGTTCTTCAAGTAAAACTGAGGTCATTAGAGGAGGCCCTTATCCAACCCAGGTGGTGTTCTTTTTATTTTTTTTTAAGAATTATGTAGCTATATAATTCCATTTGTTATTATTATTATTTTTTTTTATTTGACCAGAGAGAGAGAAAGAAAGGGAAAGCGAGAAAGCAAGCTGCCAGGTCCAGGTCTCGGACCATGGTCGGCCATGTGGGAATCCAGCACCTTAACCACCACACCACCTGCCGGCCCCCAACTGGTGTTCTTATATTGAGGGGAAATTTGGACAGAAAAGACAGGCATAGACAAATGGAAAGGCACAAGGAAAACGCCATTTGCAAGCCAAGGAACACCCGAGGATACCAGAAGCTCGGAGACAGGCATGGAACCAGTTTTTCCTCACAGCCCTCAGAAGGCACCAGCTCTTCTGGCACGTTGATCTTGGAATTTTCACTTCCACAACTGCGAGATAATAAATTCTGGTCATGTAAGCCATCTAGGCGTGGTGCTTGGTTATAGTACCCCTAGCAAATTAACACACCACCTTACACTCATCTGCTCCAGCTAACTATGGGCATACAATTGTTTCTGGAGGGAGCCAAGACAGGGGTTGTTGAGGGGAGAACCCAGGAGAGCCGAAACAGGAAGGAAAAAAAACATCCTCGCGACTCTCACAGGGACATGATCAGATGGTCTTCTGTCAGTCTGTTGTTAATGTTCCAGTTATAAACATGGACCATATACTCGGGTTTTGCTACCTCTTCTGAACCTTGAAACTGCTTCCTCAACTGGACCCGAGAATGGCTGTACAATCTGCAGGACTCAGTGCAAAATGCAAATACAGGGCACTTCAGTGTCCGGGGAACTATCTGGAGCCATCTGAGGACGAGCCGGAAAAAAATGGAGCAGGAGCAGATCTGAAGGCCTTTTCCTTCTGAATGTGAATGTGCAAGAGAGCTGGCTTAATTGTGTTGTGCGGCCAAAAATAAGCAGTAAAGGCAAAATTACCTTTCATTTAACTTCAAATTAATTCCATGTCTGACAATAGATGGCACCATCCTTGCAGACGTGTCTGAAATGATCTTACCAAGCATTGTTTAGCACTAATCATTTTACTCCCATGCAAGAGAATATCTACAGAAAATCTTGCCCAAGCACAGGAAACGGACCGCCTCTTGGCCCATCTAAAAAATTGGCCCCTTCCTTTACAGTGGGACATATCACGCTGCATTGCCATAATTTGTTTTTGAATCCATCTTCCTCCGCCGACGGGGAGTCCTCAAACAGAGACTGTGTCTTATCATTCTTTCTACCTCTGCATCTGGCATAACGCCTAAATCGTGGTGAGTGTTTAGTAAATATTTGCTAAATGACTAAATAGGAAGCACTACTATATGTGGTTGGCTTCATTTAAACACTCCCCTCCTCTCTAGTCATAAACGGTGGGTATTCAATAAGAAATTGGAACAAAAAAGGCTTTGATGGAGACCTGACTGTTAACAATGGCTTGCTATTCTACTTCCAAGACCAAGTGTTTCCCCTACCCAGGATGCTTTGCCACCTAGCCTGGTTTCCTCTCCAAATCCTGGGCCCAATGGTGCACAGTGGCCAAGTTACATGGCGCTGTTGTTTTCTCAGACTCAGTGATAGGCTCAGTATTTTCCAGCAGATTCACTGCAATAAACATGAAGGTGAGGGACCCCAGGTCATGTCCAGCCAAATGAGTGAAAGCAAGTGGGTAGTTGTAACAGCCCCTTCCTGGGCAAAAAGGCTCCCCGAGGTTCAATACAAGGGCCCACCTTTGGAAAAAGTACGCTTGAAAGGCAAGGTCCAACAGAGGTGACTGACCCCAGCTCTCCCACTGGCTCAGGGGTGTCTGCTGCTCAGCTCTGCAAGCACTTTGACTACTGTCTCCTGCCATGCTGTCTGAGGTGTGGCACCTTTCTTTTATACTTGTGTTTCTGAGAAAGCATTTGATGACACTTTTTTTGTTAACCTCAGGGCTCACTTCAGAGTGTAGGAAGTAGGAAGAAAATCCCTCTGTTGGGTTGCTTTGTTGTTTGTTATTTTATAGAAAGGCACTACGACATAAAGAGGACAAACTGTTTGTGTGGATAAAAACTACCTGCAACACAGCCTAGCGGGTGGGGAGCTTTAGATGGCGTCATGATGTGAAATACTACGGGAGACCCTTACCGTGACAGCCAGGGACCCAGCGGTGTTCCTGTGACTGCATCCCGGGCTTCACCGCACTTACAAGGAACAGGTTTAAATCACTTTGATTTCAAAGCCACTGGAATCAGGGTGAACATCAGAACACAGTTTCATCATTTTAAAAAACGTATCACAGTATAGCTCCTGAGTTTGGAAGAAGCAGGAGGAAAAGATACATCTTTGTAGAGATAGCGAGGCAAACTACATAGGAGTTAAGAACAAAGACTCAGGCCCACCAGGCCTGGGTCCTAGCAAGCTGCTGACTTCCCAGGGCTTGGGTTTCTCCATCAATAAACTAAAGACAATAAAAGAGACAACCTCTCAGGCAATTTAAATATACAGCACTCTTAATAAACGAATAGAGTGTATAGCCTCTATTAGTTACGAAAATGATTATTATTAGCAGAGCTTTGGAGCCTGGTATCTGAAGAGACTGGAACCCTGTTTTGCTCCACAGCTACTAATCATGGAGCTTTAGGCATAGCCTCTCTTTGTTTCAGTTTCCACTTCTGTTATCATTGAATAGAATGTCCTCACACAAAATGAGAAGATAGCCATGCAAAGGATTCGGCAGCACGCCTGACATGTAGTAAGAACTCAGTAAATGGGAGCTACTGTTGTTATTACTATTGATGAGATTATTCAGGGGTCAAGACCAATGTCCTCTAGGAAAAGGGGGTACTTCCAGCAACTCCACATACAGTTCTACGGATCTTGACAAATGCAGAGAGTCATCCATTCACTGTCATCATACCACTCAGAGTACCACCCCCAAATTCACTCGTGCTGCTGTTTGGTAGTTCACCTCTGCCTTCCTCCCTCAGTACTGATCTGCCTTTTCCAGAACGTCAAATAAGTGGGCTCATACAACCTACAGACCTCTAGAGCTGCCTCCTTTGATACAGAAAATGCATTTAAAATTCATTCATGATATTGCATGAATCAGTAGTCTGTTCTTTCTATTGCTGAGTAGTATTTTATTTTACAGATAAACTACAGTTATCATTTGGTCGAAGGACATCTGGGCTATTTATAATTTTTAGGGATTAGACACGTCTGTTATGAACATTCACATACATTTTTGTGTGCAAATATAAGCTTGCAGTTCTCTTGGTGACATACCTAAGAGTAGGATTGGTAGGTCACACAAGTTCACACCTAATTTATGAGATGCTGTTTTCCAAAGTGGCTATACCATCTTCCCTACCACCGGAACCACATTATTCTGCATTAGCAGTAGCATTTGGGATTGTCAGTTTTGTTATTTTAGCTATTCAAATTAATGGTATCACATCTTGGTCTTAATTTGTATTTCCCTAAAATACTAACAATATAAAACATGTTATTGGGACCAGTAGGTGGCATAATGGTTATGTCATTGGACTCCCATGTAGTCAACTGTGGTTCAAGTCCCAGACCTGGTGGCTTAAATCTCATGCTGGGTGCATGTGCATGTGTGCCCAAAGTCCCAAGAGAAAAATGGAAGAGAAGGGATAATGCATAGCCATCCGCATAGAGGGCAATTTCTCGCTTTCAGTCTCTCCAGCGAGCACACGTACCCTACAGCAAAAATCTTCCTCTGAAAAAAAGTTATTTTAGTCTTAATTGCTCTCTATATTTTTTATTAATGTGTTGATTCGGATATTTGGCCATTTTTCAAGCAGGTTATTTGTTGTTGTATTGTTGAGTAGTTTTAAGAGTTCCTTATATATTCTGGATATATGTGTTATAACAGATATGTATTTTTCAAGTATTTTATTTCAGCTTATGGCCTTTTTCATTCTGTTAACTGTATTTTTAACAGAACAAAAGTTTATGCCTTTGATAAAGTTTATCTTATCAATTTTCTTTTCCTTTTACAGATTGTGCTTTTGGCTTCATAACTAAGAAAATATTTTGCCAAACCCAGGTCACAATATTTTCTTCTAGAGGTTTTATAGTTATAAATTTTGCATTTGAGTCAAGAAGCCATCGGGGGTTATTTATGTGTAATGTTTGAGGCATGTGTCAAGCTTCTTTTTTTTTACACATGGCTAACAAGTTTTTCCTCACTACTTGTTGAAAAGACTCTATTCTTTGTATAAAATTACCTTTACATATTTTTCAAAAAGTATATTGGTGATATTTTTGTGGGTCTCTCTCTGCACTCTGTATTTACATCACTGGTCTACGTGTTTGCCTTCCTGCAAAACCATACAGTCTGTGTCATAACTGAGCCTGGTTCTTTATGAGACTCGGATTATTGTTTTGTTCTGTTTCAGTGTTTTACTTGACTTTGCCTATGTCAGATATTTTTATTAAAAGCTGCTCATCTAGTCTAATGCAGTCAAATTTTGTGTAAATACTTTATATACTTAGAAATGAGCATACTTTATTAATTAATTAATATATTTATTTATTTATTTATGCTTTCACTGGGCCTTTAGTGTTGGAGGTGTGTGTAATCTACTCAGGACTTGGCATGTTGGGGGTTTATTACTGCCGAGGTTGCCTTCATTGTATCTCAGGATTCCAATTCTGCCAGTCACGGCCTCTCTGCAGGCTGGGGCTGGCTTGCCGAAGGTCATTCCCTCAGCATTCACTTTCCTCTTTGATTTGAGTCTTTCCCGTGTCTCTCTCCAAAAAGAATCTGTCTCTTGGTGCTCTCCAAGATTTATTTCACTGCTACTAACTACTTGATGTGTGTCAGCCTGGTGTTGAAGCTTGGAGGAAAAAGGGCACCCTCTGTTGCTTATTAATGCTCAATTCTAGGCAAGGATTGTGTCCTGGGTCTGGCAGGGGTGAGGTGAGGAGGCTTCACAAATGTCCCTGCTCCTCCCTGGAAGCAGAGATTTGTTTTGAGGAGATTTTTGTTGTTCTTCTCTTTGGCCAGCTGCACTGGGTTTCCACCAGGACATTAAAGGCAACACTATTGCCTTTTTGCAGATGAAGGTTTTTGTTCCTTGGGGCAGATGGTTCTGGAAGTTGTGTGTAGAGATTGCTATTCTCCACTCCAACAAAACTAGGAAGGAAGCTCTAAGCAATGAGAAATGGGAGCAATGAAAAGGCTTCAAACAAGGTCAAGTTGACATTGGAAAATGCATGGAGTTTGAACTCTTTCAGCAGGGTGAAAGGAAAATCTACCATCTTAAGAAATGGCATCAGAATTCCTCTAAGGAAGGAAAGGGTCTTAGTTAAGGAAAATCCCTTGATTTCAGTTGTGAAAAGATAGATTTCCCTGAGGAGGAGAGAAGAACAAGAGCCCAGCTGAATCTCTCAATGGAAAAAATAATACATGGAATTCAAACTTGTTTTGCTGATATTGATGACAGAAGGAAAGAGGGGCAGAAAAACAGATCAACAGTGATTAGGCCAAGCACTTTCTGAGGAGATGTGTTCAAAGAAATACCCCCAAAGGAAGAGACTATCTAAAGTACATTTATGTATAAGGATGTCTAAAGTTCTAATAAAAAAGGATTGTGTTCTGATAGCATCAATGTCCTCTATTTCCCCAAATCTACAATAAAGTCACACAACAAAGGGAGTTTTCTAAGTAATTGTTATTCAGGTGGGATGTGGGGGGTCTTGGAACCAAGGGAGGAGGATGAGTTTCCATGTCTGGTTCAATTAAATGCACAGCAGCAATGAGGCAAGAGGGAAGATCAGAGACACTATTAAAATGAGTAGAATCAGAAGAACTGCATACCTGGCACAAGAATGGCAATGGGATCTCTCCAAGGAGGGCATTGAACTTTTCACAAAGTGAAAGACACAGATATTTCAGACAAGGTAATCTTAGCTAAGCCTGCTATCCATAGTCAAGGAGTATAAAAACTTGGACCTAATTACCAGGACTAGGGTAATGTTCAGGAATTATATGTATATAAACACACACACACACACACACACACACACACACACACACACACAAATAGAACTCACTCCCAGCATCTTCTAGCCCCAATCAGAGGCATCCGCACAACCAGCATACTCAGGGAGGTCTCCAGACATGAACCCCTCCCACATAGGTCTTGTTGAGATACTGCTATTCTACCATCCTACCCTCTTCAACTTCTTTTATAAGGTCACTAATTCTATTCATGGGAGCTCTCATGAATAGGAGACATAATCATCTGAAGACGTAATCATCTCCTAAAGACCCCACCTCTCAATATGATCACACCCCACCTCTCAATATACCACATTAGCAATTAAGTTCTTTCTTAAGTTTTTTGTTTTTATGTTTTGTTCGTTTGTTTGTTGTTGTTTTGCCATGGGGCACATGGACTCACCAGAGAGAGACAGAGAGAGGGAAAGTGAGAAACCACACTTCAAAGTGGATGACCAGTCAGTTTTCTGCCCTCCTCTGGGGATTTGGGGCATGCATGCACACCCATCTGGTGTGATTTTCAAGCCACAGGGTTCGGTACTCAAACCGTGAAGTCAGCTATGCGGGATCAAACACTTTAACCACCACATGATTAAGTTTTAGCCTATGAATTTTGCGACTCTTTCAGATCACAGCTGAAGGAGAAAGTGGAAAAACAGCAACTTTTAACACAAATGTATTTACTTTAACAAAGACAAAGTAAACCCAGTGTGTCTGAATAAGCTATTTTGGTCTCCAACTTATACCATCAAAAAAAAGCAACGGTGTTAGCTTAACTTATTCAAACCACTTGGAATCCTTTTAACACATTATTATATCTCTGGAAAATGAAAATGCAGTTGAGGTTACTATCGGAAAATGCTACTCAGGAAAAAAATAGCATGCAATGGACGAATTGATAGATTTAAAAAGGAATCAGTCTACTCCGGAATGAAAAACTGGACATTTTTATGATGACCTGGATGAAAATAAAGACTGGAAATGGCTTGGGATTATGGTGGTGTGCCAAACCAGGAATCTGAAAATGTGTCCTGCAAAGACACATTAAGTCCCACTGCACATAACATATCGCTTACAAAAGGCAAATTGGGTATAAAATGCCAATTATTTTACACCTGAGACACAAAAGCAAGACATATTACAAACAAGTGTATTTTGGGATATTCTTTCAAAACAGTTAATCACTAACTTTGGCTCCTAGTCTGTTGTATGAACTTCAGCACCAAACAAGAGGCAGTTGGAGTTACTGTCAACAACAGAAGCACTACATAAGAAAGTCACAATTTTTAAAGGAAACCTCCTGTACATTTATATTGTAGGAATACATCTTATAAACAAGGGAGAAAATGTCACAAAAAAACTGAAGGTATTATTCTTGGAACTACTCATGTTCACATTTATTGTCTTGTTTTTTGTTTTTGTGTTTGTCTTTTTTTTTTTTTTGGCTCCAAAATATATCATGCCCTTTACTGAAATTAACATAAAAAAATTATATTCTTCTGAATTTCCTTGAATTGGGTCCATAATAGGAATATAACAGCAGTATCAACCTAAGTGCATTTAAGAGTGAATTTTTCTTTTTTCAATTAACCCAAGAGAGTTATCACCCTTTCGTATCTGTCTTCATTTGGTTCCCAGAAGCAGATTTGAATGCAAGAAATATATTTGGGTTATGACCCCAGGAAACTCTGGTAAACAGATGGGAGAGTGAAACCAGGAGGAGATTAAGCCAACAAAACATTCGATATAAAGCAGATATTCACTGTGGACAATTGAGATTCAATTCCCAAGGGAACTATGGGAGCTAGTGCAAGACACGCTTCAGCACTGCCCGAGCTGGGAGACCTGAGAGGGTAAGGATTTATCCACCAACTCCCAGACGTCTGCTTAGCACTGCTCTTACAGGCACTAAAGTTCCGTCTGCCCCGTAGATACCCACGCATCCTCTAGGAACCAGAGGTGTATCCTCAAGGGAAAACTGAAATCTCTGCGTAAGCAGCTTGGGGAGCTTATAAAAGTGAGTGCTGAGAGGCCGTGGGTCGGCACCCACAACTCCTGCCCTGGCAGCATTCAAACGTCTCACCAACGGCAGAGTTGTGAAATAGAAGTATGTCCAAGTACAAACGGGCAAGTTCTTGGAATAGATGAGTCTGAAGTCTTCTGTTACAAGCCGCTAGGATTTTACAGGAAGCACCTTAAAGTGTTTTAGGAGGGGAAAATGGAAGAATTATCATTGTGTTGTTTGTGTTTCTTCTGAGCCTCTAGGAAGTTCATATAGTCATGTCTTCAGAAATGAGAGAAGGTAATTTAGCTGGTTTCTGGTGCTATAACAAAATTTCTTTTATTTTTTTTTAAAAGAGTTTTGTTACAGGACGAGTGTGCTTGCCAGAGAGACAGAGAGGGACAGAGAGACAAAAAGCAAGAACTCATCCCGCAGGGAGCATGACCACACTATAATCCCGTCTTCTCCATTCTCCTCTACAGATCTTGAGCATGCATGCTCATGTGCCCTGTGTGAGTTTTAAGCCTCCAGGTCAGGGATTCAAACTGCGGTCAACTCCAATGACATAACCATTATACCATCTGCTGGTCTCATAACAAAATCATTTAAACTGGGTAATTTATAATCAGCAACAGTTTATTTCTCCCAGTTCTAGAGGCTGGAGAATCCAAGATCAAGGTGCAACAGGTTCCATGTCTGATGAAGGTCCATTTTTCATAGCTACTGCCTAGGTGTACTCACACGGCAGAAGAGAAAGAGGGTAAGAGAAGGCAGAAGGAGGATTAAGGAACTCCCTTCGACTTCCTTTTTTTTTAAAGTTTCTTTGTTTCTTTCTTCCTTGAGTGAGAAAGGGAGATACCACACCACTGCACACTACAACTTACCCCAGCCTCTCCTTGGCCCAGATCCTGGGCATGCACACACCCAGCACACTCAGGGAGGTCACTGGACGTGAACCCGTTCACATGGGTCAGCCTGCACAATACTGTATTACTGCTATGCCACCATCCTACCCACTCCAGCATTTTTCATAATTTCACTAATTCTGTTTATGAGGGTTCTTACCTCATGACGTAATCATCTCCCCGAAGCCCCACTCCCTAATATTATTCCATTGCTGACTAAGTGCCAACATATGAAACTGGGACACATTCAGATCACAGCAGAAGGAGCAAGTGGACAAGTGATTTCAAATACAAAGAGCAGCAGAAATTCCAAGTGGGAGAAACACTCCTTATGCAATGTCCTCGTCAAGTCCAGCTCCACGGGCTTGGGTTAGCACCCTACATCCTTAAAGGAAGAAATCAACGACCCCCGAAAGACCAGATCAGAAGTTCTACTGGGGGAATTTGTGAGAAACTGACATTATGAGAAGAGGAGCCTTTTTGTTTTTTCTGTGTAGACATAACTCCGCCTCTGTGAGCACCACGGGGGACCCAGCGCCATTTTGACAGACCGAGAGAGGGCTTGCAGATTTGAGGGCACTGGGAGGCAGCACCATCAACACAGGCATCATAGTCTCAGGGGGGCCCCACCCCAATGTCTCCACAGGTAACCTATCCCCGAGGGGGTAGAGTCTAAACTGTGGGAGAAATGTTTACGAACACCCCGAATTACGGTTGAAGATTTAGGGAAATAGAGAAGCATTTTAGAAAGACTGTAGGTTACCATTGGTGTTAGATAGAGAGACCAACAGGTGTCGGGGATGGAACGGGGCCCAGATGCTGGGTGAAGAACGTGATGGTGCACAGATGTCTGGTAGGCACCACCAGTGGAGCTGGCAGATGGGTAACAAGTGAAGATTATTGTTTGCAATGAATGCTGGGTGAGCATTTGTTTATGATAGGCCTTGTTCTACAACCTGGGGATACATCATACAAAAGTAGGAAGTTCCTACTTTTGGGGGCTGGCAAGTGACGTGGTGGTTAAAAGTGCTGGATTCTCACACGGCTGAATGTGGTTCAAGTCCTGGACCTGGCAGCTTGCTTTCTCACTTTCCCTTTCTCTCCATCTCTCTCTGGTCAAATTATAAATAAATAAATAAGAAAGGCCCTACTTTCTTGGAGAACACGTTTAGTGCAACAATAGTGATGTATGTGCATGGTCTGAAACAACTTTGTCTACCTTTGTAAGCATCTTTTTTATTACAAAAAAAAATTTAATTGAAAATTATTCTCTTAGAATCAGAAACTGTGAACTTTTACATATAGAAATGTCTCCAGGATGCAAACAATTGTATTAAAATGTAATGCACTTGCCAGGCACGTGTGCGTGCATGCCCAAGATCCCAAGAGGAAAATGGAAGAGAAGGGATTAAGGTGTGGCCATCCTCCCTGGGGGGTGATTTCGCACGTTCTATCTCTCTGTCTCTGTCTGGCTTGTTGTTGCTTGCACAAACCCTAAAAAAAAAAAAAGAAAGAAAGAAAGAAAGAAAAGTAATGGGTTTGGTGACTCAATTAGTCTTGAGCTGTTCTTGGCAATTTTGTTCCTCTTGTAAGTGATTGGATAAGGCAATGGCATGTGATACTACCCTGGCCAATGAGACTTGCTGGGAAGTCGGCTAAGGAGCTTTAGGGGGAAAAAATCATCTCCCTTCTTGATAAAAAGAGATATTCAAGGATAAAATTGTTCCTTTTTGCCTCTCCACACATGGTGTAAAGACAGGGCACCAGCGGCTGCAGTAGACATCCTGTGTCCAGAAGGAAACAAACTGAGGAAAAATGCTAACCAACTGAAGATGGGAGAATGGACAGACAGAAATAAACAAAACTATGTCATTAAGATCATCTTTGGCTGTTGAATTACTAAATTTTGGGACTGTCTTCTTCTACTCCTGCTTGTGAGTACATAAATTCTTCTCACTGCTTAATGTGTTAATAGCATATCTTGTTACTCGCAGCTAAAAGCGAGCCATGTGATGGACTCAGTGAGTTCACCCAAAACTTGATCAAGAACATCTTTTAAACATTGGTACCAGATATTCAAAACTGCCTGGGTTATAGCACTAAAAACAAAAGTGTTGGGGCCCAGTAGATAGCATAATGGTTATGTCATTGGACTCCCACGTAGTCAACCGCAGTTCAAGTCCCAGACCCAGTGGCTTAAAATTCACGCTGGGGGCCAGCAGGTGGCATGATGGTTAAGGTACTAGAATTCCCACATGGCTGACAGTGGTTCGAGTCCTAAACCTGGCAGCTCTCTTTCTCTTTCTCTCTCTCTTTCTCTGGCAAAAAACCCATGTGAAAAAGTAATAATAAATAAGTAAATGAATAAAATAATTTAAAAAAGAATTCACGCTGGGCATGTGTGCATGCATGCCCCAAATCCCAAGAGGATAATGGAGGACAAGGGATTGCAGCTTGGCAACCCCCCTGGGGGGTGATTTCTCACTTTCTGTCTCTCTACCTCTCCAGCAAGCACATGTGCCCTATAGCAAAAATCTCTCAAAAAAAATTAAATAAAATAAAAGCAAAAGTGTTGAATCTTGACCTAAAGTAAGTCTATTTATTTCAAAAAATACTCCACAGACTGATTGCCCTTGCCTTACTCTCATGTCTCTCGATATATTAGGTCGATGAGAAAGTCATGACGTATGTCTGTTTTTCTATGTGATAATACATTATGACTCTCCCGATGACCCAATAGAAGCCTTACGTTTTCACCAGACAGCGAAAAAAAGTATATTTACTTTGTAGTCAGCATGTTTCCGAAGCAGAGAATAAATAAAAACAACTTGAGTCCCAATATTGTAACGAACTATGATCAAAATTCCTTATGGAGAACTTGCCCTTGGAAAAATCTTCTTAGCACCAGGACCCTCCATGGTTTATGATCAACCTCTAAGGAAAAGAGGATGCCCATTCCCTCTACACGCATTGCCACGAGGTCCTTTAGTACCTCCTCTGCCCTGCTAGCCTCTCACGCGGGGAAAGAACGGTCTGCCAGGTACTTGACGTAGGAAGCACCACAAGACAGTGAGAAACTCCCTACTGTATTCTGACCTTGAGCTCTTATAATATCTATATATTCTCATAATCAAAGCAAATACATCTCTAACAACGCCTTTGAGTAGTTTTATCAAAAAATTAAAATAGAAGAAGAAAAGAAAAGGAAAAGGAAAAGAAAAAGAGAAGAGAAGAGAAAAGAAAAGAAAAAAAGAAAAGAAAAAAGAAACCGGTTTTCCTCATGGTCCGGTTTTATTGTTACATTATAAAGCCCTCTCAAGACTTTTCCAATACAAACTATGCCAGGAGGAATCTCAAAATCTATCATATGATCTGAATTGTGGATGACAAATGGCCTGGGTTTCCCATCATCCCAATGTTGTCAATTTGGTCTTCCTCCTCACTGACTCAGGACAGACAGTGGGACTCCAGCTTCAGGCCTGCATTAAGTATCACATCCAGTAAATTAATTTATTTCTTTTACCAATATCATTGCATCAGGGAGACTTAGGGAAAAGACTGCCTTGGAAGAACATTCCTGGTAGCTGTGGATAGTTTGATTTGCTTCCTGTAGTCCTGGTAAAGATGAAGGAAAAAGAGGAGACAGAAGAATACAGCTTCATCTTGGTTAGGAAACAAACTGAGGAAAAATGCTAACCAACTGAAGATGGGAGAATGGACAGACAGAAATAAACAAAACTATGTCATTAAGATCATCTTTGGCTGTTGAATTACTAAATTTTGGGACTGTCTTCTTCTACTCCTGCTTGTGAGTACATAAATTCTTCTCACTGCTTAATGTGTTAATAGCATATCTTGTTACTCGCAGCTAAAAGCGAGCCATGTGATGGACTCAGTGAGTTCACCCAAAACTTGATCAAGAACATCTTTTAAACATTGGTACCAGATATTCAAAACTGCCTGGGTTATAGCACTAAAAACAAAAGTGTTGGGGCCCAGTAGATAGCATAATGGTTATGTCATTGGACTCCCACGTAGTCAACCGCAGTTCAAGTCCCAGACCCAGTGGCTTAAAATTCACGCTGGGGGCCAGCAGGTGGCATGATGGTTAAGGTACTAGAATTCCCACATGGCTGACAGTGGTTCGAGTCCTAAACCTGGCAGCTCTCTTTCTCTTTCTCTCTCTCTTTCTCTGGCAAAAAACCCATGTGAAAAAGTAATAATAAATAAGTAAATGAATAAAATAATTTAAAAAAGAATTCACGCTGGGCATGTGTGCATGCATGCCCCAAATCCCAAGAGGATAATGGAGGACAAGGGATTGCAGCTTGGCAACCCCCCTGGGGGGTGATTTCTCACTTTCTGTCTCTCTACCTCTCCAGCAAGCACATGTGCCCTATAGCAAAAATCTCTCAAAAAAAATTAAATAAAATAAAAGCAAAAGTGTTGAATCTTGACCTAAAGTAAGTCTATTTATTTCAAAAAATACTCCACAGACTGATTGCCCTTGCCTTACTCTCATGTCTCTCGATATATTAGGTCGATGAGAAAGTCATGACGTATGTCTGTTTTTCTATGTGATAATACATTATGACTCTCCCGATGACCCAATAGAAGCCTTACGTTTTCACCAGACAGCGAAAAAAAGTATATTTACTTTGTAGTCAGCATGTTTCCGAAGCAGAGAATAAATAAAAACAACTTGAGTCCCAATATTGTAACGAACTATGATCAAAATTCCTTATGGAGAACTTGCCCTTGGGAAAATCTTCTTAGCACCAGGACCCTCCATGGTTTACGATCAACCTCTAAGGAAAAGAGGATGCCCATTCCCTCTACACGCATTGCCACGAGGTCCTTTAGTACCTCCTCTGCCCTGCTAGCCTCTCACGCGGGGAAAGAACGGTCTGCCAGGTACTTGACGTAGGAAGCACCACAAGACAGTGAGAAACTCCCTACTGTATTCTGACCTTGAGCTCTTATAATATCTATATATTCTCATAATCAAAGCAAATACATCTCTAACAACGCCTTTGAGTAGTTTTATCAAAAAATTAAAATAGAAGAAGAAAAGAAAAGGAAAAGGAAAAGAAAAAGAGAAGAGAAGAGAAAAGAAAAGAAAAAAAGAAAAGAAAAAAGAAACCGGTTTTCCTCATGGTCCGGTTTTATTGTTACATTATAAAGCCCTCTCAAGACTTTTCCAATACAAACTATGCCAGGAGGAATCTCAAAATCTATCATATGATCTGAATTGTGGATGACAAATGGCCTGGGTTTCCCATCATCCCAATGTTGTCAATTTGGTCTTCCTCCTCACTGACTCAGGACAGACAGTGGGACTCCAGCTTCAGGCCTGCATTGATCAACCTCTAAGGAAAAGAGGATGCCCATTCCCTCTACACGCATTGCCACGAGGTCCTTTAGTACCTCCTCTGCCCTGCTAGCCTCTCACGCGGGGAAAGAACGGTCTGCCAGGTACTTGACGTAGGAAGCACCACAAGACAGTGAGAAACTCCCTACTGTATTCTGACCTTGAGCACTTCTCATATCTATATATTCTCATAATCAAAGCAAATACATCTCTAACAACGCCTTTGAGTAGTTTTATCAAAAAATTAAAATAGAAGAAGAAAAGAAAAGGAAAAGGAAAAGAAAAAGAGAAGAGAAGAGAAAAGAAAAGAAAAAAAGAAAAGAAAAAAGAAACCGGTTTTCCTCATGGTCCGGTTTTATTGTTACATTATAAAGCCCTCTCAAGACTTTTCCAATACAAACTATGCCAGGAGGAATCTCAAAATCTATCATATGATCTGAATTGTGGATGACAAATGGCCTGGGTTTCCCATCATCCCAATGTTGTCAATTTGGTCTTCCTCCTCACTGACTCAGGACAGACAGTGGGACTCCAGCTTCAGGCCTGCATTAAGTATCACATCCAGTAAATTAATTTATTTCTTTTACCAATATCATTGCATCAGGGAGACTTAGGGAAAAGACTGCCTTGGAAGAACATTCCTGGTAGCTGTGGATAGTTTGATTTGCTTCCTGTAGTCCTGGTAAAGATGAAGGAAAAAGAGGAGACAGAAGAATACAGCTTCATCTTGGTTTTATAATTTCCCCATACATTTTCACACAAATCCACTATATGATAAATCCAACGCTTGCTCAAAGGAGTGCGACAGTGTGGAGCCAATGAGTTCGCCACCTCCACCTGCTCGCCCTCCTCAGAACCACGAAGTTCACAGGCAAGACGATGGGAGGTGTCTCCAAAGCGGGGGGTGTCAATCCCCCGGATCCAATTTATTCTCCTCCTGAAAGCCTCATTCCTAATACGTGGCAATCACACCTCCTCACCTTTCTCCTCCAAGAGCTTTGTTAACTTTCCTGATTTGTTTTCCCTTGCTTAAACAACCCCAAATCTGCTACAGGGTAGTACCTTGCAGAAGAACAGATGCAGCTGGGTGTACCTGGGGACAACTGTGGTCTGGACTCCCGGCCCCTATCAATTATCACCCCTCTTACACTCACCCTCCCCTCCACCACATTGCCACCTGTGCTTCCTGTGTTCCTGAGATTCCCTGGGAAAAATAAATGCAATGAGGCGTAAGCAGGAGTCTCCGATTCCCACGTCCTGCATAGTCTTCCCTTTCCTTCTTCTTCTTCAATGTGCTAATTGTAAATGCAGATACAAAGAAACACTTCCAGAAAGCACAGGCTTCAGGCTCAACTCAGAAAACAGTGAGCTGCTGCCAGAACTCCAACACCCTCTGATTTCAGTCTGAGGCACAGCGTTGAAGTTCCTGCAAGATCGCAGTTCCCCTCGTCTTCAAGGGCAGCACTGGGCCCAAGGAGGAGACAGCTACTGTGAGTCTGAGAGCCACCCAGCAGTGGGAGGTTTTTCCATATATTACAATTACTAGAACACCTGTGCTAAAGAACCTGACCCAGTGTGCAGTAGTCCCAGATCTCTGAAATTATTCATTTCTTAACTAGGCTGGCTTATTGACTGCATTTCAGTCAGCACTGGAAAATGAAGGTAAACCCAGGTTCAAGACCTCTTGGAGTACTTCCTCACCTGCATTCCAAGGCATGACACATTGGCTTTGAAACTATTCACTCTCGTATTCTCCTATACTTCCAGGGAAAACCAAATCAGATCGAAATGGCACTAGGAAGGCAATCAGAACCATCCCAAAGAAACCAGCTCAGAGATGAAATGATGCTGTCTATTTGGTTCAAGAGTGGAGTTGAAGGTGTCTTTTCTATAAACATTAGATGCTTTAATAAAAAATAATACAAGGGTGGGGGTGGTGGGCATGCAGAAATTAAGAAATATAGTGTAAAGGAATAAAATCCCTCCCACTTCTCAAGAGGTACTGAGTGCCCATGTCATCTGCTTAGTCTATTTTAAAACAGCTGGTCACTTCAATCAAAAATCACACAGATGGATGAAAAGTTCTCCCAGAATTAAGAAATGTCTTTAAAATAGCCATGGCCACATGGGCTCTGTGACCATTGGCAAGGCTGGGACAGAAGCCTCTTTGCCTGCATGCTCACGGACTCCTACCACTCAAGTAGACTTCTGCTCTAGCAGTATTTTGCATTCTTCAAATGCAGTGGTTTTTTTTGGCCAAGAACTTTTTCTGAAGCAGCAGGACTCAGTTCATGTATGAGCAAAAGTTACCGGGAGTGATGGAAGTAAGCCCAACATAGGTTCTAATAAACTTTAATTTTGTTTAATTTCTGAAATATAATTTCCGAAGGCCTTGCATCCACTGGTTTTGAGACCAGCTGCAGCTGTACCCGCATTCGAACTTTTTTGAGCACCTCTAAGACTTGTGATCAAACCAGATTAAGCCAGGTTGAGTCTATAAACGCAACCCTTGACTCACTGAGATACTAAAATAATTTAGGAAGATACAAGTAGAAGCTATCAGTGGTTTGAAAATCTTTTTTATTTCCCTAGCAACCTGTAACATTTCATGAGTATTCACTGTATTTCAGAAACTGTGCTAAGGTATTTTACATAAAATATCTCATTTAGGGACCAGCAGGTGTTGTGATGGTTAAGGCACTGGACACTCTCACAAGACTGACCACAGTTCGCATCCCAGACCTGGTGGCTTTCTCTCTCTCTCTCTCTCTCTCTCTCTCTCTCTCTCTCATCAAATTAAAAAATAAATGAGTGAGGGACCAGCAGTTGACGTAATGACTATGTCACTGGACTCCCATATAGTCAACTGTCGTTCGAGTCCTGGACCAGGTGGCTTAAACTCACGCCAGGCGCATGTGTGCATGTGCCCAAGATCCCAAGAGGAGAATGGAGAAAGGATTGCAGCGTGGCCATCCCCCGTTGGGAGGGGGGTGATTTCTCACTTTCTGTCTCTCTGTCTCTGTCTTTGCAACGAGTGCATGTGCTCTATCACACATACAAAAAAAAAAAAAAAAAAAAAAAAAAAAAAAAAAAAACTCTCCAAAAATAAATTACTTGCTTACTTACTTACTTATTATTTTAAAAAATCTCATTTACTCCTCACAGCAAGCTGTTGTAGAAATCACTCTTTATATCCCCATTTAATAAATGAAGACACTGAAATATATAATGTGTAAGTAACTGGCCCCAAGGCCATAAAGGTAGCAAATACTAAAATCAGAAGTAGGCCTATATATCCTAACTGCAAATCTACACTTTTAGCTCCTAGACAATTCACCAAAGGCAAACTAAGTGGTACATTTATGCTGTGGTTTGAATGCACTGCCTCCAAATTTCAGGTGTGCAAATTTGGGGCTATTAGGAGGTGAGGCCTTTAAGAAGGCAACAGACTCTGAGGACTTCTGCCTCCTGAGTGGGATTAAGGGCCCTAGGAGAGAGGTCACTGTATTTGCTGCCTTGTTCTTCTGCTTTTCTACCATGTGAGGACTTAGTCAGAGCAGGTGCCTTGACCCTGGACTTCCCAGTCTTCAGACTATGAGAAAGAAATGTCTGCCTTTTATAAATTACCCAGTCTCAGGCATTTTGTTGTAGCAGCGCAAGACAGACTAAGACACCACACAAATACAAACTGTTTAAACTGATGAATAACATTACAAGTCCAAAAGATAATAATGATGAGATACACTTTTCCTTATCAAACTGGAAAATATTTGCAACAATAGCACCTGACTAGTGGAATTTTGCATGCACATTTTACATTTATTTTTCATTTTTCTAGATTAATAACATACCATTTGTGGAATCAAGTTTTTTTTTTTTTACAAGCTATTGTTAATTTGCGATCAGATTCCATTGATTTTATAGAACAATTCTCAACTACATGGAAGAGGCAGATACAAATTTGAGATTGGTTATTAAAAATCAACTTTCTGGGGGAGAGGGGCCAGAGGACACATGTGCTTACCAGAGAGAGAGAGAGAGAGAAAGAGTACCCTGCAGTGGTCAGGACACACTCCGTTTCCCTCCATCCCTCCCCTCAGGGTTTGCACATGAATGCACATGCACCTAATGTGTTTCTCAAGCTGTTGGGTATAGGACTTGAACCATGTAATTGATCAACACTTAACAACACTACCAGAGGCTGGTCTGCAGAATGATTTAATGACACATAATACTAGTTTGTGTAGTCCAGGAAAATGACAATGAGCTGATTTTATTAAAGCACGAGCTTAGATTTGTTACAGTGAGGAAAAAGATTCAGCTGATTTCCTTGGGGCTTCTTGGATGAACCCATAACCTTATTTTAGAGTGTGAATACAAGGAACAGGGCCAAAGTGGTCGGTACTTAGAGAGCTTGGACCTAAACATTTGCCCCAGATGCACTGTGGTCTAATCTCTGGAGAGTCCCACAAGAGTGGAAGGAGAAAGAAGCAAATAGAAGAAAGGAGACGTCATCAGAATCTTCAATTTTTTTGTTTGTTTGTTTTGGAGAGGTTTTTGCTATAGGGCGCATGCCTCGCCAGAAAGACAGAGAGAGACAGAGAGACAGAAAGCGAGAAATCACCCCCCAGGGGGAATGGCCACGCTGCAATCCCTTCTCCTCCATTCTCCTCTCAGGATCCTGGGCATGCACGCACATGCGCCAGGCCTGAGTTTAAGCCACCAGGTCTGGGACTCAAACCACAATCGACTACATGGGAGTCCAGTGACATAGCCATTGCGCTAACTGCTGGTCCCAGAATCTTCAAATTTTTAAAAAATATTTTCTTTAACTGTCTTGATCAATTTATTTATTTTAATTTGACCAGAGAGGGACAGACTGAGAGACATTGAGAGAGGGAAAGTGAGAATGCAAGTTGCCAGGTTCAAGACTCAAACCGTGGTCGGCCATGTGGGAGTCCAACGCCTTCGACCACCATGCCGAATCTTCAAACTTGTGGGTGTAGATAAGCATGAAGTATTTTACTTTAAACTGTTTGAAAATAGTTGAGTATTTCACAGTGTTTACTCTCTCAACTGTTATTTTCTACAGTGGCCTCATGATGAGAATTCACAGACAGACATTAGCCAGACTTCGACCCCTTCCCCACAAGGCCAAATGTCATCACTGTTTAACACCGCCTACCCCGGTCAGTCTGCAGGGTGGGACCTACTATAGTAACCTATTTTCACCCAATTGGTGGTGCATCCCTTCCATCTACCTCCACCTGTGAGGGTGTGTTAGACCTAAAGACATAGAAGGAGCATGATTAAAGGAGATAATGAATTCACAACGTATTTGCTCATTTTAGTTCAGTATTACTTGTAATTAAAAATTGTTGGGCTCATCCAGGGAGCTGAATGGTTAAGGGACCCAGATCCCTGAATATGCTGAAGACATGAGAGCCCAAGTGAATAATCGTTTCTACCACTTACAATAAGGTAAAGCATTTATCAGAGAAGGGAAATGCTACAATTTAATTAGAAATATAGGTTAGAATTCAAATATAAAATATTTGGAATACGTGTCTATATCTCACAAACATCGCGATCTATTTCTATCCTATTATATCGAATTTATCCCATAGAAATAGCAAGTTTGTGCTTGTAAACACTGTGTGCAGATATAAACATTGATGTTTGGGTATAAATAACCATGCAGGTATATGTAGACTGTGTGTGTATTTGAGTGTATATAAGGGTATATACCATAATGTGCTATAATTCACACAAAATTAAGCCTGAAGTGATTTTGCAAAACAAATCGTATTTTATCACTTTGATAAAAATATTTAGTGAACACCTTGTATGTGCAAGGTCGTGTGCTAAGTGCTAGCAAGGGATATAAAGATGAATAGTAAATTCAGTATATGTGCTCTCAAGTTGCTCACAGTTTGTCAGGCTGTTGGAAGGACAAGTAAATAAACAATTGTTAGATAAACTCGGCTAACCGACAGACAGAAATGTAACTTAATTTGGGGGGAATTTTCTAAATCCTAGACAGACAGACAAATACAGATGTAAAGATGTCTGTAACTCGTAGCTTGTCAACCCTTTTTTTTTTTTTTCATAAAGATTCAGAAAGTGAGTAACTCAGTCTATATGGACCAAACCAGACTCTGTCAGTGTAGCCAAAAGCATTCACAGACACTATGGAAACCAATGGGCATGGCCATTTTTCAATAAAACTTTATGGACATTCAAAGGTTCATATACATCACCTAACTTTTGCATGCTGCAAAATGCTGTTCTTCTTTTGATCTTAGCTCACAAGCAGTACAAAAGGGCAGGTGGCTGGATCTAGCCACAGGGCCATACTCGGCTGATTCCTGATGTAGACAGCGAAATGGAGACAGGGAGAGAGAGCAATCACAACCAACTGAGGTATAAAAAAAGTAAGACTATAGGGAAAATCTTCAGGGGGAGGAAATAGCTTTTAATATGTACCATCCAGGGAAATGTTTTGGAAGAGATGGTAATGCAACAGGAAGGGTAATTAATGGGAAATGAAAAGGAATTTGAAGTCACTGGAAGGTCAGGCTGAAGAGTTTGATGTCAGCCTTGAGAAGAGCCAGGATAAGGGGTCTGAGTGGGCCCTGAAGAATCAGAGGAAGGGACCAGCAGTTAGCGTAATGGCTATGTCACTGGACTCCCATGTAGTTGACCACAGTTTGAGTCCCAGACCCAGTAGCTTAAACTCACACCAGGCACGTGTGCGTGCATGCCCAAGAACTGGAGAGGAGAATGGAGGAGAAGGGATTGCGGTGTGACCATCCCCCTAGGGGGTGATTTCTCGCTTTCTGTCTCTCTGTCTCTCTCTGTCTTTCTGGCAAGCGCACACACCCCATACCAAAAAACCTCTCCCAAAAAATAAGAACCAGAGGAATATTTTTAAATAAGAGTGAAATTATTGCAGCTGCTACCAAGATAGTGAAAGATGGGAGAGTTTGGTTGAGGAAAGGGACAGAGAACTATTATAACCATCTAAGTTATCATAAAGGCTTACCCTTCCAAAGTATCCATAGTACTGAGTGTGGGAATGGGATTCAGGAAACAGAAAACAAAACAGAAAGAGCTGGAGGTAAAAACAAATTCGATATATGAGGAGAGGGGAGGTGATGCTAGGAACAAAGACAGAAGGGACTCGAGGAATGGATTGGAGGGATTTCAGAGCTTGTTGAGGCCGGAGGTGCAAGTACACAACAGAGTTGATGTTGGAAAATAGTTCTCCATGTGGAGTCTATCTTCTCTAACCAGGCTCAAATGGTTACCATCGTCTTTCGTGTCTATGGAGAACACAAACTGTTCTATTTCTGTGCTGTCCGATATGGTAGCCCACGTGGTTGGTGAATCTTAAAGTATGGCTAGTGTGACTGAGAAACTGACGTTTAATTAAACTTGATTTTAATTCGTTTAAACTTGAACAACCATATGTAGCTAGCGGATTTCCTATTGGGCAGCTGAGACACACAGCATGACTATAGCTGAACAAGTGAATAAGATAATCCAGCAGCTAACAGAAAGAGCAGACACAGGACTGCAGAAAGGTGGAAGTTAAGGGTGGTATAAAGCAGAGGAAAGGAGGTGGGTAGAGAAACTCCCTCCAAAAACAAATAGCTTCAGGGAAGCTAAGGAGGGGAAAAGGTTTAGGAAGAGTGCTAAACAGTCCAGCAGAGACATAATATAGATGAGAAGATGCAAAGATAACAGTATTTCCATTGACCGTGGCTATTGGGTCATCACTGGTGAGCTTTGATACTTACTGGGGTATAATGGAGGAATAACCAAATTCCAAGAAGACAAAGAAGGAGGCAATGACTAAAATTAAAATAATAACCACCACATCCATAGCATCATGCACCAGAAGCATTTCAGAATTAAAATAAAAAAAGACATCTTTTCAAAATTATATGTGGCCTAATTCAGAGATATTGGAAAGAGAAGACTGGGAAGGACATTGAAATGACTATATTTCCTATATTTCCGGAATTCTAGGAAAGCCTTCACCATCAATTTAATAATAGCTTGCTTTTTTCCTTTCTTTCTTTCTTTTTTTCTATAGGGCAGAGAGAGACAGACAAAGAGAGAGAGAGGGAAAGTAAGAAATCATTCCCCTACCCCAACCCCCCCATACACACACACAGGAGAATGGCCATGCTGCAGTCCTTTCTCTATTCTCCTCTCAGGATTTTGGGCACACATGCACACATGCCCAGCATGATTTTCAAGCTGCCAGGTCTGGGACTCAAACCACAGTCAGCCACGTGTGATCCGGTGCCTTAACCTCCATGCACCTGCTGGCTCGATGACAGCTTTCCTAAAGGGGGTGGGAAAAACTGCTTAATGTGCACAATCAATGCTCATAGCTCAGTTTTCTAGATTCAAGGGACTGTAGAAGATATACAAAGTAAAAATGTTTTTCTTAAAAATGTATGGTTTTTTTCTATTAGAGGAGGAAACTTTTGCTATGTGGATAGATTCCAGTCAATATTATCACACATTCTCATAGAATTCTGGCTAAACATTCTGGTTCAAATAGGAAATAGAATAAAAGACATCTAAAGGTTGCCAAGAAAACTAAGAATTTTAGGACAAAGAACAGGCCACAAGAAGAGGAGTAGGGAGTGTTGCAGAAAAGGTGAAGCATTACACTGTCCCCACTGGTCTCGGTGAAAGAGATGGGGCCACCATAGCAATCAGAAACATGCTGAGCGCAAGCGCTTAGGAAAGACCACGTGTGCTTAGGTTAACTCTAGTTTTAGGTAAGACTGTTTTTGAGTTCTGGGGCCAAAGGATCTTCATCCCAGGTGCTGCCAGCATCTTTAGAACTGGCATTGAGGCTGTCAGCAGAGATACAAGCCATTCTCATCTCTCCGTCCATCCTAAAATCACTCCTGCCCGCTCTGTGCCCCAAGCTGAGATGCCTACAAATAAGACTTTTTCTTGACCTTCCTCTGCACAAAGACCTTTGGCACTACACCCAACTCACCGCGTCAGAATATATATGCACATTTAAAAAGGCTCTCTTTTATTAAAAAGTAGGAAATCACAGAACTGGAAAAGACATCCAGAAAGCTACCCCCAATTAGATAACCATCTTAAGACAGGTAAGCCTTTCTTTCACCTGCCCCCCAACAATGATTCCTTCTTGCAGATGCCACAAGACAGAAACACAACACAGGGCCTTGTTTGTTTGCTGAGGAATTTTATCCAGATGTTGCTTACCCTGAATGGAAACCTGTATTTTCAACGCCAAACACACCAACCCGGAGCTGGAGCTTTGGTTCCAACGTGAGCTGTATTTGAATAAACATGTCTGGGTCGCTGAGTGCCTCCCAACAAATGTTTTAACATCTTCCCGTTTCTTCCTTCCATTTGTTCAATTCATTTCAAAAATAATAATCATTGTTCTTTGCCCTTTTGTCCAGTTTGTTACTCTGTCTTGTATTTTTTTTTTAATTAGTGAAATTTAGTGCAACATGTCAGGCCTCTGATTTTAAATGTCAACAGGCAAGTTCTCCAAACTCATGATTTCCATGGCAAATGTAACTCAGTCTCACTGCAGAGTCACAGAGGCACGGGCATTAACATTTTATGCTATATGACAAAATACTGCACTTTTGGAAAGGGCCAGAATTAATGTTACTATGACAACTCCAAATTTCTGACTTTTATGCATGTAAAATTTCAAGGATATGGTTGCATTATAACATGAGGCTGTTTATAAAATCTCTCCCGAGCACTAAGATACTTATTACAAGTCCACTGAGACCAACACACAGTGTCTCCCCTTTTCCCATACCACTGCACATCCATGAAATCGATGGTACTGTACATATGACTGCAAAATATTACGAAATCGATTAAAATCTTATTTCTTTTTGTAGCTGCTTTACTTATAAACACATACATACAGTATGCAGCACTAGATATAAATACAAATAAAACATAAAGAGAAAACATATAAAACCTCATAAATATACAGGATCCTGCCTTATCAATATTCATTTATGCATATCTCTGCACTCACGCATTAATAAAAGCACATATATTGGATTTGAATGTGTGAGGGATGGGGAGGGAAGCTGTAATCAAGATATTCAAGCTCTACTCTTCATGGAGAAGTATTGCATTATCTCTCTCAAGCCTATTATGTTTTCTGAAATTTCCAAATGTATGTTTTGGCCTCTTCAACTTTAGTCTTTTGCATTTAAGTAATGAGAAAGTTAAGTGCAATAAATGGACCACTCAAGGGCATTACAAAGAATGTTTTGATCTATTTAGAGCCTTTAACTTCAGAGCAAAGGCCTGGTTTAGTGTGACCTCAGTGAATTCAAACGTTTTGTTTCACTAATACGTGAAGCATATATTTCAATAGAATTAATCTGTGACTGGCTTCTCCAAAAGACTCCATCTCAATGGGGTTGGGGATCTGATTGCTACACTCCCTCAGCCGTATCTTTAATACCACCGTTCAGTGTGATGTCTACTGATGTAAATTTGAGAAGTATATGATCATGCAGCTCTATTTTATTTGTGCTAGTTATTAGTGGTACACATGTAGTTTCAAAACTTCCAAGTCCTGGGACACGTGGGTAAGAGAGATGGACTTTTTCTCAGTAGACTCAGCAGTGTTCCCCAGGAGACACAGTGTTGGGGGGCCCCCTGCTCTCCTCTTCCCTGGTATCGGTTAATATACAGCCACACCCAGCAGGGAGATGTGATTATTTACTATTTTCTGGGACTTCCTGTGTCTTCAGGGTCTTCCTTTCCATTGGCATTTGCCATTCCTTTGGTAACTATGAATAGTGCACCAGCATCCTTAGGAAAGACCAGTTGTTTTATGGAGCCAGAATGCAGAATTAGTTTATTCATGTATCAGGGTTCCCTTCCTATTTTTGAACCAATCATCGTAAAAACAAGATGCCCCCAGTTTAGAGAAGTCATTTATGCTTGTGAGTGACTCATGGTTAACCTGCCTTTATGATGCCTTTTCAGAAAGAGTTCAGACAGACATTTCCATGACAGTTCCCAAATGTTCTTACCAAAACGGCCCGAAGGATGTAATGGAGCCGAAGACAGTACAGGGCACCAAGAGACGCTGGATCTGACCCAAGAACTCCGGTTGAGCCTTAGAAACAGGGCCTGGACTTAGTAATAGCTCACGTGGACTCAGCTCTTGCCATGACCAAGTGACTATTCCAAGGATTGGCAGTTGCATGTTTTAATCCTCCCAGTAACTCCGTAAGGATAAGCATTATTCCTCCATTGCATGGACAGAGAAGTGACACGGCAAAGGGCTAGGTGGCTCCCTCAAATCTGTACTCCCAGAAAATACTAGAGCCAGAATTTGAAGCCAGGCACCCTGGCTCCAAAGCACGAGAGTGCACTCGACCACTTTTCTTGCCATAACTTTATCGACCCTCCTAAGGAGATTTGGTGTGTTGAGCGTAGCTTTGTATCTTCTGGAAGCATCTCTACCACCATCCCCATCTGAGGATGGCTAGGTCTTCCACATGACTAAATGATTTCAAGGTAGAAAAACTTACATCCTACATGGCTGACATTCAAAATACATCAGTGCTTTGGGGCCAGCAGATGGCGTAATGGTTATGTCGCTGGACTCAAACATGGCCGATCACAGTTCAAGTCCTGGCTTAAAAGTCATGCCAGGCACATGTGCATGCGTGCCTAAGATCCCAGGCGAAGAAGGGACTGTGGTGTCTCCCTGTGGGGTGATCTCTAACTTTCCCTCTCATTGTCTCTCTCTGGTGAGCACACACATCTTATGGCCAAAAACCTCTAAAATAAATAGATAGATAAATAAATACACCAGTGCCTTTAAATCAGTGGAAGAAAGTCCGGCCTTGGTGTCACACAGATAGCACTTGTGCTTGGGAGGCTAGACACTGCATGGGAGACCTAGATTTGGTTCCAAGACCAACCTAAGCACACCTGAAACCCTAGCTCTTTGAGAGGAAGGCGCAAGAGGATTGTGATATAGTGAGACCCTGTCAAAAAGGAATCTCTGCCCCTTTTTCTCTCCTTTTTTCCTTCTCTCTCTCTCATAAAGAAAAATAAGTTAGCAAATGAGAGGGACCAGAAGACGTGCAATGATTACATTGTTGGACTCCCACATAACTGACCACAGTTTGAGTCCCGGACCTGGAGGCTTGAAACTCACACCAGGCACATTTGCATGCATGCCCAAGATCCCAAGAGGAGAATGGAGGAGAAGGAATTGTTGTGTGGTCATCCCCCCAGGGAGTGGTTTTTTGCTTTCTGTCTCTCTGTCTCTAAGCACACACACCTTATAGCAAAAATCTCTCTAAGAAAAGTTCTTTTTAATTACTGAATAAGAACCACATTTAAACTTTATTATATTTAAATTTTAATGGTACAGTTTTTTTTTTCCTTTATCATTTCCAAAGCCTTTTCTTATTATTAAGGTAATAAGCTATTATTGTAGAACGTTTGTAAAACACCAAAACAATCACTCCTAACAGTTATCCTGTGTTAATTATCACTCCTACTAGTAATCCATGGTAATTATCACTTTAATAGATTGCTTTCCTGTCTTTTCTATGCATGTTTTCCATATATTGTGTATACCCATTGCTAGTAATATTTAATCCCAGTGAATAATCGTATGTCAAGAAGCAGTCTAAGTCTTACAGACATTTGCTTATTACTTTTACCACAAGTTCTATGCCATTTATGTCATTTACTACCAGCTCAGGGGCTTGACTTTGCATCATTATATGTAGTATCTAACGTGTTGACAATTGCACATTTTCCCTTTTTTTTTTTTTTTTTTTACTATTCTAGACAATACAGATTATTTCTTATGTGGATAGGAAAGACTCGTAGACATGGAACTTCTGAGTCAATAGGCTGACCCATTTCAGGCTCTGTTTTAGGAGCTGTTGCCAAATCACTTTCCAGAATCCACTATGCAATTCTTGCTAGAAGTCTGAAACATTTACCAAAGCAACTGTCGAGGTTAAGTGATGCCATCCCTGTTAACAAAGTAAGCCATCAGAAAGTTTCACGTTGCTCTGTTCTGGTTTGGTTTGGTTTAGATTTTTTAGAGAGATTTTTGCTATAGCACATGTGCTCACTAGAAAGACAGGAAGCAAGAAATCACTCTGCAATCCCTTCTCCATTCTCCTCTCAGGATTTTAGGCACACATGTACATGAGCCTGGTGTGAGTTTAAAGCCACCGGGTCCGGGACTGGAATCGCAGTCAGCTATGTGTGCATTCAGCAACATAAGCATTACACCATGTGCTAGTAAGGAAAGTTTCATGTTCGAAAATTTTTAATACGGGCCACTCAGAACAGCTCTGCTAAAGTCACATGTCAAGAACATGGATGTAGCTTTCATTGAGAACGATTTAGATCGTGTACATGAATAGAAAATTTAAAGAAAAAAGGCATTGTTAAAAACACTGTCTATAATATTAGTTTCCATTAAATAAGGGAAAACAAATAAATTTTGTGCTATCTGATTAACTGGAATAATCTTCTTATCCCATTCAAAAAATAATAATTTTAATTTTGCCTGTACAGGAAACCCAGCACTAAAACCTAAGTAAGGGAGTACTCTACAGTAACCTACAAAATGACATACAAACTGTCCATTGTCAAAACAGTCTGCTCATCATTTTCCCCCACCTAGGATTCCAGCTACATACCCTGTTATTATCATAAGCAAACACTCTGTCCTAGACAATTTTAAGTGCCACTTTTTTTTTTTAGACAGGTTTTTGCTATAGGGTGCATGAGAGAGACAGAGACAGAAAGTGAGAAATCAACTCCGAGGAGGGATGGCCATGCCACAATCCCTTCTCCTCCATTCTCCTCTTGGGATCTTGGGTATGCATGCACACACACGTGGCGTGAGTTTAAGCCACTGGGTCTGGGACTCAAACTGTGGTCAGCTACATGGGAGTCCAGTGACATAGCCATTATGCCAACTGCTGGTCCCTTAAGAGTCACTTTTTGGTAACTATCTTCAACATCCTTCTCCCATGAACGGTTTTAGCCCTTGTCTGAACGCACTGAGTCTTCTGTGCTAGCCTATATTTTTTTAGTTGTCTCTTTACGTACACCCTAGTGACAAGATCAGGTGACCCCTTTCCCTCCAGCGCCACTCTCCTGTCTACATCCTATAGGAATGTGTAAAGGAGAGGGTCTCATATCTTAGATATATTTAGTGATCAGTGTGGGGTTCATGCTGTCTTCCCCAGGGAAATACAGTAAGGCAAAAAGAGGCCATTACTGCCGGTTATAACCTTTAAAGACTCCAAATCTCTTTATATCACAGTACACTTTAATAAAGGCATAGTTACTTAAGCTAGCAAGTCATTTTCTTGCACAACAGAAGCATAAGTGCTAAGCAGTTCCCACTTTCATTGTTAGGACTACAGCTTAGTAAACGATCCCAGCTAGAATTCACTGAGTGGTTAGCAAAAACCAAATGTGGACGCAGCGCACGCTCTGTGTTCTTCACCTTCCTTTGAAAAAGGGGACACTTCTGAAAAGCCCTTTTCAATTTAGCTGAGATGCGGGAACTTCTTTCTCTAACCCGGCACCAGGAAACCTTCCTCAGCAGCACTCCTACTACAGTAAGGATGTCTTAGAGGAACGCCTTTGGAGAGTGTGTGTGCTCCATGTAAAGCCACTCTTTTTCAACATGGAAGCTCAAGAAACAAACCTGAACCTGCCCCATTGTGTCCCCTAATCATTCCCTCTCAAGTTTCCAGAATCACTTGAAGAAAAGTACTCACTCCACGAACCTTCCTTGGTAAAGTAACAGTTTGACCTGGATGCTTTAGTCAAGAGTAAAGTCTTAAAATATGACTAAACAAGGCCCTTGAGAAAGAAAGAAAATTCAGGGGAGTGTTCAAGCAAGCCTGGCAAAGGGACGAATTCACTGAGTGGAGTCCTGGGCTAGTGAGTAGGTTAGAGGCAATTGAATTTTATCTCTGGAGAAAGCTTAAACTCTTGGGAGAGCTGGGGAAGGAAAACAGACTTGTTGATCCAAGAGGCTCTTCAAGTCTCTCTTGCCTTAAGTGTGAAAATGTCCAAACCTAGTCATTGAAATAAGACGAGGCAGCTTCAAAACAGGCAATGACAGTTTCTCCTCATCTCACGTTTTGTCAAAAATCTGTAACAAAGAAAATGCAGAAAGCATTCTCCAAATCCTGGAGACCGGGAAGTAGCTAATGGAGCCATGTATTCATCATATTGATTGGTCCATTGATTTTCCCCATTCTTAACCACCCATGTCTTGATGCCATGCCAGAAATGCTTTAAAGAGCTTAAACAAAACTTACATCGAATCTTTCCAATAGTCTCTGGGGAACCCACAAAGGAACTTTTCTGTTGTCACAAGTATAACTAGCTGCACAGGGGAATCCTCACCAAGGAAAACGACGCAGTACAAGATCAAAAAAGCTGCTAAACCTATCCAATCAAGAATGCTGACTGGGGAGGGAAAGGAGGAAAAGCCTAAATGGTGAGCCTGGATGGTTGAGCCAAGAGGATATGAAGAAAGACCTTCGCCCAGCTATTCCAGCCCATGAAGACTGAGGGATTCTCACCTCAGAGTCAGGAAGATGAATGGAGCATATTCGTTTTCCTAGGACCCATGGAAGTTTGGGCACCATCAGTTCCTTAAACATTAGTTTCCAAATACGACTGTGTTCAAGAATCAACCAGAGTATTGTTAGAAGTGCAAGTTCATGAATTTACCTTCAGAGATCCTGATTCAGTAGGAAGCAGAGCCTCAAAACCTACATTGTAACAAGCAGATTCTTAGGTAAAGTTGTCTTCGGCTCAAACTTGGAGAAACACTGAAAATGGATGACACTGAAAATATCTGGTCACTGCTACAGATTAACTGTGTATATAATTTTTAAATGTAAGTAGTTGGGGGCTGGCAGGTGATGTGGTGGTTAAATGTGCTGGACTCTCACATGGCTAACTGTGGTTCAAGTCCTAGACCTAGTGGCTTGCTTTCTCACTTTCCTTCTCTGTCTTTCTCTGGTCAAATTTAAAAATAATAATGATAAATAAAATTGAATAAAATAATTCTTTAAAAATGCAAGTAGTTGAATGTTTGGATGATTTAATAATTATCCCTTTTTTTTGAGAGAGAGAGAGATTTTTGCTATAGGGTACATGTGCTCACCGGAGAGACAGAGACAGAGAAAGTGAAAAATCATTGCCCAGGGGAGATGGCCACACCACAATCTCTTCTCCTCCATTCTCCTCTCTGGTGTTTGGGTACACATACACATGTACCTGGCATGCGTTTCAAGCTGCAGTTTCCAGGACTGGACTCAAACTACAGTCGGCCATGTGGGAGTCCAGTGCCCTAACCAGTACGTCACCTGCTGGTCCCCATAATTGCCCCTTTATTGTTTTCCATGACTTCTTCTGCACAGAGTTATCTAAAGAGCATTTCACCAACCTTTGAATAATAGAAATATTCAAAGATTAGGACCAGCAGATGGCATAATGGTTACATTACTGGACTTCCACCTGGCCAACCATGGTTCAAGTCCTGGACCTGGAGACTTGAAACTCACACTGGGCATGAGTGCATGCATGCCCAAAATCCCAAGAGGAAAATGTTGGAGAAGAGATTGCAGCATGGCCATCCCCTTGGGGGATGATTTCTTGCTCTCTCTCTCTCTCTCTCTCGCTGTCTTTCCAACAAGCGTATGCACCCTACAGGAAAAAAATCTTTCATTAAAAAAAAAGAGATATGCAAAGACTGGTATTAATATTATTCAGATACTTCATGGGAACTGACTTAAAGCAGAATACGACTTGGGCTAAATCAGGTAAGTCAATGTAACTATATTATGAGGTTACTATGATGGCATCCATAGGTCTTATAAAACATTGAGATAAGAAGCCAGAATCTCATCACACCACTGCCTCTCTCATCATTGCTCACTCTCTCTCTCACTTGCTCTCTCCCCCACTTCCTTCTTTCTCCATACTTTCTCTGATTTTCATTTTACAAGGTAGGAACAGGCTACCACAACCCCCTAGCTAACACACATGAGTTCCACCCATTGACACCAACTTCCAGTTCTAACTTAGCTAGATTGCTACAGATGGTACCATCAATATGGACCCAAGGTCACCTACAAGTCAGAGTCCATGCGAAGGGTGGAGGGTAATCCTGGATGGGAGGTTGGTTGTGAAGTGCAGGTTTAGACCATGCTCTGCTACGATTTCCTTTTATCTTGAATACTCTCCTACTGAACAGAGACATCACAAGATCACGTAAAGTATAACCTGATAGCAAGGAGCTATGATCCATAGACTGTTCTTTCTTAGGAGGAAAATAAAATAGAAGGACAGGATTTGTCTCAGCACAGGGTCAACTTCAGGCAGAATTGCCACATGGATGAAAATTGATTCTCCTTATCTTCTCTTTCTAGGCCTTTATACCCACCTATGTCTACATGCTTACCCCAGCCTCTTTAATCAGTCCGGTACGTATTCTTAGTCATTTGCACACTGTTAGCATGGATTGAGTTGATCTGTCCCTTATTCCATGGGAAAGCTGACCACAGTAAGCCTCCAGACACCCATTTGAATGACAGAACATTAATTTCGTTTACCCCAAAGGGACCTTTCCTGAGGCAGTGGCCATGCGAGTTGTTCCTTGTGCTAGGTTTTTAGTGACTCTCACATTTGAGCAGTAAAGCAAATCAAAACGGACAGAGTATGATCAGGAGTCCTGATCTCAACGGCAGATGTATTCTCAGATATATTTTTTGGCACTTCATGACCTATTTGGCTGTATCAGGAGATTTTTCTGTTTTTAAATATTTAAAAGGGGTGAAAAAGTTCATTTCGGCTTCAGCGACGGGCAAACCCCATGGTACACTTTCACAGCCTGAACAGAATTTTCTCTCTAAAAAGATTCATCTGCTAAAGGTTGAAGGTGGAAATGAAGGGGGTGGGGGAGGGGGTTGATTACAACTTGCAAACCTCAACATTCTTTACAAACTCTGTCATCTATTGCTTAAGGGGGCTTTAAACCTACCCAGGTATTCTCCACTAGCCCCCAGTTACTGTGTATGTGTGTGTGCCCACGCACGCACGTGCACACCCGTGGATGCTTGTGGGGAGGAGGTGTTTTTTAATCAAGCCACAAACATCTCTACTTCAAATTGTATAAGCTCTTTCTGGATTTAATTTGTGCTGTTGAAGAAAGAATTATCCATGAGCATCTGGTCTCTCAAAGCTAAAGGTGCTTACAAATACTCCCACTGTAATTTGAGGCCAGCTTCAGATGAATCGCCCTTGGAGTTCAGGAAGTACAAGTGTAAGCTCTTTCTTAAGGTGTGGTTCTCCATTCTTTAAGGCAGGGATGAACCAGGGCCGGTGAAATCCAACAGGACAGAAGAGCTAGTGCCAGTGAAATCTGATAGGGCAGGAAGCAGCAATTTGTTTCAGTACCTCTTCTGCCCTCTGGGAATTCACACTCCACACTGGGAAGAGAGGTCACTCTGCCCTGAGCCACCTGGTGGCCGGCATGGAGAATGACAGCCGGCCAAGCCCTGTTAGTCTTAAATAAAATAAGCAGTATTTTTAGAACATTCTAGGGGGAGGGTGTGATGGTGATAGGGTGAGACACCTTAAGAGAGTGCAGCAAACTGAATAGCAGAACTTCCTTCTACGACTCTGTTTTCTGTACCCTAAATCTTCAGGGAAATGGTATTACGGTAGTGATTAAGAGAGAAAATTTGGGAGAACAGAAATGAGTCAAATCCTGACTCGACCAGTTACTGGCCACAAAACCTCGAACAAGTTATGCATTCTCTAGACCTCTGAAAAAATGAGGACCATAGTGGTACTAAACCCATAGGTTTCTTGTGAGGGTTCACTGAGACAATGCCCGAGAAGGGAAGAGCAGAGCATGTAACACAAAGCTCAAGAAAACTTTAAGTGGAAGACACTCAAACACAAGTTTTTTGGGATAATTCCCACAATTTCCTCTTTGAAATTAAAGTTGTATTTATCGCCAGTTTATTGCCAAGATCTGATGAAAGTGTTGCCTTTTTATTTTTACGAATTATTTTATTTTATTCATCATTATTATTTAATTAGGCCAGAGAGAGAGAGAGGGAAAGTGAGAAAGCAAACCAACAGGTCCAGGACTCAAACCATGGTTGGCCCTGTGGGAGTCCAGCACCTTAATCACCATGCTACCTGCTGGACCCCCACCCCCACCCCCAAGACTTGCCTTCTTAAAAATGTTTTTAAATTATTTTTTATATAATGACTGTAAATCATTAAAGCTTACAAAATGAGAGTTCCCAGCATAAATACACTGTATATTAGTTCAGTTAAAGATATTTTCATACACGCTATCAACAACAGATAATTTTCTATTTTTATGTCCCTTCAATGTTTTGCTTCTTTTTCTCCTTGAGTCCCTTCCTCGTCCCTGCCCTATTCCCCACTATCCTCCCACACTGTCTCTAGTATTCACAGTTATTCTCTACTCTTTTATATCTTCTAATCTTTCGGTGTCTGCCATGCAGTGTGGACATTTGGAAGATATTGAGTGGGGAAATACACCGTCATTCTTGCATAGTCTGGCTTGGATACACTCAGTTGGACAAGTACTTACAAACCCATATTTATAGTGGTATTATTCATAATTGCTAAGACATAGAACCAACCCAAATGTCCGTGAACAGGTGAATGGATTGAAAAAGTATGGCACATATACACTGTGGAATACTACTCAGTCACAAACACAAGACCCTGGCATTTGATAGAAAGTGGCCCAGAGAGTTGCCTTATGAGAAAACAGGCAGACTCTTTCTAAAAGTGCTATTAAGGCAGTGTGTTCATTTATGATAGTTAAATATAATTAGTCAAATACAAGCTAGTTTTAGCTTCTCACCATTTATAAAAAGGAAGTCCACTTGGTGTCAAAGTAAACTGAAATTTCCCCCTTCCTTTCTGTCTTCATTGAGCCATTTTTGCCCAAACTAGATGCTTTAAAACTTTAGGAGATATTAGCCAGGAAAAAAAAAAAAATTTGACCCAATCATACAGTCGAAGCAACCTAATACCAAGCCCATTCAGAGAAAGATTGCTAGTCACCAGATCACACAGCGTGACTTCATTTAAAACACATCTCACTCAAAACTATTGATCAGAAGGTCTTTTCGCATTTCTTCTCTATCTTCTTTTTGTCTTCTTTTTTCTTTTCTTTTGTTTTTTAGAAAGAGATTTTTGCTTTAGGGTGAATGTGCTTGCCAGAAAGACAGAGAGACAGAAAGTGAGAAATTACCCCCCCAGGAAGGATAGCCATGCCACACTCCCTTTTCTTCCATTCTCCTCTTAGAATTTTGGGCATGCACTCACGCACACCCAGCATGAATTTTAAACCACTGGGTCTGAGACTCAAACCATGGTTGACTACGTGGGAGTCCAGAGACATAACCATTATGCCATCTGCTGGTCCCCTACTGTTTAACTAATGATAGTCTTGATACATCTAAGAGTTTTGACCAGAACACTGTCATTCTTTCATAGTCTGGCTATTGTAGTCATAGAAAGATCCTCTGCCTCGTGAAACACAATGAGCTATCAGTTGTGATTGGGGGAAGGAGTTATAGAAAAATGCGATCCAAACTAAGTATACTTTGATTTTGAGTGATCTACCCCCTTCCAACCTAAGCAGTATCTCAACCAAAAAAGGTAGATAAATAGAATTACTGGGGTACTGGGGGGTAGGGGAGGGGAAAAGAGAGAGAGAGGGGTAGGGAATAAAGGCTGACATTATTGAAGGCACCAGATACTCAGAGAGATATTTCCCGGTCTACTTCTCAGAGACAGACGATCTTAGGAAAAGGATTCAGTAACTGTACTATCCAAGGTCCCAGTCAATGATGTAAAAAGTTACTCCTTTTCTTTTCCATTTGGTATATAATTTAGATGTCATGGAAACCAGAGTCAAGAAGTCAAAAGAATATATAAGTGTAGGAATGTTAATACTTTAAGTCTTCATGACAGAATGCATGTTCTTCAACTCTCTTCCTTCATAGTGTTCAGTACAATGTGACAGGAGAGTGGAGGTCAGTAAGTCTCCCCTCTCGACTAAGGTGCTCAATCTATTTGTTGATTGTATTTAATTTTGAAAAGCGCTGCATGATTAGGAATTCTGTTTAGTATCATAGGAGTTTGTCATTGTGTAGTACTTCAGTTAAAAATCCTCTTTTAAATGGGTTGTTTGCTTTGATCTTCATGACAACACAGTGCGTTCCACGGGTCATTCCGCACTCAAAAGTCTACTAATGAGTAGACTCTGCACTGACAAATGAGGTCCTGAGAGATTAAGCAACTTACTCGAGTATGCTTTGCTAGGAAATGTTCACGTCCAGCTGAGATGGTTGTGTCAGTCAGGCTTCTCTGCATGGGGGTGCTGGGGCCTTAAACGAAATACCAAAGAACTTACAGAACTTCCTCCTCTCAGAAATTTTGAGAAACAAGTTAGAGTCTCTTATAAATCAAGTGTTGTATTGTGTAGTCCTGAGCAAAGGTAAGGAAAGAAGCCAGAAGACCTTACAAGTGTCCTGCAAGCCCTGTAATTGGGACCACCTCTTTCTCTCTAATGGAAGAGCAGTGATGATAATAATTAAGCTTCAGGCTTCTTCCTTCCTTTCATCTGAATTCTTCAACCAGGCAGGAAAGGACCACCCCCTCTGCGTGGTATGACTCTCTTTTCAAGCTGTTTCTTGCCCATTAAGTTATCTAGACTTTGCTTTTTGGTCAAGACAAACATCTTAAGGAAATTTGAGAAATCTCAACTTCCAAATAGGTGGTCCAATGGACTTTCTGGAGAATAGGGTGTCGTAGGTTCCTTAGACTTTCTGAACACACAAAGTTGCTGCTCTAGCACATAATAATGAAGTTTGGAAACCATCAAAGTCTCTAGTCAGCAACATCTGCAAGTGTAGTGGGGAGAGTCTGAAGGCAGAATATGGATAGAAATGTGAGCACTCCTCTCTTTGCCTGCCTCCTCCCAGCCTTCCACCTGCAATAGACTGTATTCATACCTCCCAGAGGAAATATGCTATTACTGATAATATGATCACTGAAACACTGGGAGTGGTTAGATGCATAGCTCTGGCAGTGGGTTAATAAAAGGCCTAATGAAGAACAAAAAATTCTGCCAGTCGCTGTAAAAAAATATTGCCCTCGGGAAATTATAAATCAGACACCATGGTGTAAAGTTAACACACACACACACACTCACTCACTCACTGCACTGGCTTTCTGATAAATGCATGAGTGGGCAGACTGGTGACGAAACACGTATGTCACTGGATGCCCTTGAAGTTTCAGTCCACCTCAGTATGATGCAGTTACACGCCCCAGCAGGGCCGAGTCAAAACCACATCTGCTCAGCTCTCAGCTCCCACTCACCGTGTGGTAGAGACAGGATGCCCGCTCCACCAGTTAGCTGTGATTCCCAGGGCCTTAACTTGCTTTAAAACCCTTCTTATCTTTCGGTTGTTGTTTTGTTGTTGTTTATTTACTCAATTCCACAGCATTAATCTCAACAGACTCCCATATGCGGCTTCTGGGTGGAGATCTGTATTTAGAGTTTCTTATTAGATCCATCGAGCTTGGCTGGAAAGAACCCAGTGCAAATGAGTTTTATGGGCTCCCTTGCCAACTCTGTCTGGCCTATATAGGAAACGTAGTGAAGAAAACAGGCCAAAGGCCGCAACTACCAGACGCCGTTACATTTTGGCTCAATTGTCCCTGAACTAGGAAAGGAGTTGGCCTTTCTAACACTAGAACATTCACATACCTTGACACACAAACATGATGGCCGCCTCACAAATATGGAAAGGGGAGCTGTGGTTCATCTTCCCACTCTGCCCTTCATTGAGCCTCTGCTGACTTCTTTATGCCCCACCCCTGCAACGGGCCATTTTCCCCAGTGGGCACTTCAGCCAACTCTTTGTCTGGTTGGTTGTGTACCAACCAGAGACTCCACGTCAGACACAGGCGTGACCCCTGGAGATCTGAAAGCAGGTTGGACGCATAGTACTGTAGGTGGTTCAACATCTAGGAGGGTCTCTGGGACCCAAGCAATTGAGCCTGCTTCAAATCCTACCTTCTGACGCAGGTGTCTTTATGCCCTGAAAAGAAGTGGGGAAAAGTTGGAATGTTGCGAAAATTTCTTTCCAATGTAAGGTTTGTAGGTAGACTAGGGAATCTAGAGGACTCCCCTCCGTGTTTCAGGGATCCCAAAATGGCAATTCTAGGAATGTAGGGATGCACTATCAGAAAAATCATCAGCCATGCCAGCAGGTGGCATGGTGGTTAAGGGCACTGGACTCCCACAAGACCAACCACAGTTTGAGTCCCGGACCTGGCGGCTTGCTTTCTCACTTTCCCTTTTTCTCTCTCTCTCTCTCGCGCGCTCTCTCTAATCAACTTAAAAATAATAAATAAAGTAAAATAATTATTTTGGGGACCAGCAGGTGGCGTGGTGGTTAAGGCGCTGGACACTCCCATGTAGTTAACCGAGGTTCGATTCCTGGGCCTGGTGGCTTGCTTTCTCACTTTCCCTCTGTGTGTGTGTGTGTCTGGTGAAAACAATAAAATTAAATAAATAAAGTAGTAAATAAAATTAAAATTAAAGGAATTTTTTTTTTTTTTTGGAGAGGCTTTTGCTATAGGGTGTGTGTGCTTGCCAGAAACAGAAAGCAAGAAATCACTCCCCAGGGTGATTTATTTATAAATAAATAAATAAATGAGTAAATAAAATTTAACATAAAATAATTCTTAAAAAAAAGAAAAATCTTCAGCTCTATCACAGGAATCAAGCCATGACCCTCCAATAGACAGTGCAAGGAGACACCTCTATTGTAATAGCATCTGGCCCCTCATTCCGAGCTCTCGCCCCTGAGATTTGCATTTTCCATGTGCTGTAGCTATCACCATCCTTATTCAGAGGGCCTGCTGGGGCCAATCATATATTGCCATGTCGCTTTTTAATTGTGGAGAGACAAAAATATGTAAACCACACTTTACCCAGGATTCATGGGTGGGAAAAAATAGAAAAACAGATTAAAACTGCACACTAAATATCCAATTTTGTGATCTGAATCACACATGACAGCCTTATATAGCTCAGTGACATAGAATTGATTCTTACACGCCAGAGCAAATCTCTGGTGGAGTTTTCATTGGTGCACAATGGAGCTAAGTGCAAAGGAAGAAGATACAGAAAGTTTCATATTATATATAATACCTACAGTCAGACTTATTTATTCTGAGATTCTGTCCTCATTCTTATTATCATAAATACCTTTCTAATAATAGGCTGCATCTACTTTTCTGATATTCTTATTTGCTACAATAAAAAGTCAGTCATGCTGATTTATTTTTCCAGTTTTAAAATTTTAGTCATCCCAGAAATCCAAATATTTAAGAATCGCCACAACAAAAAAGTGAACCTCTGCCTTGTCTCCAATTGGCCTCAATATGACACAGAGTACTTTTCCCTCATCGCTATGAATCCCATCACCTGGAACAGACCCAGAGCTCTTAAACTACAGATACAAGACAACAACATTTCCTCCCCAAAATAGGGGTTCGCCTTCACTCCAACACCAAAGAATCAAGCCAGACTTTCTTCTGAGGATTCTCCTCTTTCCATCTAGCTTTGAAGGTAAATTGGCTTCTGATAGATGCTGAGATGACATCTACCCCCTGGAGACAAAATGGCACCAGTAGCTCTTCAGTGTTTTTCTTGCCTCTTAGGCAAGCCAACGATGTCCTTTCCTTTCCATGTACACTTAATAGTATTACATTTATTCGGTTGTATGTATTCTAGGAGGAGCTTGCAACATTACCCTATGTAATAAGGCCAGCTAACTTATTTGTTGAATAAAGCCCTTGAGAAACTAGTTGTCTAGTCATTTCAGTTCAGAAATACCAATTTTTAATTGATATATTTAATAACCAAATGAAAAACCCAATCAAATTGGGTTATCTAATGTCTAATTCCTCAGTAAGTTATCGAATACAGTTCTTGGTCACATGTAAAAATAAAAAGTGTATGAAATGTCATTTGGTTCATCCCTGAGAATTAAAGAAAGGACTTGGGATCAGTTTTTGCCCAAAGGAGATTCCTAAAGGGTAGCAGGGAAATCAAACACCATACTTTAAGAGTCAGCCCCTTTGGAAACTATAAGCCACAGAAGAGTAAGTCATGCCTGTAGACTAGAATGTTGACTGCTAGATTCTTTCTGTATTTATGTTATTCTGTTCTTCCTGAGCTTTTAGTGAAGTTTGTTTACATGTTCCCACTGTGCTCAGCGATCTTAAGGAAGAGCCTTAAGTCTACTATCTGAATTGTAAGTACTGAAAGATAAGTCTGCCTTTGAATTAGGGGTTAGAGAAGAGCAGGAACAGAAGACCCTGTGCGAGCATGTGGTTACCATGTGGTCTCTCAAGGAAATATACATCTTAAGAAAAGAAAGAGAAGTCACAGACACAGCTACCTCTCTCCCATGGGGGAGTCTTTTTGCAATGGCCAATTTTAGAGAACATGTTCTTATTTTATTAAAGATATCACTAGATCTTCTTAGGTGATCAGTCAATATAAGGACAGAAAGTTAATCTTTGAAATTTGTGCCATGAAGCTTGTTAGTGGTCTTGACAGAAGCCATTGAAGTGAAGGGGCAGAGATGAAAGCCTTTGTACTAGGTCGTTGGAAAAGGCCTGACACATTTTTACACAGAAAAACACATCATGACTTTTCTGATGACCTAATGGAATGTTGAAGGTGAATTCGGTGAGAAAGTGGAAGTAATATTTGCAGACCGGAAAGTCAGGCTATCCTAAGGTATGGGGTGGTTGAAAGTCAAGGAGGCACAGAGATGGGAATCAGACAACATCTCAGTGTTATGGGAAAGATCATTTAAGAGGATACAAATCAATGATAGAGAGGAAAGAAGGAATGAGCAATGGAGCAGAGACCTAAACAAAACAGAGGGGATAAAATCGAGAGCAGGTATGAAGACAGAAACAACTAAGAGGAGAAGGATATAGCCTTTGTTTTAATAACGATAAAAGGGAAATAGGTACCGTTGCGATAGGTTTGGATCTTCGATTTTAAAGATGGAGACAGTAATAAAGTCCCATCTTATGATCTCTGCGTTTATAGTGACAGTGTATTATCAGCTGAAATCATGGGGAGAGGAGGTTTTAAAAAGGATTTTTAATGGGCCAGCAGGTTGTGTAATGGTTAAGGCACTGGACTCCCACATGGCTGACCAAGGTTGAAGTCCTGGAACCGGTGGATTGCTTTCTTTCTCTCTCTCTCTCTCTCTCTCTCTTTCTCTCTCTCTCTCTCTCTCTCCCTCCCTCCCTCCCTCCCTCCCTCTCCCTCTCCCTCTCCTTCTCCGGTCAAATTAAAATAAGTACATAAATAAAGTTAAATAAAATAATTCTTTCTTTAAAAAAAGGATTTTAAAATGGTGCTTGATTTTAAAATACTTGGAATCATGGGGTAATACTGAGAAGTCACTGGGGCCTGATACGTGGATTTCTTCCTCAGCCATATTGCCCTTTGTCACATTTAGATATAGAAAAGACAAGAGAAGTTGAATGGAGGTTTGAATTTTACGTTTACACAGCAAAGGGAGGGAAGACAAAAGCACTGAGAATATTTGGAAAGGAGAAATTATAAGAATCAATCATGACACTGAGCTAGAAAGGAAAGAAAGTGATAGGGAAATGAGTTGAAGGATTATGAATAAGCAATGAGATCTATAGATTGAATGGCATGAAGTGAGAAATACCAGAATAACTGTGGTTGGAGCAAAGGATATCTGCTTTTGAGATTTTTGAAGTGGGTAGACATGAAAAGATCCTTACAAAGAGAAGTAAAAATCCTGAGAAGCAAGTTCTCATGAATGATGAGAGGAGTAAGTATAGGAGGAAATGATTCTGAGGCCAACGTTTCATGACAAAAGGAAAGTGTCTAGGAAGATGTCTATCACAAGTGGTCATGGAAAAAAGATGATGGTCCGCCTAGAAGGACTGAGCCCCAAAGATGCAAAAGGAAGAGGGGAGTCTTGGTCTAAAGGCTACACAGGTCAGAGATGGAACATGATGTCTTCTTCTGGTCACCCAGGGCACAATGTACTAAAGAAAAACAGCTCTACAAAGAGAAGGCTGCTAAGTAGTGAGGTCTTCAGGGCCCAGCCAGATTTCATTCCAATGGTGACGTGGACATTTATAGGACAGTGCCAGGCTCTTGGGTGGTTTACCTCCCAGGAGGGTGGCCGGTATTTCAAAATAAGGAAGAGCTGTCCAGGGATGAGAGTTCAAAGACAGAGAACAAGAAGAGGACAAGCAGAGGAGTGAGGCATGATGGAACTGTTCTGAGATACTGCTTTTTCTGTCATCACAAGTACAAGGGTTATTGCGTGTCCACAATGTACGGGCAAGTGCTTTCCATGCATTATCTCACTTAACCCTCACAATAACCTAGGAGGCACGTTGCCTCATTGTTCATATTACAAAAGATGAAACTGGGACTTAGGCCATGTAATTTGCCCCAAAATATACAGCTTTTCAACAATAGAGTCTGACTCAGGCTAGGTGGCACAGGCCACAGTGTACTGGTGCCAGAAGCCACTTGGCCCATCATAGGTTCAGATCCCTGACCTAGTAGACCCAAAATGGTTTGAGATATGCAAAGCTAAAGAACAGAAGATGCTAGTAGGTGATGTGGTAATAAAGGTACTGGATTTCCACATGGCTGACCATGGTTCAAGTCCCAAACCCAGCAGCTTAAAAAATCATGCCAGGCACATGTGGGAATGTGCCCAGAATTCCAACAGGAGAATGAAGGAGAGGGGATTGCAGCCTGTCCATCCCTCTGGGAGATGATTTCTCACTTTTCCTCTCCCTAATTCTCTCCAGTGAGTGCACATGTCCTATAACAAAAATAAAAATCATAATAAAATAAAATAAAAAAAAGGAAAAGTGATTGCAGCCTAATCAGACCCTGTTGAGATATTTCTCTCTCTCTCTCTCTCTCTCTCTCTCTCTCTCTCTTTTCTCTCTCTCTCTCTGTCATGCATGTGCTATCTCGGATAAAATAATATTTTTAAAAAATAGAACTTAATCACTATTTTGCATTGCCTATCATTTGTAATGGATGTATTTCTGAATTAGTTCATCATAATCTGAATTTTGTAAATCGAGCCACAGTTTAATTTATGAGAGGAGTTCAACATTTCAGGGAGCACTATTCTGAATCCTTTGTCAATGAAAAACTAACTTTCCCCAATGGACCCTCCTCATTAATCAGTTTGGTCCATCTCAATCTTCTTGAAGCATGATTAGTTTTGATTGAAAGGTATCGTTACGTAGTATCTAGGTCAGAGACAACCTAAGCTTTTCAAAGATGAGAAGCGGATTTAAAAACAAAACAAAACAAAAGACCCAATAAAACCAGTGGCAAAACAGGAATTGCACCAAGACATTACGGCACTACTCACTATAAAACATTTCAATTCTTGACTCATTAGCAGAGTTTTCTTTTCCATGGATGTATTTCAAATGAGGAGATGCTATAAGTAGAAAACAATACATACGGGTTCATTAGTCTTGCTCTTTTAAAGATAAATGCTGTATGTGGAATAAAGGCTGTGAGCAAGAAATTATAAGCAGGGTCCCATATGCTAGATATCTATTCCCACAGCTCCTATCATCATGGTTTCTGGGCACTTTGACAGATAGATGAGGCTAATTCAGGCAACACAGTACATTCAGAAGAGTAGGTGAAAATCCTCGTTCTCTTTAGCTCCCTGCCTCAAAAAACAAGAATTCATTGGGAAGTAAGAAGAATAAAAGATTTTCGAGAATGGAAACATAAGAGAAAAGCTAGGTAGAAGTCTTAATCTTTTGGTTACAGATAATAATGTTGACTATACCACCCTTTGATCAAGGTGTTTGGAAATCTATTCTAAGTAAATAATCTTCAATGGGGAAAATGTTGCATGCTAATTGTCACAGCATTAGATAGAGGAAAATACAAAAGAAAACAAGAAAGAAGTGTTCAAAAGTGGGAGATAATTTTAAATAATTTATAGCATGTATTTCTCTGAATGCTATGCACTGTGAAAAATCATATTTGTAAAAACTATAGAATTATTTGGGGGAAATTTTATGATATAGTGTCAAGTGAAGAAAGTAGGCTGTCATATGTGAACAGTGTGATGATAACTGTAAAGAAACAAGTTTGAGTTTGGCCATTGAGACAAGAAGACATTTTTTTCCTTGGTCCTATTAACTTTTCTGTATTTCTAAAATTTCCATTAAGGAAAAAGTCATGTTTTAAGATATAAAAGATAATATCATGACCTGGAGATTTAAGAGCTGAAAATTCTATTAATAATCACATGTTAAAAATTCATTTTTATGGGTTTCCAATAAGTACATCATTATACATCATTACTCTTCCAATAAGTAGAGTATTTTAAAATATATCTGGGGGCCAGACAGGTGGCATGGTGGTTAAGGCACTGGATTACCACATGGCCAACCCCAGTTCAAGTCCTGGACTTGGAGGCTTGGTTTCCTACTTTCCCTTTCTCTGTTTCTCTCTTTCTCTGTCTCTCTCTTGTCAAATTAAACAAATAATAATGATGATACTAAATGAAATAAAATAACTCTTTAAAAAATATATTTTAATCAATTTTTTCTGATTTCATATACTTTGGAGTGTGAGCAGTTTGATTAATTTTAACAAGCGTACACAGCCATAGAACCACATACAATCAAGATGGAGAACATATCCACCGTTCTGAAAAGTTCCCATGTGCCTCTTCCCATCAAATCCTCCTAAGCATCTAGAAGAGGTAACTACTGATCTGTTTGCTATCACTGTAGGTTGTTCATTTCTCTTGCTGCAAAATGTTACGCAAGTGTGCTCTTTGTACCTTGCCGCTCTTAGCCAGTGTAAGTTTGAGGTGAATCCATGCTGTTGCATGACTCAGTAGTTACTTTTTCTTTCTGTGTATATATATTCTACACCATATGTATATGTACCACACACTTTTGTCCATTTGCCTATTGATGGTCATTTAGGTTGTTTCTATTCAAGGACATTATGGGTAAAGATGTTATGAAGATTTGGATTCAAATCTTTAAGTGGACATATGTTTTCATTTCTCTTGGGTATTTACCAGAAGAATTCTGTGTTGTATGATACGTTTATGTTAGCTTTATAAAACCAAAAAAAAAAAAGGCAAAATAACTTTATGTTGTTCTTGCAAATGGTTTTAACTATAAAGATTCCAGGAAAATAGGCAAGAATTTCACAGAGAGGACACAATAAATTCAAACCATACTAGGAAAAAAAAACTACGCAAAGGACTTCATGAAATTTAAAAATGTCTGTTCTTCCAAAGATGGCACTAAGGAAATGAAAAGGCAAGCAACAGACAGACTGGGAGAAAATATTTACAATACGTACATGTGAAAAAGGACTTGCATCTGAATATATAAATAACTTTTACGACTCAATGATAAGAACTCAAAAGCCCAATAAAAACATGGGCAAAAGATTTGGACAGACATTTCTTCAAAGAAGATAAACAGATGGCAAAAAAGCACATGAATAAATGCTCAATATCATTAGTCATCAGGAAAATGCAAATTAAAATCATGATGAGATGCCACTACATTTCAACTAAGATGTCTAAAATTACTAAGATTGACAATACCAAGTGCTGCTCAGTGTATGGAGCAACTGGAACTTTCGGACATTGCCTTCATTAGATGTTGTAGCTCACTGGTATCTTAAATGAGAGAGGGATTATTTCTTGAATCAGGGTCTGAGATTTAATTAACATTCATACTTGATTTCTATCTCATTATGTCCTTAGATTTAACTAATTCTTATAGTTAGATTATTGTACATAGTGTAGCTCAGTATTAAATACTTTCCACACCAAGAAAGGAATACTTATTATTGGCCTAAGAAGTTATTTTAGGGTATCATCTCTGAAACAGTACATATTCTTACATTCAATACCTCACTTCAAATTTGTCCTCATTTTTATAAATACTTTAAGAGGCCATATGTTTTAATGCCTGTCACCCAAAGTAATAAAATTCAAAGCAAACAATTAACAAATTTAGAAATTAACTCTCAGTTTATACATCAGTCCCGGAATCTAACTAAATGTCCCTTTGACTCAAGCAGAGCTCCATGGATTCAATTAGAACGCCAATCGTGCTAGGTTGTGAGGATTGAACTACAAGACTGGGAAAATTCAAATATGGTTTCATTTACTATAGAACTGTAATTTCCTATAATCCTCTCACAACCTGTCAGACAGTTCAGTGGCCTCTTTGAAGTGAAAACAGAAGACCACTCCTGAATTTCACCTGTTGTACTTCTCTACAAGCCTTATTTGTTGTAAAAGCCTTATTTTGTCTACGTTATTATAATTTTATTTTCATCCAGCATTTTTGGGGTTATGTTATTGTAATTTTCCAAACCTGAAACCAGAAATTTTAGGCAAAGCTGAAAGGAAAACAATCTGAGATTGTTGTTTACATGCCAGAAAAGTAAAGTTTTATAATAAGTTGATGTATGGAAATCATGAATCAGAATATTTTAAATCAGATGTTTTCCCTAGCTCTTCAGAACACACACCCACTAGAGCTACAGCCATAATCAATGTCCTTATCACACTACAGCAAAAATATGTTTGACAGTGTACTATTGAAACCTCACGTGTGGACATCACATCAGTTTTATGGCTTACTAAGTTTCCTGTGTATTCTCTTTTTTGAGAGAAAGAGTTTTTGCTATAGGGTGCATGTGCTTACCAGAGAGACAGGCCACATCACAATCCCTTCTCCTCTATTCTCCTTTTGGGATTTTGGGCATGCACACACATGCACCCGGCATGAGTTTGAAGCCCCCAGGACTGGGACTCAAACCATAGTCAACTATGTGGCAATCCAGTGACATAACCACTACGCCATCTGCTGGTCCCCAAGTTTTCTGTGTATTCTATCCTATATCAACTTACTGGCTCTTTTCAGTATCAATGTTGATGAACTCTGCCTCATTGTTCACTTTATCCTAAATTTCTTTGAAATGTAGATACTTACACATTAAATCAGATGGCAGAGTTGTTTATGGTACAGCTTGTACCTTTTTGGAGAAACATATTTAATTAATTAAGAAAAAATAATACCATTCTGCAGGAAAAGCCAAAAAAAAAAAAAATGCAAGATCAAACTGAAAGATCAAATGGCTGAACTTTGTAAGCCATTATGACTGACCTCTAAACCACAAACAATGCTAAAGTTCTTGGGAAAACTCTGCTTCACTGGCACTCACAATGCATATTAACTCAGAAGCACAGCCCTGCCAAAAATGTAAACCAGTCGCTGTTTATAAATGTGAAGAGAAAATTAGCACATGAGCAAAAGGAAAACACACGTCTTCGGTGTCAGCCTTTCTGTGAACTTCTCCACAGTGATGAGAGTTGCATTTGCTGGTTTTTGTGGAGGTGTGATGGACAGAGGGAACGGTACACCTGGAGTGAAGACTGCAGCTGTTGACAGTTGCAGGCTGGAGCTCAGTCAGGTAGAACTGTGCTCACTGTTAGTGAGTCCTGACTTACAGAGTCCCTTCCAGTGCAAGTCTGGCAGAGGTCCCCAACTACCCACACTTAGACTCACGAGAGTGTCTGCAAAACACGCCGCCCACGCCTGATTCCTTCTTCAAGTGAACTAAGAGCCTCTGGGCATGGGACTTGGGCATCAGTATTTCCTAATAATGCCTATGGTCCGATGCTCAGTAGGTTTAGAAAATCTTATATCGAGGGACCAGCAGTTAGCGTAATGACTATGTCGCTGGACTCCCATGTAGTCGACCGCGGTTCACGTCCCAGACCTGGTGGCTTAAAATTCACACCGGGCACGTGTGTGTGCGTGCCCAAGATCCCGAGAGGAGAATGGAGGAGAAGGGATTGCGGCGTGGCCATCCCCCCTGGGGGGTGATTTCTCGCTTTCTGTCTCTCTGTCTCTCTCTGTCTGTCTGGCGAGCGCACGTGCCCTATAGTGAAAAAAAAAAAAAAAAAAAAAAAATCTTATATCTAAGCAAACTTTTTACAACTGTTTTCAACCCAGGCCTCTAACAATAGAAAGTAGGGACAGAAATGGAAGTTCCAGGGCCATGTCCAATTTATTAAAAAATGCAACCTACATCCCAGTTTTTGGTTTGTTTACTGGCTAGTCTATAATTATATTGGCCCAATACTATGTTAGGAAAGACAAATTAATTTCTTTGATAAACATAAAATGAGGAAATTAATTATTATATTTTTTTGAGAGGTTTTTTCGCTATAGGGCACGTGCGCTCGCCAGACAGACAGAGAAAGACAGAGAGACAGAAAGTGAGAAATCACCTCCCAGGGGGGATGGTCACGCCGCAATCCCTTCTCCTTCATTCTCCTCTCGGGATCTTGGGCACACACGCACACATGCCTGGCGTGAGTTCTAAGCCACCGGGTCCAGGACACGAACTGCGGTTGACTACGTGGGAGTCCAGTGACATAGCCATTACGCTAACTGCTGGTTCCCTTATTATATTTTTTTTATAAAACATTTTTTAGGGATAGCAGATGGTGTGGCAGTTGAGGTGCTGGACTCCCACATGACTGACAATGGTTCAAGTCCTGGACCTGGAAGCTTGCTTCCTAATTCTCTCTCTCCCAGACATGCTCTCTGTAGTAAATAAAAAAACATTTTTTTTTAGTAGACAAATACTTCTAACCATGGACTCCATTTGGGCAGACCAAGAAAGAAGATTTCTGGTGACTAGTTGAACATCCACAACATCCGTTCTTTTTTTAGGAAAAACAAAACTGTGTCATTGTTTATAAAGAATTAAAATAAGACAGAGAGACAGAGAAGAGAAAGACAGTGTCTCTAAAAGAATCTTGATGGTGCAACCACCTCTGGCCTCAGCCGGCCCCAAGTAAGGGGAACACACGTGCCTGAGGCATTTGGGGAGTTCTGCAGATATGAACCTGCAGCCTTCCTGTGTGGGCCAACCTCACAGAATGTCACCTACTTTTTTATGAGAGAGATTTTTGCTCTGGAACACATGCACTTGCCAAAGAGACAGAGAAATAGAAAGCAAGAAATCACCACCACCACCACCACCACCCAGAGGGGTGATGGCCACGCCACAATCCCTTCTCCTCCATTCTCCTCTTGGGATCTTGGGCACACATGCACATGTACCCAGCATGAGTTTAAGCCACCGGGTCCGGGTCTCAAACTGCAATCGACCACGTGGAAGTCCAGTGATATGACCGTTACGCTATCTGCTGGTCCCACAGAGTTTTGCCTTTTACTGCAGTGCCATCATCCGGGCCCCAGCCCTGATTCCGTATTGGTGAAGATATTCCTCCGCACTGTCACTTTGAACCTAGTTGAGTTTACCACCTGATTCCGGGATGAGCATGTGACCCAGACCTACATAATCCCAACATCACAACCTTTTGGCCAGAATAATTTGTTCAAGTCCATGAAGGTGACGCTAGTCAGGTCATCAGTTCAAAGGTCAGCTCTGCAATTTTTCTAGAGTGGTATAAAAGAAATCTGAGCCACCAGGGCTACTACGAGATAAAATTTTATGTGAACAAGAATGTAGAGACTAGCAAAGATCATAGATAGTCCACCATAACTCGTGGACTTAACAGTTATGGAGTTGGTTAAATTTCATCTCATTAAACTTGTTTGCTCAGTCACTCATTCATTCTGAGAAAGCAAATTCGGATAGGAGTTCTGTTACCAGCAGCCAAACAAGTTCTGACGAATTCAAGACCCTTGTACTAGTGAAACTGTCAGAACTCTGAAGCCATCTAGAGATGCTTTATTGTTTTATTTTGCTTGTTTTGAAAATAAATCAAGCTTTAACTTCTCTGCACTGGAACCTCAAGGACATTTCTATTCATTCACTCAATCTATCAACAAGTTTTTAATGAGACCATCTGTGTCCACAGGCTCAGTCCTTACTCCAAATAAGTTTACAACCCATTCAGAAAAGGAAATAAAATGTATTACAAATAATTGGGTGTTAAATAACACAGAAATTTGGATGAGAAAAATTATTAATTAGCATGCTTTAAGTGTATTATATAAGCCAAATATCCTGAGACCTTGCAGAAGAATCCCCAAAAATTGTCAAGGGCTGCCCTGAAGGAGTTTATAGTCAAAAACAAACACAGATACCAGAGACACGTTAAGTGCACTACAAAGAAACACGCCATGATATAATAATAAACATGATGCCTCTCTTTTAAAGTCTATACTTTTGAGAGAGAGAGATGTTTGCTACAGGGTGTGTGCACTTGCTAGAGAGACAGAGAGACAGAAAGTGAGATGTTGCACCATCGGGGGGATGGCCATGCTGCAATCCCTTCTCCACCATTCTCTTCTTGGGATTTTGGGCATGCATGCACAAGTGCCTGGCATGAATTTTATGCAACTGGGTCCAGGACTCGAACCACAGTTGACTATGTGGGAGTCCAGTGATGTAACCATTTCACCATCTGATGGTCCAAGGCTACTTATAACTTATTTTTAAATAAAAAACTGACATTTAATCGAGCAAAGAAATAACAGTATTAACACATTAGCCAGCATGATCCCCACCACACACCTGACTCCCCAGTAGTCTCTTACTGTCTTTGGATTTCCCTCTGCTCAGTCAGCTAAGCTGCTCCCATCCAATTATTTCAGAGAAGACTGTTAAGCAGAAAACAGAAGGAAAAAACTAATCACTTCTTGGCTTTTGAATTCAAAAGCCTAAAGAATGAGGCAAAGGAGCCATAATATCTCAAAAACATTTAGGATAAAATACCATGAGGAAATACACAGCTTTCTGTAGGTCTTCGTAGACTATTTAGAAAATAATTTTCCCTTGATATTGATAGAAGTTGAACCAAAACAAGCCAACCAGCAACAAACACATACACACAAGCATAGACTTCGGGATATCCCAAAGTGAGGCCACTGTCCATGCTCCTAGGTCAAGTTCAGGGCAGGGAGCCAAACCCTTGAGAAGTTTGTAGAATTCAGGCGGAATCAAAAAAGGTGAAACTTAAGTGTAAAAATGACTGCTGAGTGCATTTATGCAGATAGAGCTTTAGACAGTAATAGAATTTGCCGGTCTGCTGTGTGACAGAGAAAATGATTGGGTCTAGTCAAGGGGGTGCTCAGAGGTTGCAGAACACTGAACCTGAAGTCATGCTCACTGGAAGAAGATGTACGTCCATGGTGTCTTTTTTTTTTTTTTTTGAGAGGTTTTCGCTATAGGGGGTATGTGTTTTAAAAGTGTACATATAGAATCAATTTGAGTAACAAAAATCCCAACAGGGTTTTCTCATAAAACTCAACAAGTTTATTCTATAGGGTGTATGTGCTTGCCAGACAGACAGAGAGAGACAGAGAGAGAGAAAGCGAGAAATCGTCCCCCAGGGGGGATGGCCATGCTGCAATCCCTTCTCCTCCATCCTCCTCTCGGGATCTTGGGCACGCATGCATACGCGCCCGGCGTGAGTTTTAAACCACCGGGTCCGGGATGCAAACTGCGGTTGACTACATGGGAGTCCAGCGACATAGCCATTATGCTAACTGCTGGTCCCCCGTCCATGGTGTCTTGAGTGGACTAACTAATGTCCAGATGAGACAATGCCACTGCCATTGGGAAGAGGAAGCATGAAAAATCAGATAAGGCAATGAATGCCTTCAAAGACGCCTGTATGAGCAAATGACATTGAGAACCAGACTTTGCCTACCCCCACCTCTGCCCATGCAGTCACCCAGAACGCAAGACCTTAACCTTAAATAATTTATAAAGGCAGATGGAATATCTGTTAAGCTCTATAAAAAACTGTCATATTTAAGTAATCAAAACCTATTATCCCGCTGAATAATAATGTTCAAGTGACTGTTTCTAATGCAAAAACTTCTCTTTCATATTGATGATCACAAATTTCCGTGAGTGATCTCTTTCTAAAATGAAGCTGATCAAAATTTTACAACTGACAAATACGATCAACAGTCACCACATAACCTTAGAATAATCAAAGCTGAAAGAGTCACACTTCATCCTCTCAAAAACAGAGACATGACTGAAATATTTGCAAGCCAACGAGCACTAACGGCATTGCTTCAAACAATGCTCGGTAATAGTACCACTTTCCCCACACTCCCAGAGCGATGAGTGGGTGGCTTAAGACCAGAGCAGAGTAAACCTCTGAGCTTTTATGCTGGGAGTAAATTAAAAAGTATTTATAATGTCACTCATTTGATGCCTCCACACTCATGCACCATTTACACCACATCGTAGTGTGCTGTTTGACAATGTCATGTACATTTCCAGGGTATGTGCTTTGTGCTATCAACAAAAGCTGTTTGAGGACAGGGACTGTGTCAGATTGAATCATGTAATTTTATTCTTCAGTTCCTCTGTATGTGACAGTGTTGCCATTGACTCTTCCTGAAACTCTCTTTAAACTTTGCTTCTTGACTGGGAACATTTGGTCATTCCATAAATAGTTCCTGACCACCTGCTTTGTAGGAGGTAAGGTCCAAGGCCCTGGGAAGGCTGTAAAGAAGACAAGGTTTTGGTTCTGATCCAGTCTACATTCCAATGCAGATAAAACAGGGAATTCAAACACAAATAAATGCGTCTTCCGTAACTTCAGATTGTGAGGAGTGATAGAAGGAAAACAGAATAATAGGATAATACAAAAAAGCTATGTTTATTTAGGGTTATCAGGAAAGGCTTCTCTGAAGAGGTGTCTTAGGAGTTGAGACTTAAAGGGTTGGAAGGAATCAGGTTTGCAATGATCAGGAAGTCAAGAGAATGAAAATACCACGGCTCAGAGGCAGCGTCAATGCTTCCAGGCAAGAAGATCAGTTTGCATTAAGCAGAGTGATCCAGAGAGAGGGTGATAGAAAGACCTGGAAAGGCAGGCAGGGCCAGTCTTGTTGAGCCCTATAGGCTATGTCTCTGCTCTACCTGCCGCTCCTCTTCTCTTTCTAACTATCTCACCCTGGTCTCTTTCATGAGCTCTTCCTGCTCTAGCTGGCTCTCAAACACTGGTGCTCTCCAGATGTCATTAACATTTGTTAATCCCTGGATAGGAGAGCAAAAAGAGGCACTTTCTTCTCCTTCTAGACTTTTTCCAGGTTATCAGCAACCATCTGCTGAAAACTCCAAAATCATTATGCCCAGAGATTCACTGTATGAATTATGACTCTTAGGCCCCAACCATGGCTATGCGACCATGTGAGTATAAGCCGAGCACCATTGTCCATGGTGCTCTGTAAACCCACAGCCAGGTGGGTGGGAGTGGTGGAGTCGACATGTGGCCATTGTATCTAGAATCAACATACATGATTTGTAGACCGTCTATGAGCAAGGCTAAGAACAATATAACCCATAGCAAAAACAAATGTAAATAAAAAATAAATTTTCTGCTGCAAATATATTATACCACTATGGTACTTCTCTCATAGCAGGGTACACACTGCCCTCACCTCCCCTAACCTTCTGAAGGTTGAGCTTCCGGTGAAGGTTGTTTCCTACCGAACATCTCATGGGCTATCATAGGCATTTGTCCAAGAATTAAGGTAGAGTGCTTTTCTACTCCTACCACAAAGGAATGTGAGAATTTAACCTAGACAAATGAATAATTTTATATAAAATATGTCTCCAATGTTGAATAGCCTTGGAATAATGATAAGTACTTTAGAAAGGCTACTGCTGGTTATTTACACTTACCGCATGGCAATCAGTGGAGTGCTTGTAGTTCCCTTGAAGGGCTTCGACGGCCATTGCTCAGACAGCAGCCCTGATCTTCCCCTTAGCATCAGATCCATACATAAAACTGCCTCCTGAGCCAGTCGGAGAGAGAAAGAGGAGAAAGCACCCCCTCTAATGCGGAATGGCCATGCCACAATCCTCTCTCCTTGATGCACCTAGAAAAGAAACACTCAGGTAAATTCTCTTTACAAGATGATTGAATATATTAAAATAATGATAATAATACATTTTTAAAAAGAAACACTCAGCAGATCCAACGCTGAACTCATCACTCTCCTCCACAAACCCAACCCTACTCTTCCTACATTCTGACTTATTTTAATGCCATGGTTGTACTTTCAGTTGCCAATGTCAGAGCCCAGGAGTGAGTTAGACTCCTTTTCCTCCATCTCCCATACCCAACTAGCGGGCAGGGCACTTCCAGTTTCTCACTTCTTATTGATTGCCTCAAATCTTTTCTTTCTCTACATTTCCATGACCTCTGTTCAAGTTTTGTCCTATCAACTTTCACTAGCTTTTTTTTTTTGAGAGAGAGAGAGAAATCTTTCACTATAGGGTACAGGTACTTGCTGGAGAAACAAGAGACAGAAAGTGAGAAGTCATTCCTCAAGTGGGACAGCCATGCTGCAATTTCTTCTCCTCCATTCTCCTCTTGGGATTTTGAGCATGTTTGCACATGTACTCAGCATGAGTTTCAGGCCACCAGCTCCAGGACTTGAACCTCAGTTGGCTAGGTGGCAGTTCAGCACATTAACTGCTATGCCACCCACTGGCTCCTATTTATGTTTTATTTTTATGCTGGAGGGCATTCTATAAAACTCACCAAAGAGAAACAAAGAGAGAAAAAGGACAACGCACCACTCGAAAGCAGGATGGCCATTCCACGATCCTCTCTCCTTGCTCTCTGCCTCTTTTCAGGATTTGTCATGCATGCCCACATACTTGGCAGATTTCTCAAGCCACTGTGTCCATGTGCTTGACCAAGAAATATAGAGAGAAACAGAAAGAGAGAAAGCCTCTAGGTCCAAGACTTGAACCACAGTCAGCCATATGGGAGTCCAGCACCTTAACCACCATACCACTTGCTGGCTCCTCTCACTAGCTTTCTAACTAGGTTCTTTATTTCCAGTTTTATTGTCTCTGAATTCCACTTATATACTAATATCTGAAAAGCTAACTGAAACCACTGTCTACACACAGCATTCCTTTGCTGAAATCTATTCAAACATTTCTTATTTCCTCAAATATGTCTAAAATTCTTATTATTGCACATATGTCCTATGGTAAAAACTTAAACAACAACAAAAAGCTAGCAAGAGCTGGCTCCATGGTTCACGTTCTGTGGTTAAGGCAGTGGGATCCCACATGGCCAACTGTGTCGTTCAGTCATGGACATGGTGTCTTGACCTTTGTCCTTTCTCTCTGTTTCTCTTCGGTGAGTTTCCATCAGGAAATTATGTCAACTCTGCCTTTGAGATTTACCCCGAATCTAACCCCTACACACCATCCTCACCTGTTCTAGAACATTAGGACCTCGAATTGGACTCTTGTGAAAGTCTCCTAATTGGGTCCCTACTTGCACCCCATTCCCTGTAGCCTATTCTCTTCAAAGAAGTCAGATGAATACTTTTTAATGTTTTTTAACAGCAGCCATGTCATAGCGTTATCTAATATTTTCTTATTTTATATAAGAATAATCAAAATTTATTACAAAGGCCCATGATCTGCCACCTTAAAGTCTCAACTTCCATCTCTTTTCTTTCCTTCGCTCTCTCATCCCCAGCCACTCTTCCCTGACCATGCCAAGCGTGTCGTTTCTCGTGGCTTTCACGTTCTACTCCATCTGCCTTGGAAACTCTTCCCCTCACTGTGCACATGATAGACTCTCTACCTTCCCTTAGAGTCTGCATCAAAGGGTCTTTCTGTGACAACACTGACTAAACTGTTATAGAACAAGCTCCCAGGTGACTTTCCATGGCCCATACTCTGCTTATTTTCTCCTTATTACTATTCTTCTCTCTTATCAATACAATTCTGTATTAAGCAAGTTCGGGGTTTGTTAGGGTTTTTTTCTTTGTTTGTTTCAATTATCTGTCTTCCCCACTCTCACATAAGCTGGATGAGGACAGGGCTGATTTTCTGTCTCAGCTATCCAGTCTTTCACGTTTATAAGAGCATCCACATAATATTAATAGTTGTTGAGTAAATATTCCCTGAGTGAATGGATGACTCTCCATATTCCTACATAGGCTATTTTTCCTGCCTGGCATAGTTCACTTTTCATTTTGCTCAAATTCCTTCTTCTCAGCATAAACATCTCCACTGTAAGGCCTTTCCAGAAACTCCAGTTCGGTGTAGTTGTTTCTCCTCTCTGTAGCAGTAGGAGTGACTGTGTCACTGTCTAGCAATCTGTCAATTAAAATGACATGAATCGACGCCTGCCCATTGCATGAGACTTCAATATCCATCCTACAAGGGAACATGTCTTCATTCTACACATTCAGTGAGCAGGTATTAATCATTTAGTGCGAAGCACTGGGAATTAATTGACTAGCCAGGCAAGACTCTCACACACATGATGCTCACAGTCAAATATCTTTCTCTTGGATAGACTCCCAACACTTCATATTACTTGGCACACGCAGATGATTAACAACTGTCTCTGTGTGGATCGATTATCTTATATCTTACGTTTGAAAAATGGATTCTCCTCATTGTCCCTCTTTCTTTCATTAGAATAAAGGGTGTGAAATTTAGAGATATTAACTTGGGTTTTCCTATGTTGTTTCTACAACTCTATTCCTTGTCCCCAAAATCAAATTTATGTATTTTCCCCAGAAAAGGAAGAACTAAAAGAGTCTAAAGAGGTAAAGAAGTGAATTAAGCTTCTGGTTGGTTTATTTTAAAGTCAGTTTTCTTGACAAACAATGTACACTAAAATATACTCATTTTTAAGTCTATACATTTTGATGAGTTTTGAATAATTTATCAAGCCATGCAACCACCATCACTATGAAAATATAGGTCATTTTTATCACCCCGAAAGTTCCCTTACTTCCTTCCCAGACAATCCTATCAACAGCCTCTGTCCCAGGCAACCAATAATCTTTGTTCTCTCCATTTGATTTAGATTTGTCTTTTCTAGTTTTATACACATAAGATGATTTAGAACGTACTCTTTTGGAACTGACAATGTCTGCAAAGCCTAATGTTTTTAAGATTTAGTTATACTGTTGCTTATGTAAGTATCTCATAGCATTTCATTCCTTTTTATTGCTAAATAGTATTCCATCATATATGGATATACAGCAATTTGTTTATCCATTTATCAGCTGATGGATATTTAAGCTATTTCCGCTTACGATAATTAAAAAGAAACCTGCCATGAACAGTTGCAGTATGAGTCTGCTGGATAACTGTTTTTACTTTTCTTGGAAGAATATTTTAAAGTAGAAATAATGGGTCATATAGTAAATATATGAAGGGACTTAAAAACATCCATAAAAAAGAGAAATTAAAACTATAAGTTTATATTAGTGCAAAAATATTTTGAAATTCATGCATAGTTTTTTCATAATGCATATTTTTTATTAACTTATCAAAGACTACTTGCCTGTTTAACTTAATAAGAAACTGTGAAATTTTCTACTGTGACTCAACGCTTTTGCATTCCCATCAGAAAAATATGAGAATTCCAGTAGTTTTGCAGGCTTGTCAGCACTTGGCATGGCCATTCTCTTTCTATCTATTTCTTACAGATTTCAAGGCCTGCTCATGTCTTGATAACTAGGACAGAGTTCAGGGAATACGTGAGCCTTGGAAAATAACAAGAACTGATCTGGAAGTGTGTTCGTGCAGGCAGCTCAATGAAGTCCAACAGGTGAGAAGTGTTGCTACGTTGTCGACCCTAAGAAGCTGCATGTCCTCAAGAGACTGTGAAAGCACTGATAAATTTTGCAGGGTAAGCAGATTCAGATACAAAATTTACAAAGAAAAAAAAAAGACAGTGTATGTATGTGGGTGTCATAGATGTCGGCTCCTTGAAGACACAAATATTGCTGCTACACCTTTGGAAAGAAAATTAGTTGTCTGTGCATACTCATCATATTGAACAATTAGTAATTTTTTGATCCAATATTAGTAGATCAAAGAAATTTAACCAAGGCTGTCTTTCTCCAGAGGTGTTAGTAACTTAGAGGTAAACTTTTATCCTCAGACATTCTCTAAACTAGATAAAGTACTTTGTACTTTGCTAGGCTTAGAAACCTTCGGACTAGCAGATGGAGTAATAGTTACATCACTGGACTCCCATGTAACTGACCGCGGTTCGAGTCCTGGACCCAGCAGCTTAAAACTCATCCCAGGTACATGTATATGCATGCCCCAAATCCTGAGAGGAAACTAGAGAATGGATTGCAGTGTGGCCATTCCCTTGAGGGGATAACTTCTCACCTTCTGTCTCTTGTCTCTCTAGCGAGCACAAGAACATCAAAACTCTCTAAAAAAATAAAAGAAAGAAAAAAAGAAAAGAAACCTTATGACTTAAAGTTGGGTCTTCATGGTCATTTCTTAAGTTTTTTTTCCCAATTTAGATTTGTAAGATTCTTTGTGAGATCATATTCAGTTAGCACTTCAATTTACCCTTTTACTTTCTAGTCCTTCTCCCTGACTCTTCATGGAAAAAGCCCATACAATATCTTCCATATTTTAAAAAAATTATTGACATTTATACCAAATGTAAAACTCTTTCTACAGCTTAATTTTATTTTCCTATTGGCTCAAGAAAGTTGTTTGATATTTATTCATTTATTTTTTTAAAGTCATTTATGAAATGATGATTGAATGACTATGTTCTAAATCATTATCATGCGCTATGTAAAATTCATCATCTACTTAAATGTCATCCAGTTAGTTCTCTAATGTGTCTAAAAAATTTTATTCATATCTCCCAAACCTTTAGTCATTTTCATGTTTCTCTTCTATTTTTTTTTTCTTTCTTGTTCTGAAGATCTGCACTTGGTTCAAAAGTCTGGAGATGAATCCAATAAACATCTGACCTAATGCAGAAAAAAAACAACAAACAACAGCAACAAATATCTTTGGTATGAAGACACAGAATGCATAAGTTTTTCTAATTATAAAAATGATGAATTTTATTGCCTTAAATTCTTGAAGTAGTGAATTTGCAAGAAATAGAATAGTGTAATATTACAGAAATCACCTCTAATCCCAACATGCAGATATAATCCTCTTTAGAATTGGTTGTATTTCTTCCCTATGCGTATTATTTTAAGTAGATCCAACTGACAATTTACGCATTTTCTTGCCTTTTCTACTGTCCTGTAATTTAAATTATTTACAAAATATAATAATATTATGTTTTATAATGACATCATAATTTAATTAATTACTGCCATGCTGTTAGACAAATAGATTCCTTGCAATTAAATAATGATACAAAGAATTCACTTACTATCCAAGTGAAGCCTTAATCATTTTGCCACAATTGAATAAGGTCTGTTATTTCTGGTCGGTATACATAGTGTTAACTTTTTTCTTGGAGACTACAATACTCTAGGTTTTTTAAATTTCCATTTGTGTTTACCAAGGTCACTTCAAATGTATTTCTACCAAATGTATGAATTTAGCAATGGAACTTTAAATGACTGTATTATAAATGACACTTGAACAGAAAATATATAGAAGGACATCTCTGCTATAAACAAAACAAATAAAAATATTCTTTTAAAAATAAAAAAAGTTAGAATAATATCAAAAATGAGCAGGGAGCTTATATATTCTAGAATTCAAATTAGCCACTAAAGATAACTACATAGCCTATTTGGGGCAGTCCATTCCACAATAAATTATGTTTGACATCATGAATGATAACTAAATGAATCTGAGTTCTTATTAGTCAGAGCTTGTGAAATAAAATCAACTTTTCAAATGCAAACATTTACGTTATTATTTTAATCATGGCTACTATTGTCACCACTTAATATTTATTGGGGCCGTCACTTTCGAGAGGGAACACAAAGATGTATCATTTGCTTTGTATTTGCAGGAAGTGGCAATTAACAAGTCAAGAGAATTTTCATTTTAAAGAAAATTCTAAACCTAATGTTAATAGGTAAAAGATTATGTTCTGGCAAGCCATTAATGGAAAAGTAGTTATGATACAGATAGAAAAATTAGTCAAGAGAAGAGAGACCAAATGGGGGTGTTAAAAAATATGTGAGCAAGAGTGACATTACATAGAAATAAACACCACTGGTCACCCCTCAGAACATGCATGTGGTGAGATCTTACTTCTCTGCCTCCTTCTGATGACCTGTCGTCATGTGACTTTCACGAACCAATGAAACCCAATGGAGTGTGTCACTTCCAGATAAACAGTTGGAGAACCATCCCCCATATTTCATAGCTCCTTTTTCTTTCTACTGTGATCATGGATGCACACTTTAAGATAGAGTTTCCATCTACCTGGATTCCTAAGAGACTATAATGAAGGAAAGTTCCGCTGTTAATTTGCTTTATAAATGTGGCATACAGAAACATAGAACATGGTTATAAATACTGGATACAGTGTGGGAAAAATGATGGGTGAAGGAAGAGAGAGTGAGGAGGGACCTTATGGAGAGAAATAGAGGAGAGGGCATTTGTGGGACAGAGAGATGGGTTATTGTCTGTTGAGGATGATGTGTATAGTATTCCCAAATAGATTGGTGAGAAATGTATACCCATCAGAATGATCACTTTGCAAGCTAAATGACATATATGATTGAATGTATAAAAGAAACTGAAATACAATTTATGTATAAAATAATAATAAAATGTGGCATACATAAGAAATAAACTTTCATTGTATTAAGTTACTAAGATTTTGATAGTGTTTGTTACATAGCATAACCCTGCTTTACTCTGACTGATACCACCCTCTGAATGAAATCTCCAGGAAAACAAATAAATAAAAATGTGTCTTATTCTCCAAATAACTTCAACTGCAAAGAACCAAGTAGTGGTGGTAGAAAGTATAATCTTAGGACCTGATTATTTCTTCAAAGCCTATGGAATTGCTCGTATTTGAAATTTGCCTTTAATAGACACACAGGATTTGCTGAACTTTCCTTATTCTAGGTAAAATCATCTTCCTAATTATTTTTTTTCCTTTTTCATACTCATGTACTCCACAAATATTTGTTACCTAATATGACCAGATGGTCTAGTAAATCCAATTATGTGAACCTTATATTTGAGGACTTGATCACGTAAAAATGGGGATAATATATTTCTAAACATTAGTGGATAAAATAGGAAGTGAAATCTCCCATCCCATAACCCAATACTTGGAAAATAATTGCTTGTTATGCTGTATAACTTTCAGGATTTTAATGCACAAATAAAGAATTTTTTCTTGTCTATAAATGGGAATGTACTCTGCATGGTTTGGGATACCTTATATTTTCATGTGAAAACACATTGAACAACCTAATTTTTCTTACTTTCTCTCTCTCTCACTCTATCCCTCTCCACTCAAATTAAAATAAATAAAAAAGATAAAGTCAAATACAATAATTCTTTAAAAACTATATATATATATATATACACAAAACCCTAAGGACTGACTGCCCCTGGTATCTGGGAGGCCCATAAATTCTTGGTAAGGGTTGTGCAAACCAAGATCTGTAGGTAGGCCTTTCCTTCTTGTAAAGCCCATCTGAAGTTTAGGACCGTTTAGAGAAAGCTTTTATTTGCTCATTCATTCAACAAGTGTCTCTGAGAAACATCCAAGTGCCAAGTCTCATGCTGGGCCGCATTGTACGGCTGAAGGAGAATGAGCCACAGTCCTGCTCCCAGGACATTCATGGTCCTATCTGATCTAAGTGGAAGCAAAGGGCCAGGGATGGGTCATTGAGATTGTCCCAAGGTGTGTCACTGGGAGGGTTGTTGTTGATGCTGGGTGACTCACAGTAGGACTCAGTGGAGGTCTCAAGGAGTTAGTATCCTGTGGTATCATCATTTGCAATTTTACAGCTTTGGTTCTTCAGGATTTCCAACAGGAACACAAGTCTTCACTGTGGGACTGGGGTAGGATAAAGCATCAGGCTCCTGGCTGGCTCACCACAATACATGTTGCGGGATAGCTTTTGTGACGATAGCCAGGTTCTTGGTGTTTTGGACAAAGACTTCAATGAAACACGCCCATATTGAAAGGAAGAAGTAGTTTATTAAGTAAAACCGCAAGTCCACTCCCAAGAGAAAGGAGCAGGCCTGAGCGGACAGAGAAAGAGTGGCTCAAAAGACCAACCTATCACTCTTAACCATCGCTCGTGTATTTTTCTCACCAATACGCTCTGCGTTTACAAGACACGCTCAGATGAGATCTCATTATAGATGTTTTCGCTTTTCAGTTTTTTATTAACACACAATCCTAGACCTTCCATATTATCCCACAGAAATCTACCTCACCTGCCAGCAGGTGGCGTGGTGGTTAAGGTGCTACACTCCCACATGGCCAACCATGGTTCAAGTTCCAGACTTGGTGGTTTGCTTTCTCACTTTCCCTTTATCTCTCTCTCTCTGGTGAGTACACATGCCCTAAAGCACATTAAAAGACAATAATTATTAATAATTAATTAATTAAAATAAATAATTATTTAAGTGTTATTTTATTTAACTTTATTTATTTATTTTTAATTTGACCAACAAGGGATAGAGTGAGAGAGAGGGAAAGTGAGAAAGCAAGCTGCCAGGTCTGGGACTCAAACTGTGGTTGGCCATGTGGGAGTCCAGCACCCTTAACCACCACACCACCAGCTGGTCCCTAAATAAATAATTCTTCGAAAAAAGAAATCTACCTCATGCTTGTCAATAGATGCATAGTATTTTATTAAAAGTATTGGTATAATTCATTCAGTTAATCCCTTATTTATGGATATTTGGGATTTTCTGGTGCACGTATTATAGTATAATTATACATAATATTTCATTGAACATACACATAAATACAGATGCATTTGTTCAAGTTTATCTCTAGATTAAAATTCTAGACATAAGATTACTGGGTCAAAGAGGATGTGCATTTCAAATGTTAATAGATGTGTTCAAAACTACATATAAAATTGGAGGTTGAACCTCTTTGTCCTCCTACCTCAGTTTATAAGAATGTCTCAGCCTCATTATACCTTTGCAATTTTGTTCAACTGATGACTGAAAACAGTATTTTATTTTTATTTGATGTTGCATGTTATATATGCTTATTGGTCAGATGGATGCTATTATCTGTGAATTATCTGTCCCCATGTTAGTTTTTCTTCGGCATACAAAATTTCTTGTCTGGAGTTCTTAAGATATTAAGGAAATTAGCACCTCACTACTATGTTAACACATTGCTTTTGGACTTTTTGACTCTTTCTTATAGAATGTTTGTATTGTGAAACTTTATAAAGTTTTATGCATTTAAATTTGTTAATCTCTTTCTCTGATTGCTTCTGGGTTTGGTATGTAACTTTATTTATTTAAATTTTTTTAGAGGTTTTTGCCATAGGGCACATGCACTCACCTGAAAGACAGAAAGAGAGAGACAGAAAACAAGAAATCGCCCCCTGGGGGGATGGCCATGGTGCAATCCCTTCTCCTTCATTATCATTTCAGGATCTTGGGCACACACACACACACACACACACACACACACACACACCCAGCGTGAGTTTAAGCCATGGTCTAGGACTCGAACTGTAATCGACTACATGGAAGTCCAGTGACATAGCCATTACGCCAACTCCTGATCACTGGTATTTACCTTTAAAAATCATTATAAATGTATACAAAACTCACCTTTTTTTATTTCTTGACCTACCTGAAAATATCGCCAACATGGGGAGGTGACAGTCATTCATTTTTTCTCTTTCCTTCCAGATAAGTGGTAGTTGTCACGTACACACTTCGTGGTAGGCTGGGTCACGAAACTAGTTCTAGGCAGTCATTTATGAAGTCAGACAATGTTACTGGCAAGTCAAGACCTCACTTTTCCCTCTGAAGCATTCTCAGACTGTGTTTGAAAAGGTAGCTGTTCCATCAACTGAAGTCTTTGAATTACTCTAACCCACAGAGGTCTCCTGATGACCATGCACTTAAAACATGCTTTTGTGTTACTGAGCCACTCATGCGTGGTGGTTGTTAACTCCAGCATAACTGACTCTATTCCACCTTTGCTTTGAGCAGTGTTGTCATGGATGGTGTCAATGCCTCTCCTAGCACCTCTTTGTCAACTCCTGTTTGCAAGTAGCACAACTCACAACTCCTTGCACCAGTGGTTCTGGGTCGAGGGCTTC
>NW_006208670.1:2555983-2556533 GCF_000334495.1 Tupaia belangeri chinensis | reverse complement strand
GCTGAAACTCACTTTGCCACCTTTTCAACAGGTTGGAAGCTTGGGGATTGGATGACTTCAGGAGTGACTCTCAAGCAGCATCGAAGGAGCGTTGGTGTGAAGTACTATAGCCCCCTTAACATCTGGGAGGGATAACTCTGAGGTAGGATAGCTTCTTCAGACTTCCAGAGTTTCCCCATGGGGTGTATGCCTCAGTTGCTTCCTGGAACTGAAAGCTGACATGATGACATGTTCTTCAAGAAAATTCTTTTGCACATGGCTACAGTGAACTAGGTTTTTAAGGGAATGAAGACTTTCTACTAATAATTCAGCCTCCAACAAACGAGCTAGCGGCAGAAGAAGCCACGGGCCTTCAGGACAAGGTTCCACATGGCTACAGTGAACTAGATTTTTAAGGGAATGAAGATTTTCTACTAATAATTCAACCTCCACAAAACGAGCTAGCAGCAGAAGAAGCCACGGGCCTTCAGGACAAGGTTCCACATGGCTACAGTGAACTAGATTTTTAAGGGAATGAAGATTTTCTACTAATAATTCAGCCTCCAACAAA
>NW_006208670.1:2555682-2555918 GCF_000334495.1 Tupaia belangeri chinensis | reverse complement strand
AGGTCCAGTTTTTCTCTGGCTCTTAGCTCCGCCTTCTTTCTTGTTAATTTTCGCTCTGCTCCTCCCATCCAGGCAGAAGAAGCCATGGGCCTTCAGGACAAGGTTCCACATGGCTACAGTGAACTAGGTTTTCTATTTTGTGATTTTTTTAAAAAAAGAACCGTAATTACAAATTTTTAATTTTTTAAATTTTTTTGTCTTTTTTTCTCTTTTTGTTGTTTTTCTCTGTCTCATTA
>NW_006208670.1:2506687-2553740 GCF_000334495.1 Tupaia belangeri chinensis | reverse complement strand
AATAACATGTTTGTTGATGTGCTTGATTGAGACAATATACAGTGTACTCTGGATGGAAAATCTCATTTTGTATGCTGTAATGATGTACAGTGAATGAATGTAAATAAATAAATTGGGAAAAAAATGAGAATAATCTGGAAAAAAAAATAAAAGCTATTTGCTGCTGCTGATGTGGATAGTAATGCCTTTGTCTTGACTGATATGTATGGTATTTCCTCTGAAAAAATGTAATGCACTGTAAAGATATATGTGATTCAGTGTAATATGAACAATATTATTATAATAAATAAAATGAAAAAAAAGAAAATTCTTTTTTTCCTTGTTTCACTTACATATTCTCTCTTTTTCTCTCTTTCTTTTTTTTTTTTTTTTCAATTGACAAGAGAGAGTGTGCACCCACCAAGCTGGGGGAAGAAAGACAGAGCACAGTCCAGTGAGGCATGGTCTTGTCATAATCATCTGTCCTCCTTTTCTCCACTCAGTCAGAATTTTGATCGCACATGCACATGCACCCAGCCTGTTTCTCAAGCTGCTGGAGTCAGGATTAGAACTGTGGTCAGCCATGTGGGTTCCAGTTTTCTATGCACAGCACTTACCCACTGTGCTATGGGGATAGCTCACGTGCTTATTCTCTTACCTTTACTTCCTAGTAAACTACTTGAACTTCAAAGCTTAGCTCAGTGTCTGCGTCTCAGGTAACTCAAACTAAGGCAAATTTAAACAGCAAAGGCTTTGTGACAAGAATTTTAGGTGGAGAAAACAGCATGCAAATAGACCTAAAGATAGAAAAACAAATAAAGCATTAGGAAAATAGCAAGTCTTTCCGTTTGTTTGGATTTAACTATATGCAAAGGAAAATAATAAAGGAAAATAGATTGTTAGGACGACAAAAGATCTTGAATGATAAACCGAAGTGTCTGGGCATTTAATTATGTGGATCCCCTGCCTATTATGATGTTGAGCCTTCCCTCATGTTCTCACGTTTTCCCCCACATTCTTTTAATCTCCTCTGCAGTAGATTAAGAAGGAAATGATGTGTCCCATTCACAAAGAAAAGCGAAGAGTAGTAAGCAATTTTCCCCATCACTCAATCTCTTGATAAAATGACACTCCACAAGAATTGAACTAAGCAGCTCCGTATGTCAACTTGCGGCCACATCATCTCACCTTTGAGTTTGAAAGGGGAGTAGAAGGGAAGGTGAGCAGACTCATCAATCAAATTTTATGATTAAAAATACCCTATTTAGGGACTAGCAGGTGGCATGGTGGTTAAGGCACTGGACACTCCCACATGGTTGACCACGGTTCGAGGCCCAGAACTGGTGACTTGCTTTCTCACTTGATCTCTCTCTCCCTCTCTTTCTCTGTCTCTCTCTGGTCAACTTTTTAAACATAATAAATGAATGAACAAATACAGTTAAATAAATAATTTTTTTTTAAATACCCAATTTAAGAATTTGAGAGACATGGGCTATTATCTCTCTGTTAGAATAAGACAGTGCAAACTCAAGAAGAAAAACAAAACAAAACAAAACAAAACAAAATCACTAAGGATGTGTTAGTTTGATGTATCGAAAAGCTGAAACCATTTCTCTCCAGGGATCATAGGCCTTAGAAGGGTAGCATATGTAATCAGAAAAGGATTAAATACATACGACTCAAAGAACATAGGGTTCTAGTTTTGTTTTTGCTTTTGTTTTTTAGAGAGATTTTTGCTAGAGGTCACATACCCTCACTAGAGAGACAGAGAGACAGAAAGTGAGAAATCGCCCCCTACGGGATGGCCATGCTGCAATCCCTTCTCCTCCGTTCTCCTCGGGGGATCTTGGGCATGCGCGAATACACGCCCAGTGTGAGTTTCAAGCCACTGGGTCCGGGACTAGAACTGCGGTTGACTATGTGGAAGTCCAGTGACATAACTAGTAAGCCATCTGCAGGTCCCTTCATGGTTTTAGTTTCTGTATATTAGCCAAGTCACTTCTCTTGGGATTCAGTTTTTACATCTCTAAAATAATGAGGTAAGATTGAAAGAACATCTAAAATATTTTTTCCCACAAGACGTGCATGGCATTCCCTTTTGAAGAAACAGTGTAATACACAGTAAAGTTATATGTAATCCAATGTAATATGAAGAAGATATGATGATAAATAAATAAATAAATAAATAAATAAAAGATTCAAGGCTTTGGGATGGCTCCTTAGTGCAAAGAAGCTGGATCCCACATGGCCAACTAGGGTTCAAGTACCAGCCCCAGTGGCTAAAAAAAAAAAAAAGCCATAAGTCCATGCCCAGGATTCTGCAGAATGGAGAACAGGAGAAAAACAATTGTGGCACCACCGGAGGGGCTCTTCTTCTCTCTCTCATGCACCTACATATCCTCTGGCATTTTTTCAAAAGTGGAATTAAAGTACAAATTTATTTATTTATTTTTAATTTGAGAATTAGGGGACCAGCAGATGGCATGGTAGTTAAGGTGCTGGACTCCCACACGGCTGACTACAGTTCAAGTTCCAGATCCACCAGCTTGAAAATCTTGCTGGGGACAACAGGAAACATGCCCAAAATCCCGAGAGAAGAATGGACAGGAAGGGACTGTGGCATGGCCATTCCCCCTGGGGGGTCATTTATCACTTTCCCTCTCTCTGTTTCTCTCTGTCTCTTTCCAAGGGTGTTCGCACCCCCTAAAAAAAAACTATAAAAAAAAAAAAAAAAAAAAGAACTTTGAGGCTTGTCTTTTGTATATGTTGAACCTTGACAGCCAGGACGAACGTATCAAAGCATTCCTTTTTTTAAAAAATTTATTTATTCATTCATTTATTTATTTTAACTTCATCAGAGAGACACATGCACACATACACACACACACACACACACACACACACACAGGCAGAGAGAGAGAGAGAGAGAGAGTGAGAAAGTAAGCCACTAGGTCCAGGACTCACCTGCTGGTCCCTTAAAGCATCCCTATATTTTTAGTTTTGCTATATCACGTTTTCACGGCAGCTGTGTATTACTGACTCTCTTAAATCATCTTCTTTTTGTCTATTTCCTGCCTCCTCTCTACATTCCTAGAAAGAGGCTATGCAAACATTTTCCCACACCACTGGGGATGAAGATTATGCTATCCCTGACCTCAAGAAAATAGAAGCTAATTTTTGGTTGCTAAAGATGGAATCTTAGGGTTTAATAAACCTTCCATAGCTATGAGAAAAGAACGAGAAGATAATAGCTTTGAGGGGAAAAAAGTCCTCCAAAGAGCTTCTAAAGAGTGGGATTGGTTAGCTAAGCTATGGAATCAACCTAAGTGCCCAACAACTGATAAATGGATAAAGAAAATGTGATATATGCACACAATGGAATTTGACTGTAAAAAAGGAGGAAATCTTGTCATCTGCAGCAACATGGATAAACCTGGAGGAAATAATTGATCATCAAAATAAGCCAGGCACCGAAAGACAAATGCTGTATGTTCTGATTCGTTAGCGGGAGTTAAAAGATCTGATTGCATAGAAGTGGAAAATGAAACAAAGCTTCTCAAAGCTAGAAAGGGGAAGAGTGGCTGATGGAAGAGAAGCAGCAGATAAGGGGAACGAGTTTTAGATATTATAGCACAGTACAGTAACTGGAGTTGTGACAATTCTATATATATTTCAAAATAGCTGGAAGAGAAGATTTCTTATATTCATAATACAAAGTACTGATAAACATTGGAGATGATTGAATATGTTTACAGCCTTTATTTGACCATTACACGTTGTACTCATGTATTAAGGAACTGCACTGCGGGGCTGGCAGGTGGCATGGTGGTTGAGGGTCCTAGACTCCCACATAGCCAACAGTGGTTTGAGTCCCAGGACCTGGCAGCTTGCTCTCTCTCTCTCTCTCTCTTTTTCCCCTTTTCTAGTCAAATTAAAATAATTAAAATAATTTTTTTTTGATTTTTTTTTTTGGAGAGATTTTCACTGTAGGGCGCGTGCGCTCGCCAGACAGACAGAGAGAGACATAGAGACAGAAAGTGAGAAATCACCCCCCAGGGGGGATGGTCATGCCGCAATCCCTTCTCCTCCATTCTCCTCTCGGGATCTCGGGCACGCACGCACACGCGCTCGGCGTGAGTTTTAAGCCACCGGGTCTGGGACACGAACCGCGGTCGACTACGTGGGAGTCCAGCGACATAGCCATTACGCTAACGGCTGGTTCCCAATAAAATAATTTTTAAAAAAGAAAGAAAAATCACACTTCACTCCATAAATATGAACAGCCATTATATGTCAGCCAAACATTATAATTAAAAAGGCGAGGGCCAACTAGGTGGCATAGTGGATAAAGTGTCTGGACCCTGGAGGGTCCACTGTGCTATTTGAATCCCAGGCCCAGTGGCTTAAAAAATATGATAGAGGTGTGTGCAAGTGTGCCCAAAATCCAAAGAGGAGAATGGAGGAGCAGAGATTGCAGCATGGTCATCCCCCCAGAGGATATTCTCTCACTTTTCCTCTCCTTCTTTGCGTCTCTCTTCAGTAAGTTCATGTGCCCTATAGCAAACTTTTTTATAAAAAGGAAAAAAACAATGGGCGTCCTGCATAAGTCAGGACACTACCAGGTGAAGCTGCAAGAGTTAGACACGGCCATGAAGATGAAGGGCCGTAGTGTAAGAAGAGCTAGGAACAAGAGCTAGCACACCGGCGTTATGTGACATCTGACAGTCCCGTGGAGAGCGGCAGGAAGTCCGGTGGGCAGCCATTGCCAGTATCCAGGAATCACTGCATTGCTGCTTCCTCTCAAGACAGAGCCACGAGCTAATCTGGTCAACCTCCAGCATTTACGGTGCTGACCTGATGGGAGGAGAGCTTGGGCACACTGTGCTGTAATACATTGCTCAGTGTTGCATGAGCATAAGTTTGGTAACCCCATTCTCCCAACCGCCCAGGCTCTCCACACTAAAAAGAGATCTGAAGGAGGGAAAATGACACCAGCCATTACAGCTTAATGTGAATTAGGACATGGCATCTCGAGGCTCACTCAAAAGATAAAATTGAACTTCAAGAATGCAAAAAAAAAAAAAAAAAGCAACACTTATCCCATGGTTATTTATGTTTGCAATTTATGTTTAACCATTTTCTTTTAAGATAAATTTTTTGCTATAGGGCATGTGCACTTGCTGGAGAAACAGAGAGAGACAGAGAGACAGAAAATGAGAAATCACCCACCAAGGGGAATGGCCATGCTGCAATCCCTTCTGGTCCACTCTCCACTCGGGACTTTGGACATGCACATATGCCTGGCATGTGTTTTAAGCCTTTGAGTTCAGTGCTTGAACCGTGGTTGACTACATGGAAGTCCAGCAATGTAACCATTACACCATCTGTTGGTATCCTTAACAATTTTTGTTGTTATTGTCAAATTTATTTTCAGTATTTTTCTAAAAAGAATCTCTCAATTTTAAACTGAATGTTAGATTTTAATAAAAGTTGTGTTTATATAAATCAAAACTGCATGTTAGATTTTCATAAAAGTTATGTTTGTATAAATATGTCCATGACCAGAAAAAGGACTGCTATAATTCAAAGATGATGAAATAATTCTCAATGTGATAGTAATTGAATCAAACGTTTTTGTTTTTGTTTTTTTTTGGAGAGGTTTTTGCTATAGGGTGCGGGCACTCACCAGAAAGACAGAGAGACAGAAAGCAAGAAATCACTCCCCAGGGGGACTGCCACGCCACAATCCCTTCTCTCCCATTCTCCTCTTGGGACCTTGGGCACGCAAGCACATGTGCCTGGCATGAGTTTAAGCCACCAGGTCTAGGACTTAAACTGTGGTCAACTAAATGGGAATCCAGCAACATAGCCATTACACCAACCACCGGTCTCTTGAATTAAACATTTAAAAAATAATTTTGTTGAGAAAGTTCAAGTAAGAAATAGTTTTGAATAATAGAGAATACAGACATAGCTAAAGGATTTAATATTTATGAATCTACTATTAATTCAAATAGCATTTAATGTCTCCTATGAGGGCATTTCAAGAATGTAGACATTGTGAAATTGATAACTTTTCACCATAAATTAATCAGCATCTTCAGAGCTGAACAGGTGTCAGGTGAGAAAGTTCAGGCTTTTGTGACTAAGGCAGCAGGAAATCAACTAACTTAAGATCCTATCATCTTTTCCTAGACTCTAAATCAACAGTCAAAACATTATTTTGAATTGTAGTTTTTGATATTCTATCACTAGCCAGTATTACTCTTTATTAGAGAAAAAGAGGCTTGAGGAACTCAGAAAATAAAATCCACTTTTGCAGTTTACATGAGATTACAGCTGTAGAAGGAATTTGTTACTACTAGCAAAGCCAGGGGAAAAAAATCTTTGTTTTTTTCTTTTTTTTTGTTTTTTTTTTTTTTTTTTTTTTTTCTTTTTGCAGAATTTGCAAAAACAATAACTTTAAATCAGCCCTCCCAATCTACCACAGGCTCTGGGTAATTATCCCCAATAGATCTCTTTAGTGAGTTGGTTTCTATTTTTTTCTTCAAAAGTAGTTTCTTTTTGACATTTTTATGCAGTCTTTCTGTTTGCTAAAATAACAGAAGTCTCCTACAACAAAAACATCAACAACTGTCGGGGATTTTGTTTCTCCAGGATTCAACTCTCAGGCTTTCTGACATAGTGGTTAATATGGCAATCTGAGTTGTGAATTTTATGCAATTCCCTCTTTTTCTTTACCAGAATAATAGAACTGAAATTCAAACTGGTCCACTGCCTTATTGAACCATCAAACACAGATGCTGCATACCTGACATCTGTTTGAAAGTTCCTACAAGATTCTTTTATTTTTTTTTCATTCTGATCTTAATGAATCCAAGAGCAGCCAAAAAGAAAAATCAAAAAAAGGAGAGCTTCTGCTTCCTGCCAAGATGGAGAAACAGGAACCAATTTCCTTTCCCACCTGAAATAACCAGAAATTAGCCAAAAATATATGAAGCGATGGTTTTCATGACAATGGAGCATCGGGCAAGGAAAGGTACTGATACCTGGGATATGAGAAACAAATGAAGAGAGTGGATCCTAAGATTTCATTACCTTCCTGTCTAAAGGCAGTTTCCAGGCCACGCACAAGATGGAGAGTAGAAAACTCCAGGAATTGAGAGGTTAGAAGTGAGTCTGAGTCAAAGCAGCTAGCTTCACAGTACAGAGTACCAGAGAGAAGGAACTCTGTAAAATGAGAACCCCAGATCTCTGCAGGATGTCCCTCTTAAGTATTCAGCTGAGTACAGACCAGTGGATTTATGTGGATTTATGTGAGGAAGCTACCCAAGGCCAGAGAAAAAGCCATCCCAAAAGTTAGAAGTAAGTTTCAAGTGAACATGCCGAGGTGAGAATAGTACCTGTACCCACCAGGTAGACCTCAAGATTTATAGAACATTCAATATGATACTTTAAAGGGCTTTGCTTCAGTGGTGGGGAATAATTAGCCCAGAACTAACAGTACTCTGGTCTTCCTAGCAACTCTTAAAAGCAAGACCAGAAGGGATCAAACTGTTTCCAAGTAACATAACTGTGTCCCAGAACAAAGCCCAAGAATATTTATAGGAACACAAAAATATTCAGCATCCCACAAGGTATAATTTACAATATCTGGCATCCAATCAAAATTTCCAGACACACAAAGAAACAGGAAAATATGATCCATAATGAGGAGATAAATCAATCAATTGAATCTGATTAAGAGCTAACCACAGATGTTAGAGTTTGCAGAGAAGGATATTAAAATGGTTATTATAACTGTATTCCATATGTTCAAAAAGTTAAGCAAAACCATGGAAGGTATAAAAGAAACCCCAATCAAACTCAGAGTAATTAAAACTAAAGTGTATAAGATGAAAAATGCTGGATAAACAGCAACTTAGACAGTACAGAAGAAAAAATTAGTGAACTTGAAGGCATGGCAATAGAAACAACCCAAAATGAAACATAGATAGAAGACATTTAAAAATTGGACAGGAGGGGAATATTTGATGAAAATTTTTCAAATTTGTGGAAAAAAAACTATAAACCCACATATATGAAAAACTCAACAAACCCTGGGCAAAAGAAACATAAAAGAAACAATATATAGGCAAGGTACATAGTAATAAAATTTATTAAAACCAGAGAAAAATAGAAAACCTGAAAAGCAGAAGGAGATAAATAGAATGTATAGAGACATGAAGATAAGATAGCAGTAGCTTTCTGTTCAAACGATGCAAAAGAAAAAAGCAGTAGGTCAACATCTTTAAAGGACTGAAACAAAAGACATTTGTCATTCTAGAATTCTATACCCCTTAAAAGATCTTTCAAAAAATCAAAACACAATAGACTTTTTCAGACATACAAAAGACAAAAGAATTCATCACTTTCTTTGATAAAACTGATAAATTTATACCTACATAATCGGAGAAAAAGAGAGAAGATACAAATCATCAATAGTCGGACAGAAAGAGCGACATTGATAGAGATGTTACAAATATCAAAACAATACTAAGGAAATAACATTTACAACCTTATACCAATAAACTATAATTTAGGTGCAGCAAATTTCTTAAAAGATAAAAATGATCAAAGCTTACTCAAGAAGACACTAGGTAATATGAAAAGAACTCCCTATTGTTAAGAAACTGAATTAAAGGGACCAGCAAGTGGCATGGTGGTTAAAGCACTGGACACTCCCACATGACTGACCATGGTTTGAGTCCTGGACCTGGTGGCTTGCTTTCTCACTTTCCCTCTCTCTCTCTTCCTTTCTCTCTCTGTGTCGAAAAGAACTCCCTATTGTTAAGAAACTGAATTAAAGGGACCAGCAAGTGGCATGGTGGTTAAAGCACTGGACACTCCCACATGACTGACCATGGTTTGAGTCCTGGACCTGGTGGCTTGCTTTCTCACTTTCCCTCTCTCTCTCTTCCTTTCTCTCTCTGTGTCTCTCTCTGGTCAAATTAAAAAGTAAATGAATCAACAAATAAAATTAAGATTTAAAAATAATTTTTACAAAAAAAGAAACTGAATTAATAGTTATAAAACTCCCTACAAAGAAATATTTATGCACAATGGCTTCACAGGTTATTTCTAATAAAGATTTAAGAAAAAAATACCAATTCTACACAAAAGCTTCAAAATAATTGAAAAGAAAAGGGAATGTTCCCCAAATCATTCTGAGGCCAGAATTAGCCTCATAACAAAAATAAAGACATTAAAAAATAAAATTTAGACCAACGTGGTTCATGATTATAGATGAGAACATCCCTACCAAAATGTGAACAAATGAATCCAATGCTGTGTAAAGAGATTATATATCATGATCAAATATGCAAGGTTGGTTGAACAGATAAAGTGAACTAACACACTTCATAATATCAAAGATAATAACATCAGATCACAGGGAAAAAAAACAAAGGTAATAAAGGACTATATGATCACCTCAATAGATGCAGAAGAAAGTATTTGATAAGTTTCAAAATGTATTTCTAAGTTTAAAAAAACTCTCAGAAAACCAGAAATAGAGAGAAATGTTTCCAAGTGAATGAAGAACATCTACCAAAACACAGCTAAAAACTTTGAATACAGCTTTACTTAACAAAGCAGAATGTCCCCCCTCACTACTTCTCTTCCAGTCATATTGGAATTTCTAGTCAATGTGATAAAGCAAGAAAAAAAAAAAAAAGGCATCCAAACTGGAAAGGAAATAAAACTATCTTTACCCACAAATGACACAATTGCTCATGTAAAAAATCTATTGAAATCTATGACAAGGCTACCAGAACTAAGTGAACTGACCCAAAGTTTCAGGGTAATAGATTAATATGCAAAACACTACTCTATTTTTTATGTATTAGCAATGAGCTATAAGAAATTGAAATCTTAAAAAAACAAGGCCATAAAATGACATGAAAAATATGAAACAGGGTCAGACAGAGGCACAGTGGTAACAAAATACTCTGTGATGCTGGACCCACATGAGAAGGTCCTAGGTTCATGTCCCAAAGCCTCCCTCTACACGTTGAAAAAGCTCTTTGGCCCAGGATTTGGCTAGTGTGTGTTGTGGGGTGAAGACACTGCCAGGGGTCTCTCTCTCTCTCTCTCTCAATCTCTCTTCCTCGGTCCTTTCTATCTCATGAAAGAAACAAACAAATCCTTAAAAAAAATAGTAATTAAAGATAAATCTGACAAAAGATGTGAAAGACCTGCACACTGAAAACTACAAAACATCACTGAATTTTAAAAAGACCCAAATAAATGGTGACATATATTCTGTTCGTTTGTCAGAAAACTCAATAATGTTAGGAAATTCATTCTTCCCAAACCAATCCATAAATTCAAAATAATCCCAATCAAAATCCTAGCAGACTTTTTCATAGAAATTAACTGACTGATTCTAAAATGAGTATAAAAATTCTAAAAACCTAGAATAGCCAAAACAATGTTGAAAAAAGATGAACAAATTTAGAGAACTAGCACTTATTATGAAGCTACAATAATCAAGACAGTTTGGTAGTGCTGTAAAGATAGACAAATAGGCAAAAGGAACAGAAGAAAGTCTAGAAATAGACCCACACATATACAGACAAATGATTTTGACAACGTTTCAAAGGCAAGTCAGTAGAGAAAGATTAGTCTTTTCAACAAATGGTGCTGGAATAATTGGATATATACATATGCAAGAAAAAAAATAAACTTTGATCCATATCTTGCACCATAAAATTAACTCAGCCTGGATCTTAGACCTAAATGTAAAACTTAAACCTATAAAACTTCCAGAAAAGTTTTGCAACTTTGATTAAGTAAAAATTTCTTAGATACAATGACAAAATCATAATCTCTTAAAGATAGGAGTGATGAATTAGACATGATGGAAATTTTTTAAACTTCTACTTTTTGAAATACATTGTTAGTGGAATGGAAAGACAAAATACTGGGAGAAAATATTAGTAAATTGCTTATTTGAATAAGGACTTATATCCAAAATACATATTTTTTTTAAAAAGTTGTTAAACTCAGTGGTAGGGAAACAAACAAACAACAAAAAATTTGAACAGACACTTCATCGGAAAAGGTATGTGGGTGGCAGGACCAGCAGGTAATGTAATAGTTAAGACACTGGACTCCCACATGGCCAACCACGGTTCAAGTCCTGAACCTGGAGGCTTGAAAATCATACTGGGTACACATGAGTGGTGCCCAAAATCCCAGGAGAAGGATAGAGAAGAAGGGATTGCAGCGTGGCCATACCCCTTGGGAGTGATTTCTCACTTTCCCTCTCTCCAGTGAGGGCACAAGCCCTATGGCAAAAACCTTTAAAAAAAAACGTGGATGACAAAGAAGGACATGAGAAGGTCCTTACACATTACATTAAAACCACAGTGAGATCGCCTTACGGACTCACTAGAAGGGCTAATTTTTTTTAATCCATCACATTTGTAAGGATTTAGCACAACTAGAACTCTAAAACAATGCTGAGGAGAATATGAAATTACTCAACCACTTTGGAAAACCATTTGATAGTTTCTCTGTTTTTCTTTTTAGAGAGATTTTTGCTATAGGGCATGCATGCTCGCCAGAGAGACAGAGAGGCAGAAAGTGAGAAATGACTCCATGGGGGATGGCCACATCGCAATCCCTTCTTGTCCATTCTTCTCTTGGGATCTTGGTCACGCACACACCTGGTGTGAGTTTTAAGCTGCCGTGTCTGGACTCACACTGAAATTGACTGCATGGAAGTCCAGTGATGTAATCATTACACCATCTGCTGGTCCCACTATTCGACAGTTTCTTAAAAGTAAAATGTAGGGTCAGCAGGTGGCGTGGTGATTGAGACTGGATCCCACATGGCGGACTCCATGGTTCAAGTCCTGGGTCCAACAGCTGAAAAACACATCAGACATGTGTGTGTGCATGCCCCGAATCCCAAGGGAATGGAGGAGAAGGGATTGCAGCCTAGCCATCCCCCTGGGGTGCAATTTCTCACTTTCCTTCTCTTTGTCTCTCCAGCCAGCATGTGTGCCCTATAGCAAAAGACCTTTTTAAAAAAAGCAAAACATGCATGTTAGCAAAACATAAATGTACATAAAATCTAGCCAATCTACTTTCAAGAATTTCTCCAAGAAAATTAAAGTATATGTCAATACAAAAATTAGTACACAATGTTCCCAGTAAATTTATCTATGAACCAGCCCCAAACTGTAAATAGCACAAATTTACATTATAGCACAGAAACATGGATAAGCAAACTGTCATAGAGCCACAGTGGACTACTACTCAGTTATTTTAACACATGAGCCATTGATAGAAGCAGCAGCATTTCAATCACCATGCTGAGTGAGAGACGTCATATTGCCAACCTCCCAAGGCACACCCTGTTTTAGTCCACCCCTATCAATCTTCTAGAAAATGCAAACTGGTCTATTATGATAAAAAGCAACCTAGCAGTTGACTGGGGATGGGGCAGGACCATGAGACGAGGCAGGAGAAAGGTATGTGAACAAGCTTCTAGGGAGTAATGGAAATCTTCATGATTTCGATTTGTTGAAATTTTATATATGTAAACATAGGCCAAAACTTACTAAATTGCATACTTTAAATATGAACTATTTGTTTTATTCCCATCCCTCCTCAGTAAAACCAATACAAATTTTAAATATGAAATAAGTAGCCTTCCTTTTATACAAGAGTAAAGATTTGAGATGATAATTCACAGTGACCTCACCCAAAAAATATATAAGGAGTCTGTACCTCAGAGAGTAACAGGATTCATCCACAAGTTGAACTAATTTCTCTTTACCCAAGAATAGAATAGGCCAAAGTCAGATCGTGTGTTTGGGACACAAATGCTAATCCGAAGGGGGTCTTCTTTAAAGAAAAAAATACAAAATTAGAAATAGGATGTTACATATAAAAGTGATTATTAATCTTGACTAAGAAATCGGAAAATCTTTCAAATGTTAAAAACCGACCCAAGGGGCCAGCAGATGGCCAACCTAACCCCATCATTTCTTGGATAGAGCAGCAAGCATGTCCAGTCTTCCTTACCACCATTTTCTTGTGGAAACTTTAGTCCTCACTACCTCTTTCCCACCACCACACCTACATTGTTTAGTTTGTGGGGAAGGGACCCCTCCACCTGCCTTAGGAAAAAATTCAGGCTAACGATTATATTCCACACCTCTCCCTCTGTGACGACTACTTTTAATCATGGCTAGATAGACACATGGTAACGCATTGTTCTGAGGATGTCTGTGAGGGTATTTCCAAAGGGAGTAATCTGTGACATGAGGTAAACCGGGTCGGGCAGAGCCAGTCTCAGTGTGGGCAGGCCTCATCCAGTCTAGGAAGGGCTAGAGAAAACAGACTCAGAAGGTGGCTTGGTATCGTGTGGCAAGCAAGAGAGACTTCTGTTCCTCAGAACTCAAAAAATTGCCTCTGAACTAGCACTGCAGTTCCCCGAATTCTCAGGCTTTTGACCCGAGGTTGAGAATGACCATTGTCTTCTCTGGCTCTGAGGCCCTCGGACCTGGTCTGAGCTGGGCTCCCAGTATCCCAGGGTCTCCAGCTTACAGACAGCCTGCTGTGGAACTTCTCAGACACCCTCCTTGTGTCATCCAGTGCTCCTCATAAATCCCTTTCATACACCTATATGCATAACCAGTTGGTTCAACCTTTCTAAAGAACTCTGACTCATATACCCTCATCCGCCTGCCACTCAGTGCCAACACACTAATCCACTCATGAGAATGGAGCCCTCATGTCTTAATTATCTCTTCAAGGTCCCACCTCTTAACACTACTGCCATGGCAATCAAATTTCCACCTGAGTTTGAGAGAGGACCTTCAAACTGTAGCACCACGTCATTCCATTGTTCATTACTTACGGAACTTCAGGCAAATCGACCTAAGTCAGTTTCCTCTGCTGCAAAATGGCAGTGATACTAACAGTGCAAGGTTGTTACGAAGGCTACATAATACACACATGGAGGATGACATAGTGCCCAACACGTAGTAGGCGCTTTATGGTAATAGTGTTACTTTTGTACAAATTCTTCAGTCCTAGGAAGGACCGCTGTTACAACTGAAGGCTGAGGAATTATCTTTCACAGAAAACAAACCAGCAGTCCGGTTAGAGGAAGGGCAACTTTATAGAGCAATTGGACTTAATGTGCAGAAAATCCTCCTATAAGCCTCCATCGAGAGGTATATTAGGATCGAAATGTACTTGGAGTTCCAAATCCGAACTGGAATTTGTTTTTCCAGAGAAATAATGATCTGAATGGTGTTCAAGTTCCTACAAAAACTCAGAAATATCTTAGCCCACAGGATAGCTGAAAAACAGTGTCTTCCACAGAGAGATTTGGTATGCTTTCAGTAAATATTCTGCCCAACATCATAAATCCATCCATGTCAGAATTTCTATGGAGAAAATATGTTCCTAAGTGACAGTTCAATGAATTTCTAGTGCATACCCCCATTTAAAAATAGGGGGGTACTTTAGTCAGACTGCAGCACAAACCATGTGGATACATACACTGACTCTGTGTGTGTGCGCATGCACGTGTGCAATTTAAGGAATCTAAGTGGAGCAACCTGCCATAGAAAATCCGCAAGGGTAGAGGGTAAGAGTGGACAGAGGGCACCAAGACAACAGATTATTCAAAGAAAACACAAAGTAAGCTGTCCAAAGTCCATTCCCCCTGTCATCCCATCATTGCCACATTTTAGCATCAACAGCGTTATTCTTCTGTATTACTTCATAAAATGCTCTTTTATTGCCGTTTGAGATCTTTGTCTTTGGACAAGAAGGAAAAAACGAAGAGTTCTCATGAAGAAGCAAACGACCAGAACAAAACAGTACAAATGTTTTCCCTTGCACAATTAGTATGAGCATTTCTAGAAGGCCATCGGGTTTTCAAGCATCTTCAGCTAAAATAACGTTTGCTGTTTTATTTATTTATTTTTTTGAGAGATTTTCGCTATAGGGCGCATACGCTAGCCAGACAGACAGAGAGAGACATAGAGACAGAAAGCGAGAAATTACCCCCCAGGGGGGATGGTCACGCCACAATCCCTTCTCCTCCATTCTCCTCTCGGGATCTTGGGCACACACGCACACGCGCCCGGCGTTTTAAGCCACCGGGTCCGGGACGCAAACCACGGTGGACTACGTGGGAGTCCAGCGACACAGCCATTACGCTAACTGCTGGTTCCCTCTTTTTTTTTTTTTTATTAGTTCTAATAGTTTGTGGCTCCTCCTTTAGAGAAGATGGCAAGTGTGATGCAGCTGTGTTCAAGGTAACTTCTGCATGGGCACAGCATGGCAGGCTGAGCTCACAGTTTGTCTTTTCTTAGCTTTCTAATTTCAGTTTGCTGGATCTTACTCTTGTGTGTAACAGTCCTGTTGGCCAAAGAACACTTCCTTCAAACCAACCTAAGAAACTCTTGCTATAATAGTGAAGAGACCTTTGTTTGTTCCTTTGTCCTTTTGTTGTTGTTTTTTATTCTACCACTGTGGAGATTAGAGCACAGCTGGTCACTCTATTCTGCGAGCAAACACTTTATGAACCTAAAGATTATTATTAAATTTCCTCAATCTTCCCTTCACCTGGCCATAGCACAATCCCCACTCGTTTGCTATATTTTATGTCTTAGTTACAAACTGTTGGATTGTCTCTATTTCCTGTTTACCCTGGCCAAGTTCTCCCATCTCTTCTGGAACTGACACCTTCACTTTGGTTACAGGCCAAGTAGTAAGGAATGTGATAAGAAGCGACAAGGAACTTCAACTGTGGACACAGTCTGGTCTGCAGGCAGATCCTGAGCCTAGGCTCTGTCACTTACCTTTTTGGAACACTCTTGCAAACTACTGAACACTTCAGTTATTTAGTAGATAAAATAGAGGTAACACATAGCGGTATTAGGAAAATGAAATGACATACCACCCCCCCACACACACACAGCTCTGCAGACACTAGGGAAACTCAATAAATGCTTTGCTGTCCTAGCAGACAATAGAGTGCCCCGCCCAGACCTTCTTGAATTCTTTTAGTATTTCAATGCGTTCCTGCCCTAAGACTTGCAAGGGCAGCTAGTCCTCTCTTCAGAGGGTTGTCTGAGGGCTCTTAGAGCAGAAGTTCTGGGAGGTACCTTGGCCCTGGGTGGGCCTCAGCAGTGACTGCTACTACAGGAGTCGGAATCCTCCCAGGTGCCTTGTGGTAGACAATGCATCCTCTCGGGCCTCCTTGTAGAACTGAGCTGACTGTTCCTACTCTGGGCCTGGCTGAAATCACACACTTGGCCCGACTCTGTCCCCTTTTCTATCCTGATGGGCCTGTTCCCTTACTGATTTCTTCAGGAAGCACTTTCTTCATAATCACGTGTACACAAACCTCCCCTCAGGATCTGCTTGGGAGTAATCCTTAAGATAACTGCCTAAAAATAATCATTCTTACTTCCTCACAGTGCAAGTTGTTCGAATACTTAGTTTAAGGGAGATAATATCGATTTTTGCTCAAATCAAAAATTTGAGGACCACATTTCTGAACAAAAGTTCTGAAAAAAATTCCCAGCATGGCAACTTCCTGAGCTCATCACAGCAGACAAACTGTAGAGCATAGTGAATTATTTAATGAACTTCCCAAAGTAAAGGCTACTTTTAGGTGCCATGTGGATTTACAAATAACTCACTCTTCAGAAACTGCTCTGCCATTGCCTGGTTTCTGAACTACCCAGCCTACAAGGAATAAAACCTTTCCTAGCCTGTGGAGTCAGTCCTGCTCTGCCTAAGAAAATGTCATTTGGGAACACACATGGGTGTTGTGGTTGGGGCGCTGGACTCCCACATGGCTGACCATGGTTCAAGTCCCAGACCTGGTGGCCTGCTTTCTCACTTTCCCCCTCTCTCTCTCAAGTCAAATTAAAAATATATAAAAAATGATTTTTAAAATAATTTTTAAATAGGCCAGCAGGTGGTGCAGTGGCTAAGGGTGCTGGACTCCCACATGGCTGACTACAGTTTGAGTCCCAGACCCGGCAACTTGCTTTCTCACTTTTCCTCTCTCTCTCTCTGGTCAAATTAAAATAAACAAGTAAATAAATAAATCGTTAAAATAAAATAATTATTTTTAAAAATAATTCTTTTTTTTCTTTTTTTTCTTTTTTTTTTCTTTTTTGTTTTGGCAGGGGAGAGGTTTTTGCTATAGGGCGCATGCGCTGGTCAGACAGACAGAAAGAAACATAGAGAAAGAAAGCGAGAAATCACCCCCTGGGGGGATGGTCATACCACAATTCCTTCTCCTCTCGGGATCTTGGGCACACACGCACATGTGCCCGGTGTGAGTTTTAAGCCACCAGGTCCAGGACGCAAACTGCAGTCGACTACATGGGAGTCCAGCGACATAGCCATTGCACTAACTGCCAGTCCCCTAAAAAATAATTCTTAAAAAATTTTTAAAGATAAAAAATATCATTTACATGTATTTAACCATCTCCCCTCCTTTGCTAAAGATCTGGGACAGGAGATGGAGTCTTGAGAAGTTGTAACTTACTGTGTCGACCTGGAAAAGAAGACCTGAGAATCAAACATCTGAAAAACAAGCACAAATGCATAGTGGAGTTGGGGTGGGAAAAAAGTTTTGGGTCTGACCCAAGCAAGTTAAGGGCAAGAATTATGAATAACATTCAAGAACTATCCAAGATACTTCTAATTTGTCCCTTGGGCCATTGTGTACATACTGTGGGAGTATATCAGGCAGGATTAAAAATCCAGACATAGAGGACAGCAGGTGGCATGGCAGCTAAGGCACTGAACTCCCACATAGTTAACTGCAGTTCAAGTCCCAGATCCGGTAGCTTGCTTCTCACTTTCCCTCTCTCTCTCTCTCTCTGTTCAAATTTTTAAAATAATAAAATTAAATATTTTTTTAAAAAATCCATACATAGAGATTTTAGTGTTAAAGAACACCAAGGATGAAGGTGTATCTACATTGTAAGCCCCCCACTCCTGAAACGGTCATGAAAGGAATTTTATTAAGGCAATTGTTTCTGTCATGGACTGTCTTCTGTCTTTGTGTCTGCTCTCTGCCTCTGCACCCAACTCGTGGACTGGCCAGGAATTCCTCAGTAAATCTACTGCCACTGACACTGAAGGGGGACTCGAACAGCCAACATGAATCAGTGGATTTACTGCTCCTTTCTGTCCTGGGGGCCAGGGCTGCACTGTCCCGATTACAAGAACTATACCACCTTCCCTTCAGAGGCTGTATTTCAATTAGCAGAGACGGCCACAAATGTTACCCCTCTGATGTGAAGCAGTGCCATCATTTTTCATATCCATTTATCTTTTCTTAGTTTCAGAGAGAGAAAAGTTCTACATCTTTCAGTTGCAAAATGAATCTGATCTATTTTCATCCCCCTCTCTTCCCTTTCACCAATTCTCATTCCAATCAGATGGAATTTGAGGACTTCTAAACTCAAGGGGATATACTTTTTTTTTTCTTTAAAGTCAAGCTATTTCTACTTGTAGCCTAAGTAGATTTCCTTCTCTCTCTCTCTCTTCTCCTCTCTGGTCAAATCAAAATAAATACATAAATAAAGTTAAATAAAATAATTTTTTAAATGTCCTACCAAATTCACTCGCACATCTGCAACCCTATCCATTTTTCTTTACTTGGGGTTTCACATTTAAATTGATAACTATGCAGACAGAGGATTCTTGACCATTTACATTAGACTAGTTTTGTTTTTGTCCAATATATGAGGAATCATTTCTACATTGTCCTCTAGCTCTTGTCCTGGCCAAGGCTACAGTATGATTAATACACTGAGAAAGCAGAGAATACACACACCCACGAATTTTTTACAAGGCCTCTTCCCTGTTGTCATGGTTCCCATTGAAAACCATTACCTATGGTAATACTATTAGTATGATGTTCCATTTGTGTGTTTGTTCGCTTATTTTCTTTTTGTTAGTTAGAGTGTTTGTTGTTAACATCACTACATACTGTAGTGTGTAGGTTGGTGGTAGTAAGTAAGGAATGGAGAATGTTCTTCCTCCATCTCAAGTTCTCTCACTGCAGCTCTTTCAGACAAGTTGCTTACATCTGAATACATTTCTTTACTGAATCCATAAAGGTTGGTCTTGGGTTAATTCAGACCTTGAACTCAACAGGAACAAGTATTTTTGAAGGTCACTGATGAACTTTAGACTGCTAAAGGCAGTGGCTAAATCTCACCTAGTGATTCTCATCTAGTTTGACATTCCAGCAACGTGTGTCACAGCTGATCACACGACCTGCCCTGAACATGTTCTTGACTTGTTTTGTAGAACACCATGCTCCTTTTGACCATTCTGTCTGTATTTCATTGGGTGGTTTCTCCTCATCTCCCTGAATCCTAAGGCTTAGTTCATAATATGCTTCTCTAAGAGGTGAGCCCAGGTATCACAACCAGTCTTGTGACTTTAAATACCATCGACACACGGACTAGACTCAAATTTCCATCTCCAATTGTTTTCTGTTCAAGACTCATATATACAAAGACTTACTTGGTAGCACCACTTGGGGACTTATGAGAAATATCACTCTGAACATGTACAAAGCAAGATATTGACACACATATCTTATTATAAATAAATAAATAAACAAACCCAAAACAGGCAAACAAAATCCCTCCTTTTCCAATCTGCCCCATCTCAATTAATTGACTCTTCATCCCACCAGTGACTCAGATCAGTAATCAGTATTATAGTATGCACGACTCCACTCTTACCTAACAGCCATCATCAAATCTTACTGTCTCTACTTTTAGAGATAACTTAACTGCTTTCCACTATCTGGGTTCAATCCTGCCAATAATTTTAGTAGCCTTTAACAATCTCCCTCCACCTACTCTTGTACCTCTTTCATCCATTCTTAGCATAATATCCAAAGTGATCCCACTAAAGCACAGGTCTTATCATGTTCATACTCTGCACAAAGCCCTTCAAAGAAATCCCAAGAAACTCAGAGCAAAAGCTCATGTCCTTTCTTTGATTTACAAGGTCCTACACAGTCTGGTCCTCATTACCTCTGAAGTCATTTCCTACAACTCTTCCCCTCCAGTAATCTCAGCTTCTTTGCTTTTCCCCCACAAAAATGCCAAGCATGTCCTGGCCCCATGGCCTTGAGATTCACTCCACCACATTGCTACCCTACTAGTCACTACGTGCCTAGTTTCCCCATTTCTTCAGATCTTTATCAAAGTCACCTTTTCAGTGAGGCTACCTTTGGATAGCTTATCTAAAACAATCCCTTCTTCCCGCTCGTATTGCTTATTACCCTCATGACTATCTTCCTTCATTTTTAAATATGTTGTGTCGCCCATCTCCCTCACTAGAGCATAAGATCCCAAAAGGCAGGAGTATTTTCATTACTGAATCCCCAGCTCCTAGTGACTGAAGCCTAGTAGATGCTCAATAAATATTTGTCTAATGAATTGTGCTCATTAAATATGGAGATGGTTTAATCTAACTATCTCACTTACCCCCCTGCCAAAAAGAGAGGAGGCAGAGTATGAGTCGCTCAGTTACCAATGGATGTAAGAGTAGCCTCAGGAGACTCATGGCCACTCATTACTGAAGGATGTCAAATGAGAACCTGTGACTTGCCAACATTGCTGCTGTATGCATTGGTCATTAGACGCACGTAGTGGGGAATCAGTGGAGTTCACCCAAATTGCCAGGCATGTCAGGTTGCCGAGAATGTATCTTGGGCCAGCTGATCTACTAAAGCATTACCAAGCCCTTGTGTTCCTTCTGTGCAGTAGGCTTAGCAAATGTACCACCCTGTGGTAGAGACTTTACTGGGAACTGCATCATTGTCTCCTTCCTTGAGGTGTGTGTCAACGGTTTCTTGGCTTTGATATATTGAAAAGAATTAAGTTAGTTTTGTTTAAAATCTGTTTTCTATAAACTCAGGGCAAGATGGGTCCCATAGCTTAGAGATGCAAATCCCTCTGCTTGATCTGCCTAGCCGTTGTTTTCCTGAGTTTTATAATTCTCCTCTTGGCCAACTTTTTTTGGTCTCCTCTTTTGTTATTATTTTTTTTTAATTTGGAGGTGCCTAGCAGGGATCTCGCATAGTTCACCTGAGAGCAACAGAAAATTAGTCAAGTAGTACAGAAGTACCTGCCATTTTATTACCCAGTAGAGATCAATTTAGACAACTTTTCAGGATTGTGGCAAGTCTTCCAGTTTTGCTTGTTTGTTTGGTGAGTTGGTTGTTTGTTTTTCTGCTTCTCTGATTCTCTCATACCTAAGATCAGGGGGAGTTTCCTTCCCATATTGTATCACCTACAGGCACCAATACACCTAGAGGCACTGCTGTGTATTTTCTGTTCATTTGGGGATTTGGGATATTACTATTAGGGTGTGGAAGATTTGTTTCATACAGGGAGTTATGTAGCATCTTCAGGGGATCTGAGACCTAGAAAACAGCAGTCCTATTCAAGGAAGACCATGTTACCAGGGAGCCCAGCGATCAATCAATGTACCACAAAAATTAAACCGTCTCTTATAACAGCAGTTGAAACACTGTGGGCAATGAATTCTTAGGGGGTGGCAAAACAGATGAAATCCAGTCATCACATTTTACAACAGATCTGCGGCTTGATAAAGTACGACTAGAGAGCAGACTGTTAGCAATAAGGCCATTTCTAAGAATAAAATGAGTTTGTAAAAGATCCGTTTGAATTATTAACTCCACAAAGTGGCTGGAGAAGAAAACGGTTGCTGGTATCCCTGGCTTCTCTCCTCACATGTATGATTAGAACAAAGGGAGGCACATGCGAGCAGGGGAAAAGAAGTGAAAGCAAATTTCCCTCCGACATAAGGAGGCACATTTTCACGCAGTGCCCCATCGATAGCATGGTGAGGCCACCTACCAGGTACAGGAAAGCACTGCGGCCATTGTAAATGCGAGCAGATGCCGAAGCAGGGAAAAGAACGACACTAATTTTTACCAAATATTGTCTCTTTTTTGCTTGCAAAAGCATTCCTTTCATACCAAGTGGACACATCTAGCTTTCACTCCTCACCTTGCGGATTCTCACTCCCCAATTCCAGGCAGCCTAACCCAGACTCAATTGCGACTGCGAGCCTTGTTGGAGGTCACAAGGACCAGCTAACGTGACCAGTGCCCTCTTCTTGTGTTCCGAAGTTGCAGAGGGAGGATGAATCAATATGGAAAAGCAATGTTAGTGCTTTCCAATTCAATAGTTTTTCACCACATTAATGATGAGTTTTGAAATCTTTCATCCGAAGTGAAATGGAGAGACATGTTAAACAGGTCACAGTAATCAATGCTCTACTTTGATTTTATAAGCATTTTGTCTCTGGGTTGGAAGGAGCCAGACAGCTACAATCTGACTCCAGACAATGGGAGGCTTTAGTTAAGGAACCTAGTCCAGTGAAGGAAAACAGAACCATGCCATTACCGTCCCTGAAGATCCTGGGACATCAAGTTAGTCTTTTCCTCTGCGATGGGTTGTTCCTGAGGCCTTCTAAGTCTTCCTTTTCAATAGAAGAATCCCAACGTCTTCTTTAAAGAACATGCAACATGACTTGTCAGCATATATGCGTCCTATCAACCACGAGTGCTGTTAATAAGTAATGCTCATGCTTACTGTTTACTTGGTTGTAAAAGACCCATTTTCTTACACAAAGCTATTGTATGTAAGATACATTGATGGGACCAGCAGTTGGCATAATGGTTATGTTGCTGGACTCCCATGTAGTCGACCGCAGTTCGAGTCCCAGACTCAATGGCTTAAACTCACACCGGGTGCATGTGCATGTGTGCCCAAGATCCTGAGAGGAGAGTGAAGGAGAAGGGATTGCGGCATGGCCATCCCCCCGGGGGTGATTTCTCACTTTTTGTCTCTCTGTCTCTCTCTGTCTTTCTGGCAAGCACACGTGCCCTATAGCAAAAACCTCTCAAAAAAAAAAATTGACTAATACATGGAGTGTTAAGGATTAAACTGCCTCTCTATTTTAGAAAGGGGTAGAAGTAGAGTTTATATCTAAAGAATAGCAGATCAGATCAGGGCACTTGAAGAAAAACATAGCAAGGCTCAAGTTAAGGGAAAAAGCTGCTATTAATTATTCTATTTTATTTTTAATTCATTTTTTTAGAGAGATATCTTTGCTATAGGATGTGTGTGTTTGCCAGAGAGACAGAAAGCAAGAAATCACTCTCCAGGGAAGATGGCCACACTGCAATTCCTTGTCCTCCATTCTCCTCTTAGGATTTTGGGCACGCATGCACATGCACCTGGCATGAGTTTTAAACCACTGGGTCCAGGACTCGAACTGCAGGCAACTACGTGGGAGTCCAGTGATATAACCATTATGCCATCTGTGGGTCCCAACTATTAATTATTTATAAAAGTTGCTATTAATGAATTAGTTGCTTATTCTAAAAATCTGGAGGACATGAAGCATACAAATGAAGATTACAAAATCACAGTGCATAGATTTGTTCACCAAATTCTAGAAAAACAGAATAACAGTACTTGAGAAAAGTAGTTTTAGGTCAAATTATTGCTATTGTTCATTGTGGTTGCTACTGATACTTAAAAGAAATTTTTCTTTTTTTTAATAATTATTTATTTTATTTTATTTATTCATTCTTTTTTTTTTTTAATTTGGCTAGAAAGAGACAAGTTTATTCATTCTTTTTTTTTTTTTAATTTGGCTAGAGAGAGACAGAGAGTGAGAGTGAGAAAGTGAGAAAGCAAGCCACCAGATTCAGGACTTGAACCCCGGTCGGCCATGTGGGAGTGTCCAGTGCCTCAACCACCACGCCACCTGCTGGTCCCTATACTTAAAGAAATTTTTCTTATAGCAGGGGACCTCGGTTTAGAAAGCCAGTGTTTTCTATTTCTATGAAGTCATACATCCTATCCAGCAAAGACTTGGGTTCATTTTATTTGTATTTATTGACTATGTATGAGGCAGTCTTCCAAGCTTTTTTAAAAATGTACTCATTAATCTCCACAAAGAAGTGGTAAGATAGTATTTTTATGACAGTATCTTCATTTTCAGAAAGAAGCTGAGGCTCAGAGAGGTTCAGGCCAGGCCTGACAACAGATACCCACAAACACTCTCATACCACCATGCACCCCGCCCTCAGCAAGCCTGGATCCTGAGCACAGTGTACTCCACCGTGTCCAGGGAGGCCTTGGTCATGAATCCAGAACCTCCTAGTGTGGCACCATCTGCACCACCACTGCAGCTTCATCTGGCTCTGAAATATGATCTTCGGTAAGGCAGGAGGTGGCCCTGGAGAAAGCACAGAGCGAATAAACGAGAATTGCACTTCTCAGAGGAAAGCTGTGCTCCAACCTCTCCCAGGTGGAGACAGTTAGCACCGCCTGGGTGTCCCCTAAAAGACGGAAAGTGGCCCTCTTTAAAAGCAGTGGATAGAGAGGAAAAGGGACTTAGACACCATTGCAGAAAAAGGTGTGAGCCGCGGAGAACAACTCAGAGGTAGGGATTCACAGCCAAGGAACTTAATTAAACTCCAAGTAACCTGGGGGCAAGAGGACCCGGTGCAAGGTGAGGAGAGATCTGTATCTCCCTCATTCTTTGCCTCTGAGCCGATGACTCAAACTTAGACGTGTGCGGGAGCTGGCAGGCAAAGGCTCCAAGGAGCAGATTAGTAAATATTCAGGAATTTTGTAACCGGTTTGGTAACTTGAAATTGGCCATGATGGGAGTATTTACAGCATGGAAATCAGCAAATGCTTTAAGTCAGAGCTTTTCTTTTATTTCTTTCCTTGCCCTTTTTTTTTTTTTTTTTTTTTTGGGGGGGTTGGTTTTTCTTCTTTCAGGAATTTTGTAACCGGTTTGGTAACTTGAAATTGGCCATGATGGGAGTATTTACAGCATGGAAATCAGCAAATGCTTTAAGTCAGAGCTTTTCTTTTATTTCTTTCCTTGCCCTTTTTTTTTTTTCTTTTCTGGAGAGCTGGTTTATCTGCTAACCACACCTCAAGTCCAGAGCTTCCTTTCTGATTCCGCTCCTAAATTCAAGGCTCATCATTGCCATTGACATTAGAACATCTCTACTCATCTCAAATGTATTAGGTCCAAAAGAGAACACATATTATTCTCTCGCAGGTATGATCTTACTAGTGCGTTCTGTACTCCTGTTAACAATTTACTGTACTCAAAACCTCACAATCATATTTGACACTTTAGTCAATAATAAACAAGAAGAAAAAGGAGGAAGAAGAAAATTATTCAAGCAGCATTAATTTCTTAACACATTCTGTCAGCCCTTGTGATAAAACCTTCTAAATACATTTCTACACATCTCTTGAGAGAAGATATTATTCCAGTTCTGTAAAGGGAAAACAAGTTTAGAAAGGTTATGTTACTTGCCACACTTTCAGGACTAATAACTTTCAGAACTGTGATTTGAATCCAGGGCCTCCTGAATACAAAATTCACATGTAAGCCAAAGTGACAAAATTCTAATCAATCGGTTGCCAAATTCTGTTCTCTAGGCCTTTTTGCAATGTGTTTTTATGACCGTATTATTTGCATACAATTAAATGCACAAATCTTAATTACATCCACTCAGTGTTGACAAATATGTATACTTGCATAACTCACACTCCTATCAAGTTGTATTTCCAGTACCTCAGAAGGTTTTATCTCTATATTTCAATCAATCCTACCTTGTTAAATCAGTGTCATGTTGCTAGAACAAAATACTATAATTGGGTAGTTTATAGACAACAGAAATGTATTTCTCACAGTTCTAGAGGCTGGGGATTCTGAAATCAAGGCACCCGCAGATTCAATGTCTACTGAGGGTCTGTCCTGATGTGTAGATGGTGCCTTTTCAATGCGTCCTCACATGGTGGGAGGGGCAAGGCAGCTCTTGGATCCTCCTAATTGGTATTAAGAGCATCAATCTTAATTATGAAGGCTCCTCTCTCATGACCTAATCTTCTATTAGAAGTCACACCTTTTTACTACCATAACAGTGGTGATTAGATTTCAACATATGAATATCAAGGGGACACAAATACTTAGTTCATACCAACACTGTTTTGATTTCTTTCATCACTGATGATTTTACCTGCCCTAGAACTTCATGTAAATGGAATCATGGATCATGTTTTGTAGAAGGCTTTTTTTTTTTTTTGAGAGATTTTTGCCATAAGACATGTGTGTTTACTGGATAGACAGAGAGAGACATAGAGACAGAAAGCGAGAAATCATCACCACCACCCCCCAAGGGGAAATGGCCATGACACAATCTCTTCTCCTCTATTTTCCTTTTGGGGTCTTGGGCATGCACACACACAAGCCTGATGTGAGTTTTAAGCTGCCAGGTCCAGGACTTGAACCATGGTTGACTATGTGGTAGTTCAGCAACGTAACCATTACACCACCTGCTGGTCCCTATAGACAGCTTCTTTAGCTTAGTATTTTGAGAAAAATCCACATTATTTGTGTATATCAGTATTTGAGAATGTTTATTACAAAGTAATATTACATTGAATAGGTTAAACCAAGTTTATTTAGTCTTTTACTGATGGACATTTGAATGATTGGCTATTATGAATAAAGATGTTATGAACATTCTTATAAAGTCTTTTTGTTGATATATGTCTTCATTTCTTCAGAGTAAAACCAAAGTTTAAGTGCTCAGTCATAGGATAGAAGAATGCCTGCCTATATGAGAAGCTGCTAGACTCATTCCCAAAGTGGTTTTACCATTTGATATTCCCACTAGCAACATGATGTTTCTTCTTCTTTACATCCTAACGATGCTTAATAGTGTCAGCCTTTTTCATTTTAGCCATTCTAGTGAGTCTGTAGTAATAACTTACTGGCTTTACGTTTTTATATTGATTTTGTTTTTATTCATTTTATTGACCAAGAGTGTATGCCCTCACCAGAGTAAGAGAGAAAGAGAAAGCTCCCTCCGGTAGGGCATGGTCGTGCCACGATACTATGTCCTCCATTTTTCCTTCCCTTCAAGATTTGGGGCACATACCAACACACACCTCACATATTTTTCAAGTCACCAGGTCCAGGACTCCAACTGTGGTTGGCTTCCTGTGCACAGAGCTTGTCAGCTGCTCTACAGGGCTGGCCCAACTCACTGAATTTAATTCCTATTTTTCTAATGACTTATGTAGACTTGACATCAAAGAAAACAAAGAGCATAGAGCATATGTCAGCATCTTCAGAACAGGCAAGAACTCCTGGGACCAGCAGGTGGCGTGGTGGTTAAGCCACTGGACACTCCCACGTGACTGACCATGGTTAGAGTGCTGGATCTGGCGACTTGCTTTCTCACTTTCTGTGTGTGTGTGTGTGTGTGTGTGTGTGTGTGTGCTCGGTTCGAGTCCCGGACCTGGCAGCTTGCATCCTCACTTTCCCTTTTGCTCTCTCTGTTCAATTTTTTTAAAATCAACAAATGGAATTAAATAAATAAATAAATATTCAAAAAAAATAGACTAAAACTCCTTTGAAAAATCTTGGAAAACGCTACTTATAAAAGAAAAAAAAAACACTACTTTGTAGAAATTAAAACCTTAAGAAAATGAGTAAATAAGCCACGTATGAAAATAAATTATACATACAAAGAATTTGTACCTAGAGAACAGCAGTTCCTTACTTATGTCCAATTTGATTCTATGAGATATCCTTTTTGTAAAATGTTAAATGGAAAATTCCAGCAATAATAAGTTTTAAATTGTGCACCATTCTGAGCAGTGTGATGAAATCACACATCACCCTGGTCTGATGCAGCCCTCCGACTTCTGATCATCTGTCTGAGCAGCTTATCCATCTAGTATACACTACCCCCCCATTAATCACGTGCTGGTCTTCTTGGTCATCAAGTATTTTGAGAAAGAGGGAGAGAAAGAGTTCATAATCATACAGCTTTTATGATATAGTATATTATTAAAATTATTTTATTCTATTATTATTGTTATTAATCTCCTACTGTGCCTAATTTATAAATTAAACTTTATCATGGGTTTGAATACATAGGAAAAAATGTAGCATATACAGTTCGGTTCTGTCTCTGGTTTCAGATACTCACTAGGGATTTTGGAATATATCCCTTCTAAATAAGGGGAAACTACTATATTTACATACAACTCCTAAAACATAGTTTACAAAAATGTGGACAATACGGACAAAATATGGACAAAACACTTGAACAGGCACTTCACAAAGGTATAAACACAATGGCCAAATACCACATGAGAAAATGTCTCACAAAAATACCACATGAAAAAATTATCACTTTAGATTCTCCTTGCTCAAAAGCCATCACTTTTTTTAATTTTGTGCTACAATTTATGTAAGTATGACTCCCATAATAAACTGCACGTGACTTGAAAGTAGAAGAACATCGAAGGTATCTTTGTACCTTCAGGGCATATATATTAATACATGGGGAGATATGAGAGGGTCACAGATATCTTTAAATGGTTGACCAAACGAATTAACAATTTATATTGTAAGATATTTTAGCAGACTCTTAGTACTAGAAACCAATGAGGCAGTAATTATGGGACAGTGCCTAGAGATGAAAAAGAAAACAAGAAAAATAAGCCTAAAAGGGGGCATAGGATATTTTTCACAGACAGATGAAATTACACTTAAAATGCTAGGGTAGGGGCCAGCAGGTGGTGTGGTGGCTAAGGTGCTGGACTCCCGCATGGTGACAGTGATTTGAGTCCTCCCAGACCTAGCATCTTGCTTTCTCTCTCTCTCTCTCTCTCTCTCTCTCTCTCTCTCTCTCTCTGGTTTATTAAGACAATAACAATGATAATAGTACCCAATAAAATTAAGTAAATAATTATTTTTAAAAATGCTAGTGTGAAATATAAAGTCACCTCAACAAGTTGAAGTAAAAAATAGAATTAAAAGAGCCCAAGTTCACTCTGGTGCAGAACATGTTTTAAATCCATGCCTAGTCTTTTCCTAATTATATATTTTTTCATGAACTTTTCAAAGACCCTTTCATACAGAGGAAATAAGCTTAGCAGACTAATTTGGCAAAAAATAATGTGAACCAAAACTTTCCAAAAATAAGATACTTACTCTTCTGCATGGGCAACCCATCTCTGTGTGGGTAATTTTGTATCTACGAAAGCCCAGGGGAAGCGATCAAACCAAAACAGGAAGCCGGGCATGTGCTCTGAGGCAGAAGTCACCAAGACATGCCCCTTGTGTACTCTGATGTGCATCCTGTTTGCCAGAAAACTCAGGTTTCTTGTCAGAAATGAAATGCAAATGGAAAATGATTCCATTTGCAACGGCCTCTTCAGATTCCAGTGACATCACTTTGGAATTCCAGCACTCCATAATTTTCACTCCTAGGGAGTACGACCTCCCTGAAGAAGAGACATTTATTCACAGAGGCATTTGTGGATGATCTCTGTGAAGCTTACTCATGATTCATGAACCATCGCTCAGGAGTATGCGAACTCTGTAAGGAATGCTATGTAACTGGAGGCTTCTCTGGACCTCCTTCATAGCTACTTGAAATACAATGTGCACTTTGCTTCAGATCATGACCTTAAGACTCAGTTCTTCTTAGGAAGAAAGCCTCAAATATATTCAAATAATCTATGTGTGTTCCAAATTTCAAACGAATTTGTATAAATCACTCAGCTCCCATGCAAAAGGTTTTCTTTTCTTCCTTGATTGGATATGAAGATGTCAGAACTTTGAAATGTGAAAATTCTGACCAACAGTAGTATTCTCATGACTTTTGCTTTGTGAGGTTCTCAAAAAAGACAAAACAATCACACTGAGTAAATTCTATTTCATGACTAGAACAGTAAACAGGAGAATTCTCTTTCGTGACTAGAACAGTAAGCAACGGGTCCACCCTGGTCGGGGTTCATATAGCTTCTGAGAATAAAAAGAAAAAAGGAATTTCAAAGGAAAGAGAAAAGTTGAAGGATTTAGAGGACCATAAATATGACATTCCAGAGAAGTAGCTTATACTAACTGTAAAGTGGGTGTGTGCACGTGCGTGTGCATGTGTGTGTGCATGTGTGTGCATGCATGTGTGCACAGGCACACACCTGGGGGGTAGGGATGAGTATGTGTGGGATTCAGAGAAAAGAAAACCTTAAGTTATAGTTCTGTCAGGAAAACCTTAAAGGTTTGATTTTCTGTCATGAAACTAACACGTAAAGCTACTTTCTAAAGCAAAGGGGATAGAGCCAGTCAGCTTATAAATAGATCTAATTCATACACTCATTCATTTATAATTTAAACCCTCACATAAGAAATACGGGATGTTCTAAACTTACTCCCCTCCTTCCCTCCCCCCACTTCAGTGCCTTCTGAAATTCAAAAGACATAGTTTTAGGACAAATCAAAGGCATTACTTTCCATGTTATTCTAAACTGTGGTAGGCAGGTTAGGTCAGTGTGCATCGCGTAGTTCAGTCCCACCCACAGGTTCTACAAATGAATTTAATCCACCCTCAGAATTTCCATAACTAGATGCTCATTGGATTTCGGTCTGACCACCTGGACTTCAGTCCACACTGTCACACTTTTAACGTCCAGATTCCACACCTCAGCTCTAGACATTGCCCTCAATAAATTCTGCTTTATGTAAATAAAAAAGGTTTCCTCATCTCAGGCTATTGCTTCTGCTCTGTCCACGAGACGTCAGCATTGACCATCTTACATTAGACAACCAGGTGAGAATCACTCACAAAGCAATTTGACCCACATAGATGGGGCCAATCAGTATTCCCTTACTCTTACCAGCCCTCCCTATAGATGGCAGGTAGTAATTACTATCTTTTTACAAGGGCTTTTCATTTCCTAGAAAACACATTTTGGAAACATTTGGTTTCAGGCAGGAGATGACTTGGAAGTTACCAAGAGAAGTCTGTAAGTGCTTCAAAGTATTGAGGAAGCAGAAACTGAGGACTGGCCAGTCCGTAGAACGGTGATTTAGGGTGCTAGAGCCCTCATGGCTGACTGCATAGTTTAAGTCCTAGACCCAGCAAACACACTTGAGTGTGTGCCCAAAATCCTGAAAAGAAGGAGAAAAGAATGAGAAGGGATTGCAGCGTGACCATTCCCCACAGAGGGTGTTCTCTCACCTTCCATCTCTGTGTCATGCCAGCAAATACATACCCTCTGGCAATGAGTTTAAAAAAAAATCTGTTCTTCCACAAGAACCAAGATGAACAAATATTCTAGCTGTTGCTAAGAACTATAAAAAGTAATTCTTTCCATTATACCTTGATAAAATTGGAAAATATAAAAGAGTTGACACCAACCTAAAGAAATGAATAGGCCTGGAAAGGTTTGAAATGACATTTTAGATTTCAGAGTGAGTGTAAAGACACATAAATAAGCTGAACACAACATCAGAGTGGAAATAGATTAAAGAGTCATTAAACAATAGCAAACTACAAAAGTACGGCTCTCCTCACGCATCATGCTCAATGAGGATTTCTTATTCCACTTTTAACATTTGGACCCAACTGTTTACATAGCCATCTTTTTAGTGTTAAAATTGAGAAAATCCTCTTTATCTCTACTCCAGTAAGACATGCCCAGATAATGAACAGAACTCCTTTAAAACTGTGACACCCCTGTCCCCGAGACGACACCTCAGAAACATCCTTCTCCAATTAAAGACACTCATCGAAGACAGTTACACACCAGCACACACCACCACAGACCTGAAGCCATAGGAATAAACAACAGGAAAGGAGAAAATAGAAATAGAAAAATGGCAGAATTCTCCGCCACAGGTTACATGGACATACTTACCGTCTTGGCCCACTCTTAAGTTGCACTTCTTTCTCAAATTTTCTCAATGAAGAGCTAAAACAAAATAATGCACGAATGAAAATACTTTCAGCCATGATTGGAAGGAAACAAAAAGCTGATGGTTCAGAATTCAAGCATGATATGAAGGTAAAGCCAACTTCATCACAGTTATCACACTCTCTGTCCTATCCAATTTATGGCATACAGACTCTGAGAATACATGTTTGGGACACCTCCACTCACTCGCACTGCCCTTCCTCAAGGAAACGATGACTTCGATTTCTCAACACGTTTGATGCATTGCTATAAAAGATATATGTGTATCATTTTATAGATCTGTCATTTTTTTTTTAATGCTCAAGAGAGCTTGTTATATAAAGAACTCCCCCTAGTTTATATATGTCTAAGTTCTAATTTTGGCACTTGGGACTTCCATAAGAGCAGCGTATCAGAATAGTATCATTTCCGAAGCAGCGAACGGGTGTGCTGCACCAGAAGGTTAGACTTCAGCACGTTATCTTTGCATTTTGTTTTACACCGTGATTCAGATCCTTTGTGCGACTACCTATCCACTTAGGATTTGAATTTCACTTGGGTGTTTAAAGCTTTTAAGTTCTCTCTCATCCATTCTTTAAGATGCTTACTTTAGCATCTTACATTTTCCCCCCAAGGTTTTCTTCATGCATAATACTTTGGCACCCCAGGCAGCAGGCGTGCAAACAGTTGTTGGGCTTTCTGTGGCCCCCAAACCATCCCAAAGAATATGAGCAACTTGGGAGCATCCTGAAGGATTTGGTGCCTGGGGTAATGCGTGCGTTTGTTTAGTGAATTAGCACCTCAGAAAAAGATTGTAAAGAAGGTGTTTCTGATGGCATGGAGCGTAAAAATCGAGGCATATTCAATCTGTTCCAGCACTATTTGGCGCTCCATCAGCACTATCCAAACTTTAGACTCTGGCTTCAAATCGATCACTTAGAAGATGTTTTTAGTCAGCATTTACAAAAATTGAAGATACTATTTACCAGGTGTCAACTAGCACCCATGGTCTTCAGGGAGCTTTTAATGGGAATATGGTTGACTTGGTCATAGAGGGTTCAAATGCCTACCTGGTCCTTTTGTGCTCCTTGCTGGAATGTGGGGCAAACTTTCCAGGAGCCTCAGTGTCGATACAGATTTTATTTTAAATATTCTTTTTTTAATGATTTTTTTAAAAAGAATTATTTTATTTAACTTTATTTATTTCAATTTGACCAGAGAGGTACAGAGTGAGAGTAAGAGCGAGAGTGAGAGAAAGGGAAGGAAAGTGAGAAAACAAGCCGCCAGGTCCGGGACTCGAACCATAGTAGGCCATATGGAAGTCCAACACCCTTAACCACCACGCCAACTGCCAGCCCCTAAAAATATTCTTTACTTTACCAATAAATCTATAGTGACTATATATGAAAGAGTTGAAAAGAACATGTGCTTTATTCTGGTAGTAACAAAAGAGGGACCAGTTATAGCTGGAACATGCTATTTACATATACCCAATCATATATATATGTATACACATATATACACACATATATATATGAATTATACATATATATGTATACATATATATATACACACACATATATGAATTATTTTATTTAACTTTATTTATTTATATATTTAAATTTGACCAGAGAGAGACAGAGTATGAGAGAGAGGGAAAGTGAGAAAGCAAGCCACCAGTTTCAGGAGTTGAACCACAGTTGGCCATGTGGGAGTCCAGAACCTTTAACCACAACACCACCTGCTGGTCCCTAAATATGTTTTTTTCTTTTTTTTTCAATGCCAGAAGACACAATTCAATGCAGAAGAGAGTGAGACTATAGGGTCATGCCTGCATCAGATCTTTGTAATAGTGTTACAACTAAGGTACTAAGTTTATTTATCTATGTTTTATAGATAAATAAATTGATCTGGTAGCTCGCTAAAATATATGTTGCCTTGATCTTGAAGGCCAAGTTTTTGACCTTTATTACACTGGCTCTCTCTCGTAATGCATTGAAACAGTCTAACACCCTCACTGAATTTCAGGCAGTACTATTACCATGGTGTGGGGAAGGATCCTACTCTTGCGCTATTCTTGTTGCGGCCATCTATGGAAAGCAAGGCCTTGATGGTGGTACGAGTGGCACAACTATCCTTGTGAGCCCTTTACGTGAGTGTAGCTCTTCCTTGGGAACTGGGTGGGCTAATACTTCAAAACCACCATTGTACCGTTTTGAGAACCCAGGAGATGGGCTAATGTCACCAGAAGCTGCTGCTGTTTATTTTTAAGTGTGAGAGCCTTGACAAAAAATAGCACACAAAACAACTCCTTCAAGACTGGTGAGGGCCTGCGTAGGGTGCCAACATCTTCCTCCTGCAGGTGCAGAGAAAGCGTTTGCATTCCGAGAGCACTTCAGGGTGAGTTCGTTTATCTGGTCCTCGTAAGACAGCGATGTGTTAAGTTCTCCGAGGGGAAGATGCTGTTTCTGTGACGCCGCAAGATAAAAACATGTGTTTCCATTATCCAACGCTATTATTTTGAAGTGAGTTATCGAGGGGAGGTCAAAGGTCAAGACTCCTGAAGCAGAAAACCCAAAGGATGTGTTCAGTACTTTGGTCGGACTCCTCCAGTCTAGGCAGGCAGGACGTCTCATAGTTTAAGGGCTGTTGTTTTCTGATATACCTTTAAGAGGAGAAGGTATTTGTCAGTCTTCCCTGAAACAGAAATACGTATCGCTATTGACACACGAGGCTGCTTTTGCTATCAAGTTGATGATTTGGGCAACAATAAGCAATTCCAAGTTATCAATAATTGCTTTGTTAAGCAAACAGATTTCAGCAATTTCTCTCCAGAAGAACATGGTTTTCCCGACATCAACCCTTTAGCTGAAAAGAAAAATTAATCTGTTTTGGATACAACTAAGCGATCTTAGTGACAGCTGTGAATTTGATCTTATCCATTGACGAGGGGAGCTGTTTGGTTGATCTCAATGGATTCTTGATTTTCACAAATTTTCTCTCTCTCTTTTCTCTCTCTTTCTTTCACTCTCAAAATTATGCAAGAGTCCTCAGGCCTGAGCTGATGAGTCAACTTCTACTTAGGAAGTCAAATTCCGTGCCCCTCTGTCATCCTCAGTAAGCACTGTGTGGAGCAGGTGCAATAAGCAGAATTACCAGTTGAGAGGGGATAGCAGTACATCCATCTTGATAAGGTAAGGCACCTGTGATCACACACCTTCAGGAGGGAACAGATGGGGTGTGTTTAGGTGAGAAAGGTGAATAAGCAAACTTGGTGGCCATCCAAGCTAAGAGTAACTCAAGAACTGAAAGTGGAGTACAGAACAGGGCTACAGTGTGGAGCTGGTTCCTGTGCATTTCTCTTCTTTCAATTCTTGCTTGAGAAATAAGAGAAGTGTCCATGGTGTTTCCTCTTAGCATTTTTATTTTTCTCTGCCCTCAGGACATCTCATTTATTATTGTATACAACTATAACTTGTTTCGTATTATCACCAATTTACCCCATTTTGTTATAAATTGTGCTCTGTTTCTTTTCTGGAGGGGCACCTTGAAATTTTCATCCTTTCCTGAGGACAAAGCAGGACACTGGAGACTCCATGGCGAGTTTTGTAACTTGTATCACCTTTTATCTAAAGATACAGTTGGAAGAAGCTCAGAGTTCTGCATAAATTGTTATTCCTGATTTAATGAGACAATGCCTTTCACCAATTAATACATAGTTCTCAGCCTTTAAAACAATGTGGCAAAGTCCTTAAGAGAATTTTGACAAAAATAGCTAAAACAGTGTGTGTGTGTTTGTGGTGTGTGTGCATATGCACACATACCTTAGGTATGAGTTAGAAGCCAGAGTGAAAGGTGAAAATTAAAACTAACAGTCAGGGTCTCAAAAGTCTAAATGTTGTTTTCAGTCTGAATCTTAAAGAAGGGTCTGAGTGGTTCATAGTCTATCTAAAATGGTTTGCTCATAAATAATGGATGATAGAAAGACGGCTTCCATACCTAAAGTCCCTTTCCATTCAAAAGGAAATTTATGATCCCTTCAAAATTTTAAATCATTTCAGACAGTGTTAAAAGAATACCTTTAGCTATTAGTCTTGACCGGAGTTGTACTCAGGCAACTTCTTATATCCCATGGAAGGCAGGTAATTCGACCTCAGCATCATTGACATTTTAGACTAAATCATTTTTTTGTGATCGGGTGTTGTCCTATAAATTCTAGGATGTTGAACACCAGTCCTGAGCTCTGCCAACATGCTAGTAACACGTCCCAATGCCACTTCTGAGAATCAAGAGTCTCCAGGGTTGACCCGGTAGCACCGTGAGAGCGCTATGCCAAGGAGGCTGGCTCCCAAATGGCCAGCTGGAATCCAAATCCCAGCCCTGGTGGTCAGACACGGGGCCCACGCAGGTCCAGGACCCTGAGGGGATGGAGACTGGAGAAAGGATTGTGGTATAACTAGGCCCTTGGGGGACTCTCTCTCTCTCTCTCTCTCATATACTATTGTAAAGGGGACAATTTAAAAAACATTTATCTCTAGTCATTGCTCAATATTCTCTAGGGAAATAGGGACAAAACCACCCTAAGTTGAGAACCACCGATATAAGGAATAACTGGAGTGTGTGTGTGTGTGTGTGTGTGTGCACGCGTGTTGGAGGATGGCATGAGTTTCTTACTAAGGATATCTAGTTGAAAGATAAGTTCGCCTTTACACTGGTATTGTACCTGGAACAACATGGCCGTGACATGTGGCATCTACTTTCATGAGAGGTAAGAATATATGTCCTTCCTCTCAAACCTTGCCTTGTTTTGTGAGTAACTTTGCCAAAAAGAAAGTGCAGAGGTGACAGTGTGTGGCACCTGAAGAATCTCTGTTGGCTACAGCATTGCTTAAAAACAAAGCCAAAATCCTGAGACTGGGTAGCTATTAAAGAAATAGAGATAGAGTTTACTTACAGTTCTGATGGCCAGGGGGTCCAAAAGCATAAAGAGGACATTGGGCCAGTCGACATCACAACATAGTTCACAACCTAAACACAATTTTTTTGTTGGGGGGGAGCATCCAAACCATAGCATGAAGCTAAGCCTTAAAAGGACTAGCAACTTCTAACAGAAACGACCGAGTAAGAAAGCCAGGCTAGCCTCCGGGAAGGTAAGAACTTGAAAACAAAATAAGGTAGGCTTCGCAGGTCAGCTGGTCCTCCAGGCGATGCCGCCGATGGGGTAAACCTGAGTGAGACCAACCGCGGAACTACCTAGGCAACCTATAGAATCAGGAGGAATTAGAAACTGTTGTTCCAAGCTTCTCCATTCGGGGTAATTTGTTACACAGCGAAGACTAACGAACAGTTGTGTTTGGTTTGACCCCTGAAATACGCTACTATCAAGAGACACCTACATGAAACGTGGATCAGGTTCAGAGAGGGTAATGACTTCCGGTTAGAGTCATGAAGGCATGGTTCCTAATGTCCTCCTTCAATTCAATCAGGAAAACATGCACATTTATAGAATATCAGCAATGTACAAAGTACTCAGGGGAGGAAAGGGGAGGCTATAGTTTTCTGTCTGTTGAAAGCAGGTTAAACAAGATCTTGACTATCCTTACAAAAATAAGTACAACATAATGACCTAGAAAGTGTAGAAAAATATACACTAAACAGAGCATGAGTGGAGTCGTTTCTATTGATGACTTGTCAAGTTGGTTATGCTGAAAGACTTTTCCTAGAATTTCCTTTAGTTTAAAGGAAATTAAAATTGGTCAAAAGAGAACTTTGCGTGAGGTTTCTGAAAGGTGGAGGTGAAGCTGGGGCCTTTATACTCTGGAAACATGAATGGGCAGACGCAGCAAGAGACTCATGGGGAGGTGCAAAAGCTTTGGCGTGGTCTTGGTCTCTCCCGACACCCCTGTCCAGCTCTTCTTCCCAACTGCTGGTGCTTCTGGCCAACAACCCCTGCAGGAGGCAACAGCTTCCCACAGACTTCTCTTCCAGTTCTTCTTCACAGCTCCACGTCAGCGTTTGGACAGGCTTAGGGTCCAGAGTTTCCTGGAAGCTACTGGTTCTCTCATACTAGTCTGTCTGAAGGGTTGGAGAGTGGTTTTTATCTGATCCTTCAATGCTTCCTTCTGGATTTCTCACCAACTTCTCCCACATTTGTGCAAGGTCTTCCTATTATGATTATGTTGTACAATTCCTCTTTTATTTTTTCATGAGTGAGAGAGACAGAGGATGAAAAAGAGGCGGGCAGAGAGCATGTCAACAGCCTTCACACGGCAATCCACAGTCAGGCCCAGCTCAGACATGCCTGCCATACGCAGGGAGATCTCTGGGACGTGAACCTGAAACCTTCCCATGCATATCAGCCTCACGAAGCTTCACATTTTACTGAATGATATGTATTACTACATGATACTCAGTAATTTTGCTTCCTAATTAAATTCTGAACACAGGGACCAGCAGGTGGCATGGTGGATAAAGGTGCTGGATTCCCACATGGCCACCCGCAGTTCAAGTCCTGGACCTAGTGGCTTGCTCTCTCACTTTCTCTCTCTCTCTCTCTCTCTCTCTCTCTCTCTGTCTAATCAAAACTGAAAAATAATAGTAATAAATAAAGTTTAATAAAAGAATTTTTTAAAATTCTGAACACAACAGTTCAGAAAGAAGAAATGCTGGGACCAGCAGTTGGCATAATGGTTACCTCACTGGGATCCCATGTAGTCAACCATGGTTCAAGTCCTGGACCCAGTAGTTTAACACTCACAGCAGGTGCATGTGCATGCATGCCAAAATCCCAAAAGGAAAATGGGAGAGAAGGAATTGCGGCATGGCCATACCCCCTGGGGGGGGTGATTTGTTGCTGTCTGTCTCTCTCTGTATCTCTGACAAGCTTACAGACCCTATAGCAAAAATCTCTCTAAAAAGAAAGAAAGAAAGAAAGAAAGAAAGAAAAAGAAAACAAGCAAGAAAGAAAAAGAAATGCTGGAGATGAAATTGTGCTCTGGCATTCTATGTGACTACGCTTTATTTTGTTTATTTCCTGGTATCAATAATGGTGCAATATATCCTTACACTATCATGTACACATGTACACACAGTCCACTCACCCTTCATACAGTATGAAGAAGCAGAGGGCGAGAGAAAACGTTAAAATCATTTCTGCCTTCAGAGGCTCCAATTATGAATCCAGGAGAACTCGGGGGTATTTTTATAAAATAGAAAGAAGACTTGTGACACTGTCTAAAGAGAAAACGATCTCATGGGCAAAACCTGTATTGGAGAACAGTTATCAGGAACACTTTTTAAATTAGAAGGAGGAAAAAATAACACTAGACATTTTGGTCAGACAGGAAAATGTTTGTGGCATTTGAAGAGAAACGGGTCTCAGAAATAATACACAGGTTTCAATGCCTGTCGTAAATACCAAAATACCAAAAGAAAAATCTATAGGCAAATGTAACCCAGAGAGGTACAAATCAGTAAAGAAGAAAAAATTTTCTGTAAGACAAATTGAAATATGTCAGGGAGAAATAAATGCCATGAGCCCCATGCTTGATAAAACTGAGCTTCGGACTTCTAAAAGCAGGATGGGTACAAAAACGTTATGATGTTCATGATTACATTCCCTAGTGGTTATAGTCATTGTTGGGATAATAAACATGAGGCTACTAGACTATGATTCTGAACTATAGATGATTTTACTTATTATTATTATTTATACAATCAATCGCTATACATCATTTAGCCTGTAAAGAGTATTTACCCAATGTGAAATACACCTCAGACCAGTCCAGTTGAGGGTATTATACACGCCATCATCCAAGGGAGTAAGCCATTTCTGTGTCCCACAAATGTCTTACCTATAGATCATTTTCAAGCCCAATGGATGAAGTCAAACACTGCTACTGGTTTTCACTTACTTTGGGCCCTAAATGGTTAATCCTGTTTCAAAACACATGCAAGGTTGACACCATGATTCTCAAACTCCAGGGTGCAACAGAAATCCCCAAAGACTTGCCAAAACTATACCATCAGAGCCATGCCCAGAAGTCCCGAGTTAATAAGCTCCAAAAAAATCCAGGAAATCTGTCCTGGTTCAATATGTTCTAGGCGAGTCTGACCTAGATCAAAATCCTGGATCACACCTTGGGAAACAGTTTTCTGGACACAGCAGAATGAGTTCTACTCCATTCTGCCTATGCCAAATGGCAATAAATTAAAAAGAAACATAAAATACCACCTAGTGTCCAACATGTCACTTTGCTGAGGAAAAGAAAACATTACTATATTATTAGCATTTTCCCAGGGAAAATACATTTAGGTACATTGTGTGTGTGTGTGTGTGTGTGTGTGTGTGTGCGTGTGTGTGTGTATGTGTGTGAATGAGTCAACATCCTGAATGAATGTTCCTGGTGTGGTTGTAGTCTGCCAAGACATGAAGACATGTGGGTCTCAAATTTGCTAGCAGGCCCTGAAAGGTGGCTCCAGACAAAGACACAGTATTCTCTCATTATACATGGCAACTCACAGGGCCAGCAGGCGGTGTGGTGGTTAGGGCACTGGACCCCTCACATGGCCAACCGCGGTTTGAGTACCAGACCTGGCGGCTTGCCTTCTTACTTTCCTCCTCTCCCTCTGTTTCTCTCTGATGATTATAGCAAGTTAGAAAATAACAATAATGATCAATAGAAATAATTTTTTAAAAAATTGCAATTAAAAAATGTATAAAATCAATTATATAAATGTATTAATTCAAGGAAAATATGTGTTTCTTTCTAATGGAGTTTATTTAGGAAAATTACTTTCTATGAAGAGTTCGATTTCAGCCAAAGTGACAGCATTTAGGCTTCTACCTTTCAAAAATGACAGAGAAGTACACGTACCTCATGGGGAGACCTCAGGAGGCCAGCCCAGGACCTTCCCCTATGACATCAGCACTGTGGAGTATTGTAGGAATGTGTCATTGTCCCACTGCCAACTGGCCCCTGTATCTTTACCTAAGGAAATTCTGCTCTCCCTGGAGACTCAGCCCAGACTCCCTGTCCTTCAGGGCCCGTTCCCTCTTCCCCACTTCCTTACCTCCCGGGATTAGATGTTTCTTCCTCCAGGGTCTCCTTGCAGCTGCCACCGTCCTGAGTCAGTGCACTGGGACACCGATGTCTGTGGTCCATTATCTGCCAATGACCTGGGACTTCCATGAGGCCCAATCCCCCTCCTATTTATTTCTATATTTTTCTGGGGCTGAACAAATAGTAGGGGTTGAAGAGTAAGTGGATTTTAAACATTAAAAATTATTTACTGTACAGTAATCCTAAGAAAACATAGCATTGGTGCTTGTCCATTACTTGCATGTTTAAACAAACAAACAAACAAACCCAGGCCATTAGTTAACGATAAATGTAACTGCATGAAGGAAAGCAAGCATAAGCTATCACAGAGCCAAGCAGCACACATGCCCAACATCTAAGGGAAGGAAGGAGCGTGTTATAGCCGAGGCTGCGAACTCCCAGGGTCGTTGGTGCGCCGTCCCCACTGCACTGCTAACACACGTGCACACTCATGGCTCGGAGGCACTTTGCTCCATCCAGCGGTAAGCCCCAAGCTGAGCCAGCATGCTACTCTCTATCTCCTTTGGTCTTACCAACAGGCACAACCAGTGCTATTATTTGAAATCAGTATACACATTCTCTTAACCAAAAAGAACATAAGTGTTTGATTTTCTTTTTTTTAAGAATGATTTTTATTTAACCTCAGTTAGTTATTTATTTTAATTTGACCAGAGAGGGACAGAGTGAGAGAGAGGGAAAAAGAGAAAGCAAGCCGCCAGGTCTAGGACTCGAACCGCAGTCGGCCGTGGAGGAATCCAGCGCACTTAATCACCATGCCACCTGCCAGCTCCAAGTGCTTGGTTTTTTAAGAAAAGGCATAACATAGTTCGTTTTCTTGATTTATTTATTAATTTAAGACACATCTCTGCCACTTAGTTAGCATTTCTTATTTGGGTACAATTTTATGTTTGCTTGTTGTTTGTTTGTTTTATTTTTTTATTTATTTTTTTACTCTTCAAAACTGTTTAAAAAATGTAGATTGCTTATTTGTCTTTTATCCTTTTCTCCCACTGCAAGTTGAGTTATGCAGCACGAAGCAAACTGTGATTAAGAAAATGAGTTTTGCTTTTAATCAATTAAATTAAAAAGTTGGCACATGAAGCTCATAACTCCTTAAAATAATGGCTAAACAAAGACGAGGTAGTTTAATATTTAGCACAGTGAAACAATAATAAGAAAGCAATAAAAACAGACATCTTGAAATGGCTAAAAGTGACAAACCTATCTAATGTATAGGGTTTATTCTAATAAAACGCCAAAATTAATATCAGATGGAAGAGTGCAAATCAGTGCACTTTATTCAGTACAATAAGATTGAATCTGCCGTCTGACAAAAAGCTACCATTGCAGAGGCATTGACATCCTCAGCAAACAAATATTGTACAGGTAGAAAGGCGAACACACATGAATAGAAAACTATGCACGTATTTCACGGGGGAAACTATTTATTGAACTGAAAAAATAAAACATCAAATCAAAAATTCCTACATTACTTTATATCAGTCTAGAAACCAAGAAGCTTTATGGTTTCGATGGGAGTCCAGGTTGAGGGGTGAGCAAAGATGCACAATAGCAAGTTAGTTGGTATGTATAAGAATTTGTGGGCCTGGCAGGTGCATGATGGTTAGGGAGCTGGACTCCCACAAGGCCGACTGCAACTTGCTTCCTCCCTTTCTCCCTCTCCTCTCTTTCTCTGTCTCTCTTTGGGCAAATTAAAATTTAAAATAATGATTATAAAAATATGTCTTTAGTAGCACTGGAGACAAAGTGAAAGTGAAAACAGCAAATGAGCTTGTAAGGAATTTGAGAAAGGTAAGAACCATTGGCATTAGAATCCAACAGAGCTAAGGAATCTATGACTCGATGGTCCCAAAAGACATTAAAGAGAAAAACTCTCATAAATGTTTACAATTTCCATTAAAACAAAAACAAAAACAAAGACAACTCAGTTCTTTTTAAACATGGATGCAATGGTGAGCAAATTATTGACCAGGAAGTTAAGCAAATTAATTTTCTCAAAAAGCACTGCAAAGGGTGGAGATGAGGGAAGTGTGAGGCAACAGGAAAAATAAATGACAGAATCAGAAGGTCCAATGTCTATTTAATAGGAATTTCATAGAGAGGGCTTGAGGAAGATACAGGCGTAGAAATGATTAAAGCATAATTGAAGAAAATTCCCCTGAACTGGAAAATAAAGAAAGCCATATTTAGTTTGAAAGGACCATTAACTATCAAGCAATAATGTTGACAACCTGGTAAGTATTCAGAACTTTAGGGGCCAGCAGGTGGCATGGTGGTTAAGGCACTGGACACCCACATGGCAGACCATAGTTTGAGTCCTGGACCTGAAGGCTTGCTTTCTCACTTTCCCCCTCTCTCTTTTTGGTCAAATTAATAATAATAATAATAATAATAATTCAGAAAAACTAAAATACCTAAAGGAAGGGCCACGAGATGCCATAGTGGTTGAGGTGCTGGACTCACAGATGGCCAACCATGGCTCAAGTCCTGGACCTGGTGGTTTGACAAATCACACTGGACAGGGCCAGCAGATGGTGTAATGGTTACATTGCTGGACTCCTATGTAGTCAACCACAGTTCAAGTCCTGGACCTGGCAGCTTAAAACTCAAACCAGGCTTGTGTGCATGTGTGCAAGAAGAGAATGGAGGGGAAGGAATTGCAACATGGCCATCTCGCTGGGGTGGGGTGATTTCTCTCTTTCTGTCTCTCCAGCAAGTGCATGTGCACTGTAGCAAAAATCTCTCTTAAAAAAAAAAAGAGAGAAAGGAAGAAAGGAAGGAAGGAAGGAAGAAAAAGAGAAACAGAAAAAATCACACTGGGCACATGTGTATCCCAAATCCCAAGAGAATAGAGGAGAGGGGATGCAGTGTGGCCATCCCTCCGGGGACAATTTCTCACTTTCTCTCTGGCAAAAATAAAAAAAGGATTACATGGGGCCAGCAGGTGGCGCGGTGGTTAAGGGCGCTGGACTCACACAAGGCCCTCTTTGGTTCTCTCTCTCTTTCACTCTGTCCCTCTCTGGTCAAATTAAAATAAGTAAATAAATAAATAAAGTTAAATAAGATAATTAAAAATAAAAATTACTTAAAAGAATGTAATTATTCATTTACCAGTACATTGGTAAATCTAGACATCTAGATTTCAGAAGCCTAGACTCCAGGTTACAATGGATCCACCATCTTGGATGGTAAACTCAGTTACATGTCTATTTCCAGGACCCTCTAATTGAAATGTTGCGTGACCTTCAGCTCTTAATCCAGGTGACAAGCGTAGTGGCATTAGCACTACCTGTGACTTTCAATCGCAGAAATGTTTATATCGCTGTTCTGTTGACACAGACATATGATGCTATCGTTTTTGACACTTGATGGCAGATCAGCCGTAGATTGCATGTCATCTGGCAGTCCCTCCCAGACGCCCCTGAGAATGGCTGACCACCCGTCAGGCAATGCGCCTACTTATCTGAGTTCTCACATTGGTGACCCTGACGCCTGGTTTGCTCTCTAATATCCTTATCTACCTCAATTCATCAGTGCTTGAAAGGTGGCGAGATATTTCCTACTTGGTGAAGTTTTGCAAAATGGGGCAGTCAGATGAGAATTTGAAACTCTCCGGAAGGCAGCCTGGTATTCTGTACTCCAGATGACCGACAAGCCCGGAGCGCTCGCCTTGCAAGTTCAAACGAATCATATGATCGAGATCACTGCTGAGTATTATTTAAAGTAACTTCTTCTTATTCCCAGATTGTGCGGTGATACAGGCCACGCGCATCGCAAGTTCTTTGGGTAGTAAAAGTTTTTTCTTTATTCGGCTCGCCTTTCAATTTCCTTTTTGGACACTGTGTGATGAGGTAAAGGCGAACCCACGGAGTGCATTACACAAGCAGGTTTTGTGCATTTTTAGTCCGTGAAATTACTGAGCATATTGAGGATAATATTGTGAGAAAACCATAAACACATTCAGAAAACACACACGTTTTTTCCTAGGAAGGCACTGAAAGTTATGTGGCTGTCCCCGCAAGAAGGAGATTTTTAAAAATGTATTCCAAGCCAGGGTCACTGACCTCATCAACTGTCGAGGGTTCCAAAAATAGAAGAGAGAGGGAGAATCTCTGATCTAAATGAAGTAGATGCTTTTTATGAGGATTATGATTGCCAAAATGAACTCAGGAAGTCAAAGGAAAATGGCATAGACAATATTTTCAGGAGAGAGTGAAGGGTGATCAAAGATCTGCATACACACACACCCTCACCATCCCCTTTGCCACCACCCAAAGACCTGTACCCAGATGCTGCTACCAAACTTCAAGGAAAGGATGGTTTCTTTTGCATTCTATAAGCTCCTAGAAAAAGGGGAGAGAAAAGTGTCTCAATTCACTCTTACATGTCAAACAGAGTAACCCAGATATCAAAACTAAGAAAAGCATATACATACAGGAAAATCCTTTTCTACGATTACATACAAATATGCTCAAAACTCCCAAATTAAATAACAATCAAACAAATAACTTTCGTGTAGGAAGGAGGAAGAAGAAGAGAAGAGCCAGACACTGGAGGAGTTTTATAAATTAGTATATGAAGTTGAAGCTTCAATTCTTTCTAAAATTGGAGGCATCATTAATCTCAGAAGAGCAAAGTTTGAGGAAATTGGAAGAAATCTAAACTTTTGTGGCAAATGGAATTGGACTGAATCATTACAGTGGACAGTGGGAGGATGGTTTAACCAGAGAAATTAGCAGGATTTCCGGGTAGTGGAAGGTTAGCTTAGCCTTCGGTTTCCCTGCAATGATTGTCCATCCCAAGTGTGAGGTAGGACTCAGCTGCCTTAGGGCAAGTTTTCTTTTCTTTTCTTTTTTTTTGAGAGGTTTTTGCTATAGGGCACGTGCGCTTGCCATACAGACAGAGAGAGACAGAGAGACAGAAAGCGAGAAATCAACCCCCAGAGGGGATGGTCGCCCCACAATCCCTTCTCCTCCATTCTCCTCTCGGGATCTTGGGCACACACACACATGTGCCCGGTGTGAGTTTTAAGCCACCGGGTCCGGGACGCAAACCGCAGTCAACTACGTGGGAGTCCAGCGACATAGCCATTACGCTAACTGCTGGTTCCCAGGGCAAGTTTTCTTAATAGGGCTTGTCTACTTAGCTACCGGGTCATTCAGAGCTGTGGCTTTGCAGATAGGGGTTAAAAAGAGAGAGAGATTGGGCCAGCATATTGTGTGGAAATTAAGGTACTGGAACTCACATGGCCAGCTGCACAGTTCAAGTCCCAGACTCTGTGGCTTGAAAATCATGCCAGGCACATGTATGTGCATGCCCAAAATCCTGGGAGGAGACAGGAGAGAATGGATTGCGGTATGGCCATCCCTCCTAAGGGGTGATTTCTCACTTTCCCTCTCTCTCTCTCTGTCTCTCTCTGGTGAGTGCTCATGCCCTATAGCAAAAAATAAAAAGAAAGAAATAAAAAGAGAGTGAGGCTGATGAAATAATACTTATTTGAGCTCGAAAAGGAGTAAACTGAAGAGCAGAGCAGTAAAAAGATAGGTCAATAATCTAAAAATCCCCCTGTTGGGACAGAATGGTCAGACGGGGAGGAGCTGATAAGGACAGATATTACATAATTATTTTTATTTTTCTAAATTTAATTTTCTGTTGCCAGAGGGAATATGCATGCACATGAGGGAGAGAAAGACGAGAGAGAGAGCGGACAGAGGCTTCCCCAATGGGGGCGTGGCCATGCCACAATGCCCTTTCCTCCATTTGCTCATCCGGGATTTGGGCGTGCACACGTACCTGCCCAACATGTTTTTCAAGCTGCCAGAGTCAGGATTCGAACCCTGAGCAGCTAAGCTGGATCTGACTTTCTGAGCACAACACTTCACCACTGTGCTAGGAGGCCAGTCCAGGTATTCCATAACTCGACCGTGGAATAGTATGCAACAATTTAAAGGATGCAGTAGATCTGTGTCTGCTAAAAATAGCCCAAGAGAAATTGATACACTGTTGAATAAAGAAAAAAGGCATAGAACTCTGTGTGTGTGGGTGGGTGGG
>NW_006208670.1:2473932-2506481 GCF_000334495.1 Tupaia belangeri chinensis | reverse complement strand
TTCTATCACATGATGCAATGGCAGAGAGAAGACCTTACCGTTTTCCTTTTCCTATGGTTTTAGATTTTTTTCTTATAGCACACATGCTATAGGGCGTGTGTGCTCACCAGAAAGACAGAAAGAGACAGAGAGACGGAAAGCAAAAAATCACCCCTCAGGGGGCCTGGCCACACCGCGATCCTTTCTCCTCCATTCTCCTCTTGGGATCTTGGGCATGCATACACACGTGCCCAGCATGAATTTAAGCTACCGGGTCTGGGACTCGAACTGAGGTCGACTACATGGGAGTCCAGTAACATAGCCATTCTACCAACTGCTGGTCCCTGGTTTTAGATTTCTATACCTACTATACACTTCAATTCTAAAATAGATTTTTTAAACTTTTTTTTTTCATGTTGGGAAAAAAAAATATGGTAGACATATTTCTATTATGTAGAGACACTGCTGTTTCCATTTCTGTCTGTTTTCAGCCGATATGTTTTCAACAGAAGAGAATCACATTGTGCACACTGTTTTTAATCAGCTTTTTCTACCTTTTCCATGGCATTAAATATTTCTCTACTATCATTTTTAATGGCTGAATAGAGCCTGGTTGTTAAATATTTATGTCTTACCCAGTTCTTATTTCCACCAAAAACACTTTCATAAAAATCTTGTAGCTATAATTTTGCAAACATCTATGACTATTTTCTTAGCGTGAATCCCCCAAAGTAAAAATGCTGGTTTAAAGGTTTTATGCAAAATTGGAGACAGTCAATAGTTATGGCCAAACTGCCTTCCAGAAAGATTTTAAAAATTTACACTCTCACCAACAGCATATGACAGTGCTGTTTTCTACACCATTTTGCCAACACTGAGAATACGATTTTCTTTTAATCTTAAAAATCTAGTTTTTAGGATTAGGTCCCTAAAACTAGATCTATCATGACATCAAGAATTTTGTCACTCTTATTCAATATTAAATTATATTTGAAAACTCACATACTATAGCGATAATAACCTCAAAACAGCTCATTTGATTGAGATGCAGAAATCAGGAAAATATCTGTATACCTTTGCAGCGTTTTTTCCCGAAGCCTCCATTTTTTGCCAGTAGGTTACACTACAAGAGTGAGGATTAGGTTTTGAGGATCTGATTCTAATCACCTCCAGTGTGCAAAATTATTAAAATTTAAACATAACTTTAAAAACTGTGCCTTGGACCTTAGTGCCATTGAAGAAGGTCAAGTTCAAGCCCCGTATTGAAAAAGACCTCTCCCTGAGAGATCACGCGAGGAAGTCTATTAACATTGCATCGCTCCCCTTTCTGTCTTTGTTCATTTCAAAAGACAGCTAATACTGAACTGAAAGCTAAAGTTGCAGAAAACCGTCATGGCTTACGCTCTGCTGATGTGGTTGCAAAACTGATTGTGCGCCCATTGAACTTGCTAGACCTGACGATTAGGGGACCTCCTCCTGGATAAGCTGCCCATCTCCACAAAGCCTTCCTGTTTTGTTTTCCAAACAATGCTGGAAAGGATCCTTGAAATATTGCCATCTCGGGCGTTCTGTGTTTTTATCTTCAAACGAGCAAGTCAAGAGTTTGGTATAGTTGAGCTTAGGTTACTAAACGTTTGGTTATTCCTCTAAAAGAGAGCAATACGTTTTCCAACAGGAAACACGTTTGCAATGCTTCAACACCAAACTTCAAGACGGAATGGTCTAAAAGTTTTGAAAATGGCTTTCTTTTAGAGAAACATGAAGAGATTGGCTTGCTGTTGCTACAGGGGTGTTGTGTACACGCACACAAAATAATAGTCTACTGAGAAAATGATGAAGATGATGGTTGCAAATGGTTTTATTGCATAAACACAGCCATACCCCTCAATTTAATTATAATGACAGTGTTAACTTTTATTGTTCATTCTCATGTAAAAATTTCAAAAATGCTACAATGCTGAAAAAAGAGGAGCTGGGAGAGATCAAAGAAGATCAAAAACAATTGAAACCTCTGGTGTCTTAGCAGTTATCAAAGGAAATCACACAGCTCTCTAGACATTCAATACTTATTTATTTCATCAAAAACACACAGCCGAAGCCAAAAAAAAAGGGGTGGGGGGAATACCACAGTAAATGCTATTTTCGTTCTGTAGTTTCACCCAGGATCTTTTCAAACATGCAACAACATGCTTATCTTAGTTCAAAAATAATTACAAAACCTTAAACCTAACTTACACATTTTCTCTAACTTCCCCAGCCCCTGACAGTGTCCTCCTTGCATCGCTAGCCTCCAGTGAGAGCGTGTCTGTACTCACTGTGTGCCCCGTGCTTTTCCCAGCACACCTTTGTGTAGCGTATCGGCTCTATCGAGTATTCGGTTGGAGGTTCCAGTCCAGGTGCTGGTGGAGAGCAATGGCATGTGATAATGCGAGCTCGAGGCCATCTGAGCATCTACGAAGCACATGTGCTGAAACCTGCTTTCCAGTTTCCTGAAACCCCTCGTGCACTGCAAGAATATCAAAGTGTCAGGTTTGGAACAGGAAAGAATTTGTAAGGGGGAAAATGTCATAACAAGCAAACAACCAACCAAACAAAAACTGCTCTTGAGTACAACTCCTAAGTGGGAAGAGACGGCGCCATCTCCTCCCCCAACATTGATGAGAGGGACTTCACTAGGACCTTGTCTGCTACTGAGAGACACGTATTCCCTGCAGGTGGAGGATTTCAGCTGCCTTCAGTGGTGCCCACAAGGGAAAGTTAAAGGAGATTGGGCGGCCCAATGGAGGGTGCCGGTGCTGGTCTGGGAGGTGATGGGAGGAGGCGGTGCTGGTCTGGGAGGTGATGGGAGGAGGCGGTGCTGGTCTGGGAGGTGACAGAAGGAGGCATTGCTGGTCTGGGAGGTGATGGGCGTCCCCCTGGAAGGAGCTGGTGCTGGTCTGGGAGGTGATGGGAGGAGGCGGTGCTGGTCTGGGAGGTGAGTGCACTCCCCTCTGACAACAGGTAAACGCGCAGGAATTCTGCAGTAGCAGAGTCAGACTGGAGTAATTTGAAATTCTTCCTGGGGGGACCTTAGAGAGTCTGTGTGGAGCAGACAGGCTGAAGGGGAGTGGCAGCCAACGGAGATGCTACCACATCAAGGGAGTTTCAGTGAGAGGCCCAGCAGAGGAAGTGCTAAGCAACCTGCCAGTGTGTCAGTGGGAGAAAGCGTCCGTGTTCAGTGTCTGCCGGGCATAGAAAGGTCTCACCAGCTAAGCAGGGAACCCACTTAGAAGACACCAACTAAGTGGGTTCCCTGCTTGCCTTCTGCCTCTCTGCTCCGGGGAGGAGGCGAGGCTGGTCTGGGAGGTGATGGGCGGCCCAATGGAAGGAGCTGCTGCTGGTCTGGGAGGTGATGGGAGGAGGCGGTGCTGGTCTGGGAGGTGAGTGCACTCCCCTCTGACAACAGGTAAACGCGCAGGAATTCTGCAGTAGCAGAGTCAGACTGGAGTAATTTGAAATTCTTCCTGGGGGGACCTTAGAGAGTCTGTGTGGAGCAGACAGGCTGAAGGGGAGTGGCAGCCAACGGAGATGCTACCACATCAAGGGAGTTTCAGTGAGAGGCCCAGCAGAGGAAGTGCTAAGCAACCTGCCAGTGTGTCAGTGGGAGAAAGCGTCCGTGTTCAGTGTCTGCCGGGCATAGAAAGGTCTCACCAGCTAAGCAGGGAACCCACTTAGAAGACACCAACTAAGTGGGTTCCCTGCTTGCCTTCTGCCTCTCTGCTCCAACCACGGTGGGTCATACATGGCCAGCAGCAAGTCAGAGTAAGAAGGGAGAAGAGAGAACGTCGAGTTCACCTGACACCAACTTGGACGACTGTCAGGACTGGATACTCTAACTTATTTACTTATTTAGGAGAGGTTTTTGCTAGCCATTACACTAACTGCTGGTCCCTGGATACTCTAACTTCTGAGATGAGATCGTGTCTAGAAGTGACCAGAGGCCTTTCCGCTATGTACAAATGTCCGGAAGAGTCAGGGAGTGAGGAGAAAGGCTCCCACTCGGTCAGACTCAGAGGACGAGTGCAGAGTAAGGAGGCTGTTTATTATCATTGCAGCCTACGGCTCCCGAACGTCGCCCTGTTCTGTTGAAACCATCTGCTCAAAAATTGCCAGTGATCTTAGAAAGGCAACGTGGGCCCCAGTCGCCGGCATGGTGGTTAAAGCCACCAGATTCCACATGGCTGGCAGAACACATGAAGTCTTAGACATACTGGGCACATCGGTGTGAGTGTACCCAAATCCCAAAAGGAGGGGGACATGGAGGAGAAGGCATTGGGGCATGACCATCCCCAGTGCCTTATGGGAGGGTTCTTTCTCTCTCTTTCTCTGGCAAGCACCCATACCCTCTGGCAAATTAAAAAAAGAAAAGACAATATAATAAATTGAGAAAATGAATGAATTTGTAATTGTGAGATCTGAACTACATTCTGAATTTACAGCTGAAGAGTGGAGTGGCCTTGACTCTGTTCTTGAACCTTCTGAACCTCACTTTCTTTGTACAAGGAAGAAGTCAGAATAGTTCATTTGTAAGATTCTTTCCTGTTTTTAGTGCTAGCTGTTTTCATTAGGGCTTTCCAGGAACAAAACCTCAGACAAGAATTCAAATGTAAACCCGAGGGACCAGCAGTTGGCGTATTGGCTATGTCACTGGACTCCCATGTAGTCGACCGCGGCTCAAGTCCCAGACCCAGTGGCTTAAACTCACACCGTGTGTGTGTGTGTGTGTGTGTGTGTGTGTGTGCCCAGGATCCCGAGAGGAGAATGGAGGAGAAGGGATTGCGCTGTGGCCATCCCCCTGGGGGTGGGGGTGGGGTGATTTCTCGCTTTCTGTGTCTCTGTCTCTGTCTTTCTGGCGAGTGCATGCGCCCTATAGCAAAAAACCTCTCCAAAAAAAGAAGAAAAAATGTAAACCCGAGAGGAGATCTCGGGAACCCTGGCAGAGCCAGGCAGGGAAGCCAACGAGGTGTGTGTTACAAAGCCAGTTACCACTGTGGGTGACAGCGTGTCCGTCTCAGTGGGGAATCTAAGAAGACATGGTGGACGGGAACTGTCCAGTGGACATAAGGCAAGTTAAACTGGCAGCTTTACACTTTCTGGTAGCTGTTGTTTAAAAAGTAAAGCGACACAGGTACAGTGAATTTTCATACCATATTTTATTTAACCCATTAAATCTGCTACATCACATGTTAACATGTAATCAACATCAGATGTAGTATGAGCTCTTTAAAGTCTTGGAAATCAGGTATGTATCTTCTGCTCACACTACCATTTGGTTTGGACAGTCTATTTTCATATATTTCATAACATTTACAGTGAAAAACGCAGATCCACACAGTCCAGTGTCCCCCCCAGACTTAAAAGTTTTCCAATACGTTAAACGAGTATCACTTTAAAAATTCAAATTAATTAAAGTCAAGTAACATGTACAATGTCGGTGCTCAGGTCACACCTGTCCCACTCTGCAAGCTCAGAGGCTCGTGCAGCTGGTGGCGGCTGTACTGAACCAGCAGACAGAGAGCATGCTTCAGGGTTATTCCACCTGAGGGGCAAGGAAGCCGGGCAGTTAGCCACCTCACAGCGTCGTTGGTTAATGGCTGTTTCTGGGGCCGTTGACAGCTGTGCACGTGGCCGGTCGTCCTTACCATCAGAGCAGAGCTGCATGCCGATGGGTGCAGGTGTGCACAGCCAGCCCCCGCGCACGGCCGCGCTGCAGAAGGGGGATGTGGGCAGAGCTCTGGCAGTGTCTGTGGCACTGTACCCCCTCCATCCTGTCGGCCAGTGTCCTTTGTATCGAGGCTCTTCTCCTCGATCTCTTGGAAGCATGTGACAAATCCATTGTTAGTCTTGAATACCCCTGAGAGGTGGCACTTTCCTTTCACGGCCGTGGGTCATGTACTGCGTATCGGAGGCCCTGCCTTCCCTAGCGTGGTCTGTCACGTTCATGGCCGCTCTCACAATTCATTCAGGCGTCCTGCCATATTTGGGAGCTGTGGTGTTTATTACGTGCTCCCCCATCTCTAAAACCAAATCTGATTTTAGATAGGATGAATAAAATGCCAACTTCATACTCTAGGGCTTGACATTTAAATCGCTCTACCCAGAGCTCCGTTCCCAGCTCCGTCTTCAGCTCCCTGAACCCCTGAGATCCATTCGGTGGTGCACCACAGTCTTGCAGTCTCACTCTCTGCTCTCTTCCTCTGAGCCCAGTCTCACCAACGTCTGTGTCTCCTCATCAGAAACAGAATGCGCCCAGCGAGGCCACCTCCCTGGGCAGATCATTGCAACTTACTTGCCTGCCTATGGGCCTCTAGATGCTTCCAGCGCTGCCCCCTCCCCTTTAATTCCACGTTGCTCTCAGTCTGTCGCTCACTGCTTTCTGGGTTGTGTGGGTTGTGTCAGCCTGACCCTCTGGAAACCTTGATCAGTCTGCCTGTTTCCTCACCGATGCCATCTGAGACGATCTTATCCCAGGCCCCTGGGTCCAAACAACCCCCCTTCCCCTTCTACACCCTACATTTAACCAGGCCATGTAATATCACAGTCTGAAAAGAGGAGAGCATCTACCTTCAAGCCGAAATTAATGCATAGAAGCTATTATCATTCCTCCGTCTAATCCATTCCGTACTATGAAGTCAGATTCATTTCTTAAAATCCTGTACAACATGTCAACATTTGCTAAAGAAATAATCCATAACTGTCCTCGATGGAGTCAGGTGCCAGAGAGACAAAAGAAGTATATGACAATGCTTCTGGCTTCAAGTAGTTTTAAAGCAAATTTGAGAGGCAAGATTTATATGCATGATAGAGTGAGCAAACAGTGTAGAACAAAGATTGGCAAACTTCATTTGGACAGGGCCAGATAGTAAATAGTTTAGTCACTGCCGGCCATATGTTCTCTGTTGCAAATACTCACTCTCTCAGAGCAGCACAGAACCAGCTTATAGACAGCACATACACAAATGGGCATGGCTGTGTTTCAGTAAAACTTTATTAGACACTGGGAAGGCAGTAAAATTTTAATTTTATATAATTTTTATGTGCCATGAAATAGTCCTCTTCCATTTGTTTCCACCATTTAAAAATGGAAACATAACTTTTAGCTCGTGGGTTATACACAAGCAGGCAAAGGGGAGAGTTGGTTTGGCTGTCTGAGTTTTCCAAACTTTGGTATAGAAAAAAAAAAATTGAGTACTTTGGTGGTTCAGATACAATGGTCTAGAAGTGTCTGATCAAAGAGATACCATTTGGATCCCTTCAGAGAAAAGCCAACAGTTAAACTGAACCTAGAAGATACTAAGAGAATGAAGGGAAGAGAGGCGATTTCCAGTCAGCAACAGCACGAGATAAGCTGAGCGTGGTAGATATGAGTGATGAGATCACACTGAATAATGCACAAGGGCCTTATTATCCCCATCTGTTGAGGATCTGCTAGGCGTGCATGTGTGGCCATGAAGTTGAGTAGATAAGACGTGAACATCGCTTCTCCTTGCCTCTTGTAGAATTGCTTTCAGAAAATATAGAGCACCCGTGGTTCAAACTCTCCTCCACCATCTCCCTCTAAATACTTCTTTGATCTTTATTTTGGGTGATTTCTTAAGATGTGTTCTACTCTTTAACGCTTGTTCTCGATTGTGTCTAACCTACCGCGTAACTCTTCCATCAAGGTTTTAATACCAACGACTACCTATTTCTACACCTCTATTTCTTGCCAAATCTTCCTTTTCTAGTTTCATCCTTACCTGTTCTGGAATGAAAAGTTCTAGACCTTCATTTTTCTCTTTAAACAAATTAAACACGCTTCACACTATATTCGAGATTGTGTTATTATCTCTAGTTTTAGAGTGCTGATTTTCCTGATTTCTTTCTTTGATTGGTCATTTTGGATAGGAAGCTAATACCCGGTGGGAATTTAACCCGGGGGATCCTGTGCTCTGAATCATGAAGGCACCCCTACAAAATACTTTGACCTTTGCCTCTGCATAAGCCCATAGGACTTCTACCATTCTGCAACCATTGACATTGTTTTCTTAGCTTCTCCACCATAGGGGTGGTATAAATTTGAATCTCAGCACTACAATGAGTACAGGCTTGAGTTTGATAGTTGACGATTGATTATTTTCCCGTTAATGCCCTTTAGCATAAAGCACATGTTGACACCTTTCCGGGCTAACAACAGAAGATTTCGTCACCATTTTCTCCCTTTCTAATTCATTCTGCACTATGTACTTTGTCAGAGGGTGTGAGCACTCACCAGGGGGAGGGGGAGACTAGAAAGTATCCCATAAGGACCGTGGTCATGCTCAATCCCTTCTCTATGTCTCCTTTCCAGGTTTTGGGAATGCACGCACACACTCCTGACATATTTTTGCCATGTTTTTTAAGCCTCCAGGCCTGGGACTCAAACTGTGGGGTCAGCCAGGTGGGAGCCAGTCTTCTTCACCACCAGGCCACAGGCTAGACCATGATTGGAGTTCTCTGTACTCTGTGGTGGAGGATGTGGGGGTTCAGTTCTAGTGGCTTTCCTCAGCCAGACCTGAAGCGTCATTTCGACGGTGGCACTTCAACGTCAGAGACAGAGAGGGTGAAGCACCCCCCAGTGGGGAGGCGGTCACTCCTCAATCGCTTCTTCCCCACTTCTCCATCCTGTCAGGATTTGGGCCACTCGCGTACACACACCTGGCTTGTCCTTCAAGCACCAGAGGCCGGGATTCGAACCACAGCCAGCCAGCTGTGATCCAGCTCCCGTACCCACTAGGCTATAGTGCAGTCCTCTTTGACAGCACTCATGATGAGTACCTGCCAGGTATTTTGCAAAATACTCAATTTGTACCTGCGTGGTGTCTTCTCATGATTCAATTGAGGTGTTAGGTTTTTTTTTTTAATAATTATTTTTATCTAACTTTATTTAGTTAGTTTCAATTTGGACAGAGAGAGAGAAAGTGAGAAAGTAAGCCACCAGGTCCAGGACTCAAACCGCGGTCTGCCATGTGAGTACAGCGCCCTCAACCACCATGCCACCTGCAGGCCCCGAGGTTATGTACTGAGAAAGATACCGCAGAGTGGGATGCCCTCCTGGGTGCCTTGTATCAGGGGTGTGTCAACAGATCTTATTACTGGCGACGGTAACTTTGACCATTTGGCTAAAGCAGTGCCTACCACGACTTTTAATACTGCAAAGTTACTCTTTTTCCCTTTGTAAATAATAAATATTTGGAGAGAGACACTGTGAAGCTATCCAATGCCCATTGTCTCCTTAAGCCTTTGCCTGCTAATTTAAGCACTCATGGGTGGGTCCTCCTTGCAGCAATTTTTAACAATGTTCTAGTTTTCTAATGGTAATTGTCAGTTTCCTTCTGCATTTATTAATTGAAATTCTTCTGTAAGGAGTTGCCCTTTCTCAGCTATTTACTTAGTCAACCACATACTTATTTGATCATTCATGTAAAGCACTACAGACTTACGGATGTTTATTTCATTATGCTTCATAATCCGGTGTTTTATTTTGTTGCTGAAATTGTTCCTGTTTTGGTTAAAGCTCTTTTAGGTTGGCTTCTGGGTCCTGTCAAGGATCCTCCATGTTTTGTTTTGTTTTTCATTCCCGCCCCCTAAGAGATTCTGGAACAAAGACATCTTCCACACTCTTTGGTCTTATCCCTGCCCCAGTCCTAGACTTGCTTCGATGGTTTAAACCATAGTGCTGGGTAGTTTAGAACTTTGTACTCTCATCCAGGGAAGGAGAACAGCACCAGAGAAGCAGATGGATGGACCAAGGGTGAGGCTGAGATAAAGAGATTGAGAATGAAAAGATTGGGAGCCAACACAGGAGAGAGGAGGAGGAGCCATCAGAGAAGTGAAGGAAACTCAGAACAAGGGACCAGAGAAGCCAGCCCTCAGCTTTATCTTCCGGGTCTACCAGATGGTCTCCTGTCCAATCCCAGGCACCTTTATCTCACTATTCCATCCTCGGGAAAATGGGACCCTCCCAGCCAGATATGCTTATTGTCCTGGACTAACCAAATCTTTAACTCCGACCAAACTGTAGGAAACACACCCACAGCTAACAAATTCTGCCCTATGGATTTTCAACTTGAATCTAAAAAGCTGAAAATTCTTCCCCTCCTCTTCCACACCCACAATCCCAATTTTCCAAAGCCAGGGCAAGCAGCAGCTTTTCCTTGAATCATATCCCGAACTCAAGTGTTCATATATTTTGCCTTTTTTAAAAAAATAAATACCATGGTTCTTAGCTCGTCAGTATTTTAAGTACTTGGATTCTATTCTTTTAAAAAATATTTTCTATTTGCTTTATATTCCTTATTTTCCAATAGTACTAGAGTGCCTTTAGGTCAGAGAACTACCTCATACTCTCTGGTATGCTCTAGCTAGCAATATCTAACTACTAATAGACATTTAATTAATATGTCAGGTGAACATCCATATCAACAAATGAATTCTACAGATAGTCATCAAAGAACTAGTTGAACACCGAAAAGATTCCAGGAGCTATCTTATCTATGCAGGAATGTTACAAACTACTCCTTAAGATACAAACTTGGAATAGCTATGCAGATGGCTTATGGCTTTGGTGGTATTCCAAGAAAATGTAACCATGAGCAAGGGCAGCTCACTTACCAGGGTATTCACGTCTTGTCTGTTAATAAAGTAAGACACCATGATATTTTATATGATCCTTTTTTGCATTGTTTGGGAACAATTACCTGATCCAGTTCAATTTTAAACATTACCCACCTATTACAGAACCATTAGTACGCAAAGCGACCAGGTTTTCAAAAGACAAGCAGGAGTTATGTTAACACAATTCATTTAAAAAATATATCATTTTTCATTAAAACACGCTTATTTGTTGAAAATGTCAGAAAATAAAAATAAACAAAAAGAAAATAGCCTCATAACTCTAACACTCAAAAACCAAATACCATTAATATTTTATTGTATAACGTACTATGTGTTTATATCGGCGTGTACGAGAGGGTTTTTTGCAAAGTGTTCGGTAACATACATTTTTCACTTAATTATTAGTATTGTCTCCTATTATTAAATATTTTTTACATAATCTCTTTGTGACAGTAATGGGATTTCAAATTAAATGTATCAGGCAGCAGCTGGTGTGGAGGTTAAAGGCATGGGACTCCCACATGGCTCACAGGGTTTGAGTCCTAGACCTTGTGGCTTGCCTTTTTCTCTTTGGCTTTCTCTGGTCAAATTAAAATAATGATGATGATGATGATGATAAAGTTAAATACAACATTCTAAAAAAAATGGAATGTATCATAATTTTTAAAAGTAGTTTCTATGTTTGGACATTCAGATGTTTCCAGACTTCCCCCAATACATAATGGACATTCTTATGCATAACTGTGAATACTGTGAACACACCCATAATTATTTCCTTAACATCAATTTCTAAAAGTGTTTCTGAACAAATAGGTTTGCACAGTATAAGGTTTTTGTTTTGGTTTGTGATGACCAGTGCTCAACTGCCCACCAGAAAAGTCATATTAACTTACCAACCCAATCATTGGTAGGTTCAAACAATGTATGAAATCACATTTAAGAAAAAAAAAATTACTTAATCTTATTTGTTACTATTATTTATTTTTTAATTTGACCAGAGAGTGATGGAGAGAGAGAAAGGGAACATGAGAAAGCAATCTACCCGATCTGGGACTTGAACTATAGTGGACCATGTGGGAGTCCAGCGCCTTAACGACCATGCCACCTGCCTGCCCCTCATTTCACACTTTTAAAGGAAGCATGTATCCCTCTAAAGAGTCCCTAAAGAGATGATGAAATAAGACTATATTTTTCATTCTTCAATTATGAAAGTATCCTTTTTCCTTGGATCTTGGATTTTTTAAAAAACATTTTGCTTCATAATATAAGAAACTCTAACAATAACACTAGTTAGTGTGCAATGCAAAGAAAGCACAAGGTCATCTGAAACAATATAGTCCAAGAAAACAACTCAAGCTGAGAACAATAAAGAAATTTATTAATTAGGAGCTTATTTATAAATCTAACAAAAAACCAGTATTTTAACTTTACTGACACACTCACTTTTGCACGAAGCATTCGAGACATATTTATATTTTTAATGACAGAAGAACAAGTACAATTTCATTTTCAATAAACCAATAGATCCGAGAAAATAAGAAATACCAATGGGTCAATATATCAGCTCTGTTGGAATCTTGAATCTAGTTTCCTGAATTGTTTGTTTCTATTTGAGACATGTTTTGGTTGCTAATAAACATACTAGACTTGTTTTGTGTACATTCTTAAAAATGACAATGAAATGATTTTGAAGTATCAGTATTTATTTCAAGAGAAAACGAATACAAGTACTTATAGAAACAAGTAGCTGATACATAACTTTCCCATTTAGATAACAGATGTGATGTAGGCTAAGACTACTTTTAAACAACTTTTTAAACAATTGATTAGGCTTCATTTTCTTTTTTTTTAAATTTTATTTATTCATTCTTTTTTATTTTTATTTATTTATTTTTTGACTAGAGAGAGAGAGGGAAAGTGAGAGAGCAAGCCACCAGGTCCGAGACTCGAACTGTGGTTGACCATGTGGGAGTGTCTAGGGCCTTACCCCACCACACCACCTGCTGCCCCTGCCCTCCCCATTAGGGTTCAGTTTTAAAAACAGCTCACTTTCTATTTCAAAGACATGAGAGGCAGAGGATACACCTAACCTACTTTTTTCCTACCTGCCCAGTATCCATCAGGGTGACAGAATCTCTACAAGGTTGCTTTCAATTGACCAGTCATTTAATACTAGCTTTGTAAAGGAGATGAAGTTGGCGGCTGGGATGAAACACTTTACTGATCCCCAAAGAGATGTTAAGAAAGCCAAAGTTTGCAGAAGCAGTCTGTTTGGCAGTGGCCACAGTGCAAGGAGATACTATTACTAACAGGAAGGTGCCCACCAGGATGTAGGGAGTGGCATGCACAATCTCATTTTAGTGTCTGCAATATTACTTACACTCTCTGCCAATTAGACAATATCTATCTGGTTGCTTCTTGAAGGAATACTGGGTAAAATAAATAATTAGCAAAGTTAGGTCTACCTACTCTGGTTAAGAATATTACAGTATTTATTCAACATTTCGAAGATTGCCAGAGTGCCTACGGAACCAATTAACAAGACTTGAGTTTTGGACCTGAGAGGTGGCATGGTGGATAAGGGTGCTGGACTCCCACATGGCCAACCATGGTTCGAGTCCTGGACTTGGCAGCTTGATTTTCACTTTTCCTCTGTCTCTCACTCTGTCCCTCACTCGTCAAATTAAAATAACTAAATAAAGTTAAATAAAATAACTCTTTAAAAAAAAGACTTGGGCTTCTAGAAAAAAGTACCATTGAAATGTTGAGGGCGTATCTCTAAAACTGCATGGTTTGGTTGGATGTTCCTAATAATGGGAGTAAGACACACACACAGACACACGTCTAACACGGTCTCCTCTTGTGCTAAATTCTAAAACATATGTTCTTTGGCTAGCATGGGCTGTCTCTACGATACGAGCAAATTACCTATATCTCTAGCTTAAATTTTTGTTAGCATTTTTCTGTAGGTTGAGAGTATGTATTGAGGGCCAGTCGGTGGCATGTTGAGTAGCTGGATCCCACATGGTCAGCTGCAGGGTGCAAGTTCTGGACCTGGTATAAACACACTGGTCCCTGTGTGTACATGTGCAAAATCCTCAAAGGGAGGGGTGGCCGTGGAGGAGAGGGGCTTGTGCCGTGATCACTCCCAAGGGGCGGGGCGGGGAGGATGAGGTGGTCCTCTCTTGCTTTCCCTCTTTCTCTCTTTCTGCAGTCTCTCTCAGGTAAGCATGCAAGCCCTCTGGCAGCAAAAAATAATATATAATAAAGTATGTATTGGAAAAAGTGTATATTATTCTCTAGGAACTATAGTCATCAGAAACTTTTAGAAGAGGGAATAGATTGATGGAAATTGACCCTGTGCAACTCAGTCTTTCTGAGAACTTTTGCTCCTCCTCAAAAGAAATGCTGAATTCTTCCTCTTTACTGAGAGGCTAAGACTAGGTGCAATGACTCTTACTGGGGTCTTAAAATTAAGCTTCGAAAGCAGCTTCACTTATATGCAGCGAATGCCTGTGTAACCCTTCTTCGATCCATCTCAGTGTGGAAATAAGGTCCTCTTTCGGGTACTGTGACTCTGTTAACCTTGTTTCAGGTCTTATAGGAGCTCTATGCATTCCTCTTTGCTAACACCGGTCAGTACCTTTTGCTGACTAGACAGAGGGAAGAGGAGATGTCACAGGAAAGGGCCTGGACTCTTGTCACTAAAAAACAGCGGTGTTTGGTAACTTGGTGGAAAATCATAGTGGGCTCCACCCCACACCTACTGCACCTGCATCTGCCTTGAAACGATATGCCCAAGGGTGTAAATACAAATCGAAGCCCAAGAAGTGCTGTACTCAACTGTTTCTTGTTCAGGTATTTTCTGCCTGGCCAGACTTCCGTTTAGAAAGAAGGCAGCTCTGGGGCACTGGCCTGTTTTCAGATTAAAAACACAGGTAATGCTTTTAATTGATAAAAATCTACTGTTTGTGTGTGTGTTCTCCCTCGCTGTCTGGAGACACCCACCTTCAGGGTGGGAGGGTCAGGACTGTTGCAGCAAGACTCTAAAGAAAAGGGAAAGAAAAAGTTAATGTTCAGCCTACAACATCCTAAATTAAATGCTTTATTCTGCAAAAAGATAACAAAGATTTGAAACCTAAGGCTTGTTAATAAAAAGACATTTTTCTACCATCCCTCTCCTACCTTTTATCACATCATGAAGCAGGTGGTCTAGATTACAAGTGTTCTTCCAGAGCATAGAGAAGATACCCACTGATTGCTTGGGCCATGAATACCTTTCCTTCCTTATTTAGAAATAATTTTATATCTACAGAAGTGGCAAAAACAGGAGAGAGTTGGGACCAGCAGTTGGCGTAATGGTTATGTCACTGAACTCCCATGTAGTCAAGTCCCGGACCCGGTGGCTTAAACTCACGCTGGCTGTGTGTGTGTGTGTGTGTGTGTGTGTGTGTGTGTGTGCACGCGCACGTGTGTGTGCCCAAGATCCCGAGAGGAGAATGGAGAAGGGATTGCTGTGTGGCCATTTCCCTGGGGGGTGATTTTTCACTTTCTGTCTCTCTCTTTCTGATGAGTGCATACACCCCATAAGCACAAACCTCTCCAAGAAAAGAAAAAGAAAAAGAAACCAGTACCAAGTTCCTGTCCACCCTTTCTCCAGCTCTGTCTAATGTTTACATATTATGCAATCATGACACAATGACTAACATTACAGAAGTAACATTGGTATAATATTTAGGCTTTATTCTGTTTTCTACTAATATCCTTTTATTTTTGGTCCATTCCAGAATACCATATTAAATTTCACACATTTTTTTTTCCTTTAAGAGGTGATCATTTCTCGGTCTTTCCTTGACTTTTTTTGACCTTGAGAGTTTGAAGGAGATGGCCAGGTCTCTTACAGATGGTCTCTCAATCGGAGTTTGTTTGATGTTTTCTCACGATTAGACTCTGCTTAGAGAAGTGGAGGAAGAAAACCAGGAGGTGAGGTGGGCCACAAGCGTTTATCCGTAAGGTCTAAGCGAAGTCGTGGAGGAAGCAGAACACCAGGAGTTTGCTCATCCTGAGCCCCAGAGATTGTAGGGCAAGAGAGACAGAATCAGGTTAGATAAGATAATCTCAGGGTCTTCTTGTTCGTGATCTCCTCCGCACACGCCTTTCCGGAGCTAACCCGTAAGGGAGGGGCAGTTTGGGAAGCTCCCGGTAGGTCCAGGGTGGCCCGAGGCCACTTTGTTAGGGGCTCACTGTCTCAGATGCAGCCTGTAGGCAGTGGCAGGCTAGAAAATGTTAAAAAGAGCCTGAGAGGAGGGGGAGCGTGGAGTGGCAGAGATGGAGCTCGGATCTGTAAGGAGTGCCGAGTCCCATGATGTAAATACTCCCACCATGGCTGATCTCAAGCTACCCCAGTGAGGTCACAGACAGGGCTCGGACGCACTGTGCGGTAGACCATGACACAGCACGTCCACCACACGCAGACAACAGCCACCGCTGGGAAATGGAGGACAAGTAGGAAGTGATGATTTTTGATATCGGCTATCTTTATTTTCGGTGTGATTTGAACGTGAGTTTATATCATTCAGTTTTTAGTGACGGCTGTGTTGACAATCCCTGGAAATGTGTCACCGAAGACAGGAGCTATCTGCAGCCCTCCGCTGCTTCTAGAAGGCTTTGACTGTTGGATCCCCACCGTCTCTCATGGGGCCTACCAGCAGTAAGACTGAGGGGGTAGCCAGAGAGTGTGCAGACACAGGCCTTAGCAGACACGCCTGTCTCGCCTTAGCACACATGCTGTGTGGGAAGCAGCAGCCCAGGGGGTCTCACTGCCCTACTGAGAGTGCGGTGGACTGGCAGAGGTCTGGCAGGGAACAGAGCCTGGGGCTTCCTCAGTACACAGCAGGGGAGACGTTCGGGACTCTGGCGGTCGAGGTAAGGGCCAGCCTACCAGCACACGCCGTCCCACATGATCACGTCGGAGTGGTCTCAATTCCAGGGGCAAGGTGCATTCAGCCTCCCTACGCTAAGAAAAAAACATTAATTACCCAGAGGACGGTGCCTGGTTCAGCGTGACCGCAGGGTACAGTAAGACCCTCTGGATGTACCCAGAGGCTGTCACAGAGATGAGAAGGAAGAGGGACGTGGGGAATTGGGGAGACCGCACTTTCCTAAAAGAGCCTGAGCCGTCTAGAACAGTGTTGCTCGAAGTGTGGCCTGTGGGCTCCAAACGGACATTGCCGTGACACCCTCGTATGTGAGGGGACACGCCTGGTTGAGCAGGATAGAGACCAGCTGGGGTGTGCTGACCTGGCATGGCGAGTCCTCTGGGGGACAAGCTGATGACTGGTCCTGTACAACAGGACCAAAGACTTGGACACTGACGGAGTGAACTGTTCACCTCCCATCACCTCTGGATGGGAACTGAACTCGGAGTGTTTCTGAATCAGGCGTGCCCGAGCTGTGGTCGGCGACCCACCCTATCGGCCTCACCAGGGAACTCATGCAAAATGCCAGTTCTAGGGCTCGGCCCCAGGGGTGCTGAATCAGAAAGGGGGGTGGGCTAGCAACCTGTCCCTTCAGATGGTGTTTCCTGTGCGGTGTCTGCATCTGGGAGAGGATCTGAGCCGTCCTTGGCTTAGCACCTCTATTTGAAAATGGGAACAAGAGTATTTACTCTTGTTGAGGTTACGAAAGCAAAGATGCCATGCTATAAAACTCTCTGTGCTCAGCCAGTGCTCAGTGAATGCTAGTCCTCTGCACCCCTCTACACGGAGGTGAAAAGGCAAGAGGGAGGCAACAGGCCAGTCTGCTTTAATCTTCAACTACATCCTTCACTGATTATCTTAGGGGTACACCACTGACTCAGCAAAGAGGTAACATTCTCATCTCTTGATCTCTCACTCCGTTTCTCAGTGCTTTTTCAAAAAATTTTAATTTTCTCTAGAGGGTGTTTGTGCTTGCTAGAGGGAGACAGAAGAGAGAGGGAGAGGGAGAGAGAGAGAAAGAAAGTGACCATTCCACCCACAGGGAATGGTCACGCCACAATCCCTTTTCCATTTCTCTTTTTCAGTTATGCATATCTGCTCAGTCTGTTTCTTCTCTTCTCTCCTCTCCTCTCCTCTCCTCTCCTCTCCTCTCCTCTCCTCTCTTCTCTTTTTTAAAGGTTTTTGCTATAGGGTGCATGCACTTGCCAGAAAGGCAGAGAGAGACAGAGAGACAGAAAGTGAGAAATCACCCCCTGGGGGGATGGCCATGCCACAATCCCTTCTCCTCCATTCTCCTCTCAGGATCTTGGGCACACACGTACATGCGCCTGGCATGAGTTTAAGCCACCGGGCCCAGGACTCGAGCCACGGTCAGCTACATGGGAGTCCAGCCATTATGCCAACTGCTGGTCCCATGCCCACTCTATTTCTAAGCTGCCGGGTCAGCCAAGTGGGATCCAGCAGCCTCAACCACCAAGCCCCAATGGAGACAAAAGGAGAGTCAGGTATTGATCCTACCCTCATGGAGATTGGTGTTTAAAAAGGCAGGTTATTTTTCAAAAAGTCAACAGAGAAATAAGCAAGATAAGTGATTTTCACTGGAATTTCCAGGGGAAGTTTCCCAGAGAAGATTGTGTTTGGGCTTTAAAAAGAAAAAAAAAGGATACAATTTGGATAGCAAGAAGGTGATAGTACAATGAGCCAAGACCTGCCCAGTAGTGGTGGGTGGAAAACACGCCCGGGACCCGGAGACAGGCTGGTGACCTTGGATGAACAGCTGCTCCACCTGGCCTCCAGTGTCTCTGACTGTGAGAAGCGCAAAGCGATTCCCACCCCGTCGGTCTTTCAGAACTCTGGGGAAGACCGAACGGGAGCTTTCATGTGTAAGCGCTCTGGAAACAGGGAAACGCTCTGTAATAAGAAGGGTCATTTTTTTCCCCTCCTTTTCTCCATTGTACTATAAGCTGCAAGAAGTCATTTGGATCTTTACAACACTTTTTGATAAAATAATGAACCATTGCTGGAATGCGTGAATCCACCAGGGAGTAAATAAATAAATGAAACCCAGAGAGGTTCGGCACGGGAAAGCATACAGTGTGAACGGGGCATGAGGAGTCTCTTCGAAAGCATGAAGTGGATCTGGGTGTTGGGAATGCGAACGGGCTGCTTGGACCGGGTCCGCCAGGCCAGTGCTTCTCGGTGTGGCCTGGAAACCAATTCCATTTAACCCCATGCGACAACGGGCACCCAGGAAATGGCACCTAATTATACTACAGCAATAAGAAATTGTCTAGTACTTACCTATGTCAGACATGAACTCATATATAATAACAATTGTGAGATTGCCCTTTAGTAACATTGTCTTTTTTAAAAAATATTTATTTATTTAATTCCACTTGTTATTCTTATTTTGAATTGGATCAGAGATAGAGAGAAAGAGAGAGAGAGCGAGAGAGGAGAAAGAGAGAGAGAAAGAGAGAGAGTGCACGCACACAAGCTGCCAGGTCCGGGACTCAAACCATGATCAGCCATGTGGGAGTCATCACCTCTAACCACCACACCACCTGCTGACCCCAGTAATGTTTTTCACCTTATTACTACTTGTCATTGATTGATTCAACACTTGCTGGTTGAGTCTTTTGATCCAATTTTCAAGAGAGGAAGTGAATTTCACTACGACCATATGCTTTGGTTCTTTATATAGCCAAATAGTACTGTTATTTTTGGAGACGTTTTCGCTACAAGGCATGTGCACTTGCCAGACAGACAGACAGAGAGAGACATAGAGACAAAAAGCGAGAAATCACCCCTCAAGGGGGGATGGTCACGCCGCAATACCTTCTCCATTATCCTCTCGGGATCTTGGGCACACACGCACACGCGCCCGGCGTGAGTTTTAAGCCACCGGGTCCGGGACGCGAACCGTGGTCGATGATGTGGGAGTCCAGTGACATAGCCATTATGCTAACTGCTGGTTCCCAATAGTACTGGTTTTGAAATGCTGGCCTGGAGGTCGGCAGGTGGCGTGGTGGTTGAAGGCACTGGATTCCCACAGGGCCGACTGCTGTTCGAGGCCTGGACCAAGCGGTTTGCTTTCTCCCTTTCCCTTTTTCTCTCTCTTTCTGTCTCTCTCTGGTCAAATTAAAAAAATAGTAACAAATGGAATTAACTAAATAAATCTTTAAAAAGAGAAAAAGAGATTTAGAATAAGTCTGTCTTACCAAGTACTACTGTCTCCTAACATAAATTTCCCTGTTAGAAAAAAAGAAACTATATAGAAGGTTTGAAAAGTGTGAAGGTTTGGAAATAACCCTAGAGGTGGAGCAGTAGACCAACTTTGAAAAGCCTCCATGAATAATCCCAGAAGGAATAACTAGTGAAAATGGAAAACCCAGGCAGACAGTAAATCGATGTGTTAGACATTTACAGTATTACAGAGCTGAGATTATTAGGGCGTTGGCTACAGAACGTGGTCAAGGAATGTTGGACAGACTTGATGTCAGTTAAGGGACACACAGCAGTAGTGGTATGGCGGACTCACCGAGGGGGGTTCGCACGGGGTTTTGCCGTAAAACTCTTGCAGGAGTAGAGACTTGCGACATCCTAAAAACCAAACAGACACAACAAAGGTGATTGTTCTCAAAATGTATAAATGCCAAGCTGTACCCCTTTGTCTTACAGATATGACAATATCCTACCTGATAAACACCTCCAGCTTAACTGGCAGGTTTATTTTAAGGCCTTAGCTCATCGACCATGAAGAAAGTTGACCAAAAAACTTAATTGCTTTTATTAACAGGTGTTTGAAATATACTATACATATTTTTGTTGTTTTAATAAAAATGTCTCAAATAATGAGGAAATTCTACCAAAAGCTTCTAAACTTTTATTGAGTCTTTCAGGTGATAAAATATTTTTGTTTTGTTTTGTTTTTAAATTTGCTATAGGGTTTGTGAGCTCACCAGAGAGACAGAGGAAGGGAGAGAAAGTGAGAAAGCACCCCTCAGGAGGATGGTCACACCACAATTCCTTCTCTATTTTTCTTTGGAATTTGAGCAAACACTCTCTCTATTTTTTTTTGTGATTTGAGCAAACACACACACACACACACACACACACACACACACACACCTGGTGTGTTCTTTTTCAAGTCTCTAGTCCGGGACTCGAAACACACAGATAACCATGTGGGATCCAGCCACCTTAACCACCACACGATGGACTGGCCCAGAGAAACAGTTTTAAAGTACATTTTCAGGCCCCTTTGGGTATTCAATTCACAAAAATGAATTCATACTAAACATGCTGTTTTTTTAAAGAATTATTTTTATTTAACTTTATTTATTTATTTAAACTTGATCAGAGATGGAGAGAGAGAGTGAGAGAGAGAGGGAAAGTGGGAAAGCAAGCCTCCAGGTCTGGGATTCAACCTGTGGTCGGCCGTGTGGGAGTCCAGTGCCCTTAACCACCACGCCACCTGCCAGCCCCTAAACATCCTATTTCTTAACCAGTTTTTTTATCATCATTCAGTTGGTCAGATCAGAAGCAAACCCTCAACCCACGGCAGATATGTTTCTGGAAACCTCTGTACAGGTACTGGGGAATTCACAGTAAGAGTAAATTATGGGGCTGGCAGGTGGCATGGTGGTTAAGGGTGCTGGACTCCCACATGGCTGACCATGGTTCAAGTCCTGGAATGGGCGACTTGCTTTCTTGCTTTCTCACTCTCTCTCTCTCTCTGTACCTCTCTGCTCACATTAAAATAAATTAATTAATTTTTAAAAAGAATGAATTAAGACCACTGTAAAGAAATGTCCTGCTGATGGGCATGTCTAACTGTGGACCAACTGAGGAAACAAAAGTCATTTTGCCTGGAAACCAGGAGGCTCGAAAAAAATGAAATTTGCTTGTAAAATAACAATAACAACAAACTAGTTCATTCTTATATATTTCTAAGTACCAGACAGTGTTCTAATTAACATTTATTTTTTATTTTTAAAATTTGCTACAGGGTATGTGAGCTCACCAGAGGGAGACAAAGAGAGAAGGAGAGTGAGAAAGAGCCCCCCGGGGGTTTGGCCATGACACCATCCCCTCTCCTCCATTTTCTTCTTGGGATTTTGGGCACACATGCATACATGCCTGATGTGATTTTCAGGCCACCAGGACCGGGACTCAAACTGCAAACTGCTGAGTTAGCCACGTGGGATCCAGCTCCCTTAACCACCATGCCACCTGCTGGCCCAACATTTTTATGGGTTTTATTTATTTATTTTTTTAATTTCTTCCATGAGATAGATAAAAATAGAGAGATGCAGAGGCAGGCACTTCCAACACATTCTCACGCCACAATCCGCCTGCCCGGACCATGGTCGTGTGCTTGCTCAGGAAAGTCCTGGAGTATGAATCTAAGATCTTTCCCATGGGGATTCAGGGGTGTCACCACTATGCCGCCACCTGACCCCAAATAACAGTTTAAAGAATATGCAATTCTTAAAGTCACCTTACAAGGCAGTTACGATAATTATCCTCATTTAACAGAATAAACTCAGAAACTAGGAATAAAAGACCAGTGACATGCCCAAAGTCACACGCCTAACAAGTTGTGACTCACGGAGACTGGCTTCTGAGCACAGGCTCTTAGCCAACATACTCCCCTGCTTTTTCATACACAGATAACAGAATATTTGTTCACTGTAAGGAGCACACATTACTAGCAATTTGGAGGAAAAAAATGAGAAAAGAAACTGTACTGCTTGTAACCTCCTATAACTGCTGTTAACCTTTTTAGGGTACTTGCTTTTAATCAAGCATATTTTTTGATTCATTGTTACTATAATCCCAGGCTTCATTCCATGACTATTTTATCTTTACATGATATCAGAAGCATTTCCTATGTTGCTAAACATGTTCAGAATGTTAATTTTTGATACGTGAAATATATGACCTAGATTGGGTATATTGTATTTATTTAGTAAATGTAGATGTTTACTATTTGGGTTACTTGCAAAAGCCTAGACCAGGTTAAAGTTCACGTGGAGCCTGCCAGCCTGGTTCGGACCCTTGTTCCTTTACTCACCTGCTATATAATTGTCAGGGAGTTACTTGAACTCTCAGTGTTCCAGTTTTCTCACTCTAAAACAGGGATGGCAATAGTGATTATCAACCTAACAACCGTGGGGTGCTGTGAGGATTAACTGCATTATTTGTAATAAAGCACTTCAAACATTGTCTGCACACAGCTAGTAAATATCTTCATATGTGAGGCAATGTACATTAAAACATTATTTTCTTATGACATATTAGCAGAGATAAGATTGCTGGGTCAATAGATGCAAACCTTGGGGACCAGCAGGTGATGAGGTGATTAAGGCATTGGACACTTCCACATGGCCAACCGTGGTTCAAGTCCTGGACCTGGAGGCTTTTTTACCTTCTCACTTTTCCTCTCTATATGTCTCTTTCTGGTCAAATGAAAATAAATGAATAAATAAAAAAAATAAGTCTTTAAAAAAAGATGTAAACCTTATTTGTCCAAATAATGGATTCATGTTGCCAAAATGTTACATCATAAATTTATAATGCTACCACCTATGTAAAAATAAATCATTTTAATGCCCTCTGACTTCAGATATTAACAACATATTCTCTATTACTTTGTCTTCCAGTTATTCAATATACTCTCCAAGTACTCTTACATCTGTTCAGTTTTTAATTTCTTTCAGTTTGTGTCTCAGTTCTTGAATTTCCATTTGAATCTTTATTACATTGGGTCGTCGGAAAAGTCATGATACATTTTGATCTATTTTTCTATGCAAAAATGTATCATGGCTTTTCTGACGTCTCAATAGTTACCAGTAATCTGCTAACTTTTTCTATCTTCTAACTTAGTTTAACTTATCAATCATACGTGCACACACACACACACGCATGAACACACACACACACACACTGCTAACTTTTTCTATCTTCTAACTTAGTTTAACTTATCATACGCACACACACACATGCACACACGCACGCACACACACATGCACGTACACACACGCGCATGCACACACACACACACACACTTCAAAGACTGTTATTCCTATGTCTGGATTTCCTCTAGGTCTGTTTTGGGTAATTTTATCTTATCTTTTAGTATACCTGGTGATTTTACTGAATACCAGACATGCGTGAAAAACTATAGAGAGAATTCGAGCGTCTGGAAAATCATATTTTCCTCACGTGATGTCTTACTTAAGTTTCTGCCAGGTAGTTAGATAAGTCAGATCTATCCTGGATTCCCTGCATTTCCGGTCTCTTAAACCTCCCCACCTGGGAGCTCCATGGTGCACTGGAACAAATGTTTGCTAGATTTCTTTTCAGCCTTTTTACTTGTACTGGAGGACGAGTTCATCTGAGTGTAATTTCTGAGAGTGTAAGTGCTAGACATTGCTTTAAAAATAAATCATTAAACTTAAAAATAATTTTTTTGTTTCAGTGTGTATTCATCTGATTATTAAGGAGGCTAGATGTATTTGTATGTTTGCAAATTTATTATATTTCATCTTTTGTGAAATGCAATTTTATGCTTATAACATATTGGTCAAATGTGATTCTATTTTCCCATATATTGACTGGGTGTTATGAGTTTGTATGAGCTCTTATAAAATAATCCTATTATCCGTATCTGTTATTATGTTCAAATAATTATATAGAGACTACTGTTTGCTTGTTACATTGCTGTTTTAATGTAATCAAGTCTGTATATCATTTACTTTGCAATTAAATTCCTTTAGACTTCCTATGGCTTGAGTTTTGGTAATATATTATATGTACTTGATGAGTATAGAAACTGATTATTTTTCTAAACTGGTAATCAGTCCACGCACTGCGAAACATTTTCCTTTTTCACTGACATGTGCCCCTGCCATTATCAAAGATTTCATTCTTACATATAATTTATTTTGAGCATATATTTTATCTCACTAATCTATTTTTGGGACAAATATTACATAGTTTTAATTATTCTAACTTCATAATATATTTTAATTTTTTGGGGTTTTTTTGGAGAGGTTTTTGCTATAGGGCGCGTGCGCTCGCCAGACAGACAGAGAGAAACAGAGAGACAGAAAGCGAGAAATTACCCCCCGGGGGGATGGTCACGCCGCAATCCCTTCTCCTCCATTTTCCTCTCGGGATCTTGGGCACGCACGCACATACACCTGGTGTGAGTTTAAGCCACCGGGTCTGGGACGCGAACCGTGGTCGACTACGTGGGAGTCCAGCGACATAGCCATTACGCCAACTGCTGGTCCCAATATATTTTAATATTTGATAAGACCAATCTCTCCTTAATCTGGCTCTTCTTGCCTACCTTCTCTTACAGACTTACGTTAATATCAAGTTTCACTCCCCTCTACCCCAAAGTGAAAAGCAGAAGAGCGACTGACTCATTTTCATTAAACCTATACTTTGGAAAGAATTAATAATATATAAATATTGTCTTTTATACTTAAAACTAGTATTTCGGTTAATATTGTTGGAGCTCTAAAAGTTTGCCTAGAAATGTCACATATTTCTGGTCAGTCAATCGTAGAGCTTTTTATGTTCTATTGTTTTTGCAAAATAAGCCTGTTTTAGAAGTTTACGTCTGAGTTAACGGTCACTGATATTTAGCCGTACTGTTGATTGATGTTAATAATTATATGTCTTCTAATGTTTTAGTAATGTATTACATTATTGCATGTTTTCATCGACTCATGTGAATTTTCAAACTATTAACCTATAAAAGTATTTTCTATTGTAGCACACGGTCATGTCATATGTCTTCTTTCATTCTTCACGGGTCTTCCTTCTTGTGCATGTTACTACAATATCCAGGCTTTAAAAATACTTTTAAATAACATTTCTCTGGCAAAACTATTAAAGCAATTTTTGTCTCACCCTATTTTTAAACATGTACATTTCTAGTATTTTCACATGAATTTTGACAATTACAATAATATATTTGTTATGTTGAGGAAATACTTTATTTATTTTTTCTACCTTAATCATTTTATCAGGTCAGGTACCAAAATTTTGCTAATGCTTTTAAAAACAATCTATGAAATTAATCATTTAACTATATTCCTTTTTGAACCTATTAATATATGTGTTTTATTAGCATAGTTTCTACCTTTGTAACATTTTACACTGCTTAGATTCATATAATTTTGGTATGAGGAATTCTTTTATATTAAAAAAGCATACAAATGACTTTTTGTTTATATTTATTTAGTGCTTAATCTTTCAGTATATTTTATTCTGTAGTATTACACGATTAATGATTATAAGATAGTCCCTTTTCTCTTATTGTTTTTTTTTAACAGAAATCCTGCTTTATTTGATATTTACATTATTATATTTGATTTGGAATGTGAACATTTAAGTGGGAAAAACTTAGCCATAAAGAAAAATGCTGTGCCTTTTCTTTTTAAGCATGACTCCCTGAAGTATGACAAAATCACTAAACTCTCATTTAAGGTAAGGATCTTTCCACTTGAATAGGGAAATTCAAACTCTATACACTTGCTTTAATTTTGAAACTTGACTAGAATTATGCATCTTCTGCAAAAGTTGCAGAAGAGGCTCTTGGTTGTAATTTTTTTGATACTTGGGGGAAATACATATAGGTAGGTATATACATACACATATATACATACATATATATTTTTATTTTTTTTTGCTTTTACACATAAGGGGGAAACATACGACTTGCAAAATCAATCTTCTTTCATTTAAAATTGTGTGGGAATTTGGGACTAGTAGTTGGCATAATGGTTAAGTTGCTGGACTCCCACACAGTTGACCATGGATCAAGTTCTGGACCTGGCAACTTAAAACTCGGGCTGGGCATGCCTATGTGCGTGCCCAAGATCCCGAGAGGAGAGTGGAGGAGAAGGGATAGCAGCATGGTCATAACCCCCTCCTCACAGGGGGGCGATTTCTAGCTTTCTGTTTTTCTGGTGAGTGCATGTGCTCTACAACAAAAATTTCTAAAAAAAAAAAAAAATTAAAAATAAAACAAACACCCCCTCCCAAAATCAATCTAGCCTCTACTGCTATACTGTTACATTTCTAAGAAGACTCATATCATCAAAAGTTTATTATAAAAACAATTATTTCAAGGGAAAAAGGGGGTTTAGGGTTAAAAGGTTTTAAATGCATAATAATAGGATCATTTTCACTATAGTAATCTCAATAATAAATGTGCTTTTGTATCTTTATATTTTGAACTCTAATTACAACCAAAAAAATTGGTCTATGAAAATCAGTAAATATAAACCCGAACCTTACTGGTCAAATAATATAATGCCTACAATGTAAAGATCAGATCAGATCTAGACAAGGAGTTTCTAAAGCCATAAAGCAAACTGCATCATGGTTTGAACTGTCCATGATGAAGACTCTAGCCCTAATTGAACAATCAGCTATTTGAACAAATCTATTCCATTTTTTTTATGGAATAACTTCATTTCTACATGAATAGGTCTAATTAGAAATGCACAATATTGTTAAAACTAATAGTAGCTGACACAATGCAAATAATGCCTTAATGTATCAATGGTTCTATTTCCAATTCCATCAATAAAACCTCAAGAAGTGGAAGAGATTGAACTCTCATAGAGAAACAGCTAGAGTTTCTGGTACACTTCATGTACTGGGGAGTGTTCATTGATCCACTCCCAAAACTTGCACGAAAACCAAGAGGAAGGAAAAGCCCACATGATTTCAGTGTGCTTCTGTGAGATTCCCCTCTTGCTGTGAGCTCTCAGAGTAAGCTTCTCTCATTTAACAACTACAGAACGGAAGAAGAACACTAAAAAGACAGAAGGAGAACATTTTTGTGGCATTAACATTTTTCAAGTCCCTGTGACACAAAGCTCAAGAAGGCATAAACACCCAAAGGTTCGTGAAGATCAGCAATGCAGAGGACCACAGAAGCAGGCTAGAGAGCAAACTGGAATTTACAGAACAGACCCTCATCCCTTCTAATCATTGAAATGTGCTTATTTCTTATATTTTTATGGTTGATAAAATTCTTTTTTAGGTGACTCTGTGGGTTTTAAAAAGTGATTTAGTGGAAGTGTTCATAGGCTACAACTCATTTGATGTCTTTCCAGAAGTCTTCCAAATTGGAATCTTAAAATATGCATACTGGGATGAAAAACCAGCTTAAAAACAGTTTTGTTAAATAAGTCTTTTTTTTTAATTCAATGAATGATTTTAAAAATTAACTTTATTGTTTTTTAATTTACCATCTGTTAACTCAATAAATAGGAGTTCTAAAAGTTAACCTAATTGTCTTGGAATTTGTTGTTTTTGAAGTTGATTAAAGTTATTTAAATTAATTTTATTGCATATACAGACTAGAACAAAACATGTCTGCATTTGGATAGATCTTGGCTAATAATTTACAAATAAATGTGCCCATTTGTAAAATGAACCATTGTTGTTTATGGCCCTTCATATATCAATCTGTAGACATGCAGAGAAGTTGATATTAGATAATCAGCAAGATAATATATTAACACATCAAAAATCATAGCCATTAAAAACTGTTACCAAGTACAAAATTTTCATCAACTCTGCCTTATGATTAACAATGAGGAAAAGTGAACATCAAGTGGAATGCAATTTCTTTTCACCTTGCATTCCCACAAAGGAAAGGACCAATGTTTTCTTTTATTCCTTAAGTGTCTTAAGGCATGTGCTCTCACTGAAAAGAGAGAGTGAGAGAGAAAGCACACACCCCTGGGGTATAGTCATGCTGCAACTCTTTTTCCTCCATCTCTCTATCCTGTAAGGATTTGAGGCATGCATATGTGCCCAACATGTCTTTCAAGACTCTAAGCCAAAATTCCAATCATGATTAGCCATATATGATCTGGCTCCAAACACATTGTGCTTAACCACTGGGCCGAGGGGCTGACCAAGAACTATGTTTCTTTAAATACCATTCTACCTCTGGTCACAATTTCCCAGACCATTGGAGGTCACTGGACCCAATGGAATCAATCAGACTCTTCCCTGAGAATTGTGAAGGACAAAAAGATGATCCTTTCTCATCTTTTGACTGGAACATCTATGGCTGAAGAACAACTGAGAATCATAATTTGATTGTGAAAACAGAGGAGAGGAGGAAGCTGGACTACCATGAGGAAGAAAAATGAAGATAATATATGGAGAAACAGGATTGACTGTATTCCATACATGCCTTAATACTTCTATTCCTGAGGCCCTGCTGCATCCCTAACTTGGGATTGCATGAGAAGACCAGATGTGCTTTTTCTCCCTTTTTGCTTAAGCTCACAGAATCAGATTCTATCACAAGTCAAAATAATGTAAACTAAATGCACAAGAGAGGAAATCTCCCTGATGGTAATGACTGTTTAATCAGGAATTTCCAGGCTTCACTCCTCATCCTACTTTTCTTTAGATAAGCATTTTACCATATAACTTACCTATATTTTCCTTTGTAGTTATTGCTTTCTATGTCTTATCTATGAAATCTTAGATCCAAGTTACATGGTTTTCCTCTAAAAGTTCTATGGTTTTAGTTTCTAAATTTAGATCTATAAAAATGTTCTTGTATGGTGTGAGGTAGGGATCAAAGTTTTTCTCTGACCCCTCTCCCCACAACCTGGATAATTAGGTATTCTAGTATCATTTGCTGAAAAAATATGTTCTTTTGCACATTGGTTACTTTGGTAAAAGTGAAAGTGGCGTGGTGAGGAGGGAATGGAGAAGCCATCTGATACTAAACAAATGACTTAATACTAAATGAAGAGAGAAATATTTTATTCTATTCATTTTATTAAGGAGTTTAGAAAAAGGGTAGTAGATGATATCGCCTAATTTTTAAAAGTGGGCTAATAACTGGGCTGGCAGGTGGCATGTTGGCTGGAGCACTGGACTCCCACAAAGCCAACTGTGGTTCCAGTCCCAGACCGGGCAGCTTACTTTTTCACTTTCCCTCTTTCTGATAAAATTAAATAAATACATACATAAATAAAATTAAATAATTCTTTTTAAAAATTGGGCTAATAATTTATTCATCAGAATCCACTCCTTCCATGAATTCACAGGTAATGCACCTAAGACATATCTCATAATCAATAGTCAACGCACTTCTGTATTCCACACCATGGTCTGCCTACCCCTTTCCACTGTCTGCAGAATACACATTCATTTATTCTCCCCACATTAAAAGGATCAGGCATGCTAAAATCCAGGCTGCATCTATTAGATGAACTGGACTGCATTTTCTCCAAAATTATTAAATAAAACCAAACTGATAACCAAGTCAAAGCAGTATTGGTTCTGCTTGCTTATTTGCCCACCTCTTGGGCTGTAACTGGAGCTTTTGTCTTTTTCTTCAATTGCATAAACCAATTTCCATGTTATGAAGATTCCAGCGTACTAATATTATTGCATGCATGTGCCCTATAGCAGAAATCTCTACCTCTAAAAAAAAAAAAAAGAAAAAGAAAAAGACTAAGTGTCTCCCAAGATGACAAAACAATGCCTATTTATTCTAGGAATGGTTGAATTACCAGTGAAAAGAACACATATCTCTACCCTCACAGATCCCAACAACCAGCTGGTGAGTAGCAGAACAAGAACTAGAGACCTGGTCAGATCTTTCCTTACTGGTTACTTGATTCCCCCAAATCATGTGCTAAAACTTTTCTCCACAGCCCAGCACATTTTTAGTTTAAAATGTAAACACTGACTAACTGCAAAAACTCTACATGTGTACAACACTCGTAGCACATAAACAGGAGGTGCTTTCACAGTTTTAAGGCAAATGTTACTAAGTATACACGGTCTGGTATTCACAAACATTTCCCGCAAAGGGTCAGAGGAGAGAAAGTCGCAGAAGGAAGCCAGTGCAGTGCCGGCAGGTGGTGTGGTAGTTAGGACACCAGCTCCCTCACGGCTGACCGCGGTTTAAGTCCTGGACCCGTTGGCTTGCCTTCTTACTTTCTCTCTCTCTCTTCTCTCACTCTGTCTCTCTCGGATCAAATTAAAATAAATAAATAAAAGTTAAATAAAAAATAATTTTTTTTTTTTTAAAAAAGGAGGAAGCAATGCAGTACTCACCATTCCCCCTGCAGTCTCAAGCGGTCAAAAAGCCTTTAAGGACTCTTGATTTTTGTCAAAAATACATGCAAAACACTGCCTTCAATTCATTATACAGATGTAACTTTTCATAGAAAAATAAGTTCTTTTCAGTCAAATCTTTAAGTAAAAAATAAATATTCCAGAAATGGAGGCTGTAATTAGACTTTGGTTTATGTATCCCTGGTTAACCCCAAGTCATCTAGCAAGTACTTCCTCAGAGCCTACTTATATCACATTCAATTCACTTTCCTATTCTTTTTCTTTCTTTCTTTTTTTGGTAAAGTTAATTTCTTCAAAAAGAGAAAGTGAGGCACCCCAGCAGGGTCTTCCATCGTGCAATCCAGAGCTGACAGAGGTCCTGAGACACGAACCCAGGACTTCTCCCAAGTGCGGTCAGTTGCACCACCACCTGGCCCTTGTCTTCCTATTCTGGTTGATATTCTAGGATTTTTTTTCTATTAGAATTATAAAACCCGGGTACCAGCAGGTAGCATGGTGATTAAGGACACTGGAATCACACATGGCCAACTGCAGTTCAAATCCTGGACCTGGTGACTTGCTTTCTCACTTCTCCTCTTTCTCATCTGTGTATTCTCTCTGTCCCTCTCTGGTCAAAATGTAAAAATAAACAAAGTTAAATAAAATAATTCTTAGAAACAACAAAGGATGACAAAAACCAGAGTAACACTAATACCTATAAATAATAGTCTTTACTGAGTACTAACTTCACATTAAAGCACTATGCCCCGTGCATTTACAAACTCCAGGAGGTGGGTACTATTATGACCCCTGTCCTGAGGCAGAAAGAAATGAGAGTGACTCAAAGGCATGCAGACAGTAACTATTTGAACCAAGATTTAAATCCAGGCAGTTGGACATCCAAGACTGCATTGTCTACATGTATTTATTTACTCTGAAGTTTTAACATATAATTTGCTCATGTTGCCCTTCTGTATTCAGAACTCACGAAATACAGAGAATGGGTGCATTCTATTGTATATAATTCATACAATAAAAGTCAAGAGAGTTGACTTTTTTTTAGTCAAAAAAATAGAATAAAATTTGACCCATAGTGCTAAGTTGTTAAAAATTTAAAGAGCTGATGGTCCAGTGAGTTGGATGGCTTTATGGAAATGCATATACTCATAAGACCAAGCCTATAGAAACTGGTCAGCATGCCTGATGGAAGGGCAGACAGTGTTTCTAACGTTTTAAAGTTTATAGGAAAGTGACAGATGTCTACCTATTTTTGACTGTTGAGTGACAAGCAAATATGGCTGCAAGACAAGGGAACCAGGAAGAATAAGTGATTAGTGGACTCAATTCTAAAACACTACAAAAATCAGGCCAGCAGGTGGTGTGGTGGTTAAAGCACTGGACTCCCACATGACCAGCCATGGTTTGAGTCCCAGACCTGGTAGCTTGCTTTATCACTTTCACTTTCTCTCTCTCTCTCTCTCTCTCACTTTCTCTCTCTCTAGTGAGTGCACATGCCCTGTAGCAAATTTTTTAAAAAATGATACATTTAAAAATAATTAATTTTAAAAAACACAACAAAAAATAAATATCTTCAAGACACTCTTAGGCACATGTCTATGGGTGAACTGAGCTGAAATATATACTGCTGAGTGTTAAAGAGTTTGGCGTCCACTAGAAACATACATACAAAAGTTATACAGAGGGACCAGCAGTTGGTATAATGGCTATGTCGCCAGACTCCCACATAGTCAACGGCGGTTTGAGTCCTGGAACCAGTGGCTTAAA